>NC_092485.1:473101-848101 GCF_047495875.1 Pithys albifrons albifrons
CCTACATCCGTGAGAATCCCTTGTCCCTCAGCCAGGCCGTCACCTCCGCCGGCGACGAGTCGGGGTGCAGAGTGGGGGGGCTGTCCTGGAGGGGGGGACAACGGGGGTGACCCCTCCTGGACGGGGGGACAACGGGGTAACACCCCCGCCACCCCCTCCTGGAGAGGGGACAACGGGAGGGGACAAGGGGGTAACGCCCCGCCACCCCCTCCCGGGTGTGTGGAGACAACGGGAGGGGACAACGGAGTAACCCCCCGCCATCCCCTCCTGGGGAGGGACAACGGAAGGGGGGACAAGGGGGTAACGCCCCACCATCCCCTCCTGGGACTGGGGACAACGGGAGGGGACAACGGGGTAACCCCCGCCATCCCCTCCTGGGGAGGGGACAACGGGAGGGGGACAATAGGGACACCCCTCGCTACTCACTCCGGGGTGGGGACAACGGGAGGGGGACAAGGGGGTAACGCCCCGCCATCCCCTCCTGGGGGTGGGGACAACGGGAGGGGACAACAGGGATACCCCCCCGCTACCAACTCGGGGGAGGTGGACAACGGGAGGGGACAAGGGGGTAACCCCCCGCCACCTCCTCCTGGGGAGGAGAGAACGGGAGGGGGAAAATGGGGACACCCCCCGCTACTCACTCCGGGGTGGGGACAACGGGAGGGGGACAATGGGGACACTCCCCGCCACCTCCTCCCGGGGAGGGGACAACGGGAGAGGACAACGGGGTAAACCCCCGCCACCTCTTCCCGGGGGTGGGGACAACGGGAGGGGACAAGGGGGTAACGCCCCGCCATCCCCTCCTGGGGCTGGGGACAACGGGAGGGGACAACAGGGATACCCCCCGCTACCCACTCGGGGAGGGCGACAACGGGAGGGGACAACGGGGTAACCCCCCGCCACCTCCTCCTGGGTGTGGGGACAACAGGAGGGGACAAGAGGAGGGGACAACAGGGTAACCTCCCTGCCACCTACTCCTGGGGAGGGGACAACGGGAGGGGACAAACGGGAGGCGACAACGGGAGGGACAACGGGGTAACCCCCCCGCCACCTCCTCCTGGGGAGGGGACAATGGGAGGGGACAACGGGGTAACGCCCGGCCACCCACTCCGGGGAGTGGAGACAACGGGAGGGGACAAGAGGAGGGGACAACGGGGTAACCCCCCGCCACCTCCTCCTGGGGAGGGGGACAACGGGGACACCCCCGCCACCCCTTCCTGAGGGGGGCTCGGGGAGGGCGGGGGGGGGACCCCACCTGGGCCACGCGCCCCGGCCCCGGGAGGGGCTCCAGGAGGGGCTCCAGGATGTTTCCCGGGACGTGTCCCCGGTCCCCGCGCTCGTCCTGCACCAGCCACCACTTCTTCTGCTGGACCAGCACCTGAGGGGGGGCACGAAGGGGGCAGGGTGAGGGTCCAGGATATCGGGACACCCCCTCCGTCCTGCCCACCCATGGGGGGACCCCCCTCCCCTCGGCTGTACCTGCAGCGTGTCCCCCTTCCTGACGCTCAACTCCTGGGAATTCCGGGCCTGGAAGTCGTAGAGGGCTCGGAACAGCCCCTGGGCAGGGGCGGGAGGGCTGGAAATTGGGAGGGGGTAGATCAGGACCCGAGGGGGGCCAAATCCTGCCCCAACTCTCGGCATCCCGCGGGAAGGGGCGCACTTACCCCTGGGGACTGTCCCTCCAAGCGGGGAGCGGGGACAGGGCGGGGGACAGGGACAGGGGGCGCGGGCGGGATGGCGACCCTGAGGGGGGGCGTGGGGGGTCCTGGAGCCCCTCGTACCGCTCCTGCTCCATCGTGGGGGGCAACCACCCGTCCGAGAACACCGGGGTGTAGGCGGGAACCTGCGCCCCGTTGGGGTACTCGGCCCTGGAACCAGCGAGGGGGACACCAGGGTGGGTGCTGTGACCCCCCCCCAAATGCAGACCCCTCCTTTCCTCGGGGCTGGAGCCCACCTGGATTTGTTCCACGCCGGGCCGAGGCTCTTCCAGGTGCCATAGTCATCCTCGTTCAGGGTCTCCTCCAGGAAATCCAGCGCCTCCCGCACCAGCAGCGGGCTCTCCACGGCCGGGGCCAGCCCGGGGCTGGGGGAGTGCGCCAGGACCTGGGGGGACAGGGATGGAGCGGGACCCCCAAAACAGCCCCCCCCGGCTGGGCTGAGGGTCAGCCCCCTCCCCCCCCCCCCCACCGGCTCACAGGATTTGGGGGGTGGGCGCGGTTTGGGGGGCACTCACTCACCTCGGTCAGGGCTGAGAAGATGAGACGGAGCAGCTCGGTGGGGTTGGGGTCCCGCACGTGGCGGTGGGTCCGGCCCTGCGGGGGGTGAGGGGTGTCCCCACGGAGCCCCCCTCATAGCGCAGCTCGCAGACCCCCAGAATCCCCCAATTCCCCCAGAGCCCCCCCTCCCATCCCCCCAGAGCCCCCCCACCCCCCACAGCCTCCCCATCACCACACAGCCCCCCCACCTCCCCACAGCCCCCTCCTATCCCCCCACAGCCCCCCCTATTCCCCCACAGCCCCCCCTCCATCCCCCACAGCCCCCCCATCCCACACAGACCCCCATCACCACACAGCCCCCCCATCCCACACAGCCCCCCCACCTCCCCACAGCCCCCCCCACCTCCCACAGCCCCCTCCTATCCCCCCACAGCCCCCCCTCCATCCCCCACAGCCCCCCCATCCCACACAGCCCCCCCATCACCACACAGCCCCCCCACCTCCCCACAGCCCCCTCCTATCCCCCCACAGCCCCCCCCTCCATCCCCCCACAGCCCCCCCATCCCACACAGCCCCCCCCATCACCACACAGCCCCCCCATCCCACACAGCCCCCCCATCACCACACAGCCCCCCCATCCCCCACACAGCCCCCCCACCTCCCCACAGCCCCCCCACCTCCCCACAGCCCCCTCCTATCCCCCCACAGCCCCCCCTCCATCCCCCCACAGCCCCCCCATCCCACACAACCTCCTCCCCCCAACCCCCCAGCCCCACACAGCCCCCCCCATTCCCCCACAGCCCCGCCAGCCCCCCCAGGCCCCCCATCCCCAAACAGTGCCCCCATTCCCCAACAGCCCTCCTTCCCCCATCCCCAAAGCCCCTCTGAGCGTCCCACTCAGCCCCCAGGGGGTCCCACTCAGCCCCCTGGGGGTCCCACTCAGCCTGCCTGGGGTCCCACTCAGACCCCCAGGGGTCCCACTCAGACCCCGGGGGTCCCACTCAGCTCCCCGAGGGTCTCAGCCCCCTGGGAGTCACACTCAGTCCCCCGAGGGTCCCACTCAGCCCCCCCAGGGGCACACTCAGCCCCCTGGGGGTCCCACTCAACCCCCCAGGGGTCCCACTCAGCCCCCCGAGGGTCACACTCAGTCCCCCTCGGGTTCCACTCAAACCCCCCGAGGGTCACACTCAGCCCCTCGAGGGTCCCACTCAACCCCCCAGGGGTCCCACTCAGGACCCCCGAGGGTCCCGCTCAGCCCCCTGGGGGTCCCACTCAGCCCCCCGAGAGTCCCACTCAGACCCCCAGGGGTCCCACTCAGCCCCCTGGGGGTCCCACTCAGCCCCCCTAGGGTCCCACGAGGGTCCCCGGGGGTCCCACTCAACCCGCCTGGGGGTCCCACTCAGACCCCCGCGAGTCCCACTCAGCCCCCCAGAAGTCCCACTCAGCCCCCCGGGGGTCCCACTCAGCCCCCCAGGGGTCCCACTCAGCCCCCCGAGGGTCCCACTCAGCCCCCCGGGGGATCCCACTCAGCCCCCCGAGGGTCCCGCTCAGCCTCCTGGGGGATCCCACTCAGCCCCCCGAGGGTCCCACTCAGCCCCCCGGGAATCCCATTCAGCCCCCCTCGGGTCCCACTCAGGCCCCTGGGGGTCCCACTCTGCCCCCCGAGGGTCCCACTCAGCCCCCCGGGGGTCCCACTCAGGCCCCCGGGGGTCCCACTCAGTCCCCTGGAGGTCCCACTCAGCCCCCGAGAGTCCCACTCAGCCCCCCAGAAGTCCCACTCAGCCCCCCGGGGGTCCCACTCAGCCCCCCGGGGGTCCCACTCAGCCCCCGGGAATCCCATTCAGCCCCCCTCGGGTCCCACTCAGGCCCCTGGGGGTCCCACTCAGCCCCCCGAGGGTCCCATTCAGCCCCCCGAGGGTCCCACTCAGCCCGCCTGGGGGTCCCACTCAGCCCCCCGAGAGTCCCACTCAGACCCCCCAGAAGTCCCACTCAGCCCCCCGGGGGTCCCACTCAGCCCGCCTGGGGGTCCCACTCAGCCCCCCGGGGGTCCCATTCAGCCCCCCGGGGGTCCCACTCAGCCCCCCTGGGGGTCCCACTCAGCCCCCCGGGGGTCGCCCCCGGCCCCCTGGGACGTACCACGAGGTTCAGGCCATATTTCACTTTCTGGAAGAAATCCGTGTACTCCTCCTTGGGGGGCAGATCTGGGGGGGCACAGACGGGGGGCTGGCACCGGGATAGTCACCCCGGGGACCCGCCCGAGACCCTCAGTGCCACTCCCCCTTTTCCTACCCGGGTTCTTCTTCTTTTTCTTCTTCTTCTTTTGGCTGTCGGCGCTCAGGGAGCGCCTCAGTCGGGTAATGAAGAGCTCCAGTTCCCCCAGGATGTGGTTCAGAACCTCCTGTGGGCACGGGGGGGTCCTGGTGGGTTCAAAGGGGTCGCCATCCATGGGAGGAGGTGGGGGTGGGATGGGACTTACAACATCTCGGTCCACCTCGGACATGGGCTGGGCTGGGGGGCTGGACCGTGGCACCTGCGGGGGCTCCGAGACTCCTGGTGGTGACACCAGAGGGTCCCCAGGGTCACCTCAGGGTGTCACCAGGGTCCCCCCCTGTTCGTGGGGACACTGAGACACGAGGACAACCCCCCTCTTCCCACGAGACTCACTGTAGTCCAAGGAGGGAAACCCACGCTGGGGGGGCAGCCCGTGCTGGGGGGGCAGCCCAAACTGGGGGGGCAGCCCAAACTGGGGGCGCAGCCCATGCTGAGGGGGCAGCCCAAACTGGGGGGGCAGCCCACGCTCCAGGGGCACCTGGAAGTCGGGCTCGGGGGGCTCCGGGACCGTGTACGGCGGGATCGGGCTCGGCGGCGCGTCCGGGCTGGTCCTGGGACAGAAGGTGGGCAGGGGGCAGGTGAGGGGGCGTGGGGGGCGGAGATGGGATGGGCAGGGGGGCTGTGAGAGTGGGGGGCGGGTATGGGATAGGCGGGGGGGGAGTTGGGTCTGGGGGGTGGGTATGGGATGGGCGGGGGGGTTGGGTCTGGGGGGTGGGTATGGGATGGGCAGGGGGGGCTGTGAGAGTGGGGGGCGGGTATGGGATAGGCGGGGGGGGGAGTTGGGTCTGGGGGTGGGTATGGGATGGGCGGGGGGGGTTGGGTCTGGGGGGTGGGTATGGGATGGGCAGGGGGGGCTGTGAGAGTGGGGGACGGGTATGGGATGGGCAGGGGGGGGCTGCGGGGGGAGGCGGGTATGGGATGGGCAGGGGGGCTGGGGGGGTGGGGGGCGGGTATGGGATAGGCGGGGGAGGGTTGGGTCTGGGGGTGGGTATGAGATGGGCAGGGGGGGCTGTGGGAGTGGGGGTCGGGTATGGGATGGGCGGGGGGGGCTGTGGGAGTGGGGGGCGGGTATGGGATGGGCGGGGGGGGCTGTGGGAGTGGGGGGCGGGTATGGGATGGGCGGGGGGGGCTGTGGGAGTGGGGGGCGGGTATGGATGGGCGGGGGGGGCTGTGGGGGTGGGGGGCGGGTATGGGATGGGCAGGGGGGGCTGTGAGAATGGGGGGGGGGGGACGGGTATGGGATGGGCAGGGGGGGTGTTGGGTCTGGGGGAACGGGTATGGGATGGGCAGGGGGGGTGTTGGGTCTGGGGGACGGGTATGGGATGGGCAGGGGGGGCTGTGGGTGTGGGGGGCGGGTATGGGATGGGCAGAGGGGGCTGTGAGAGTGGGGAACGGGTATGGGATGGGCAGGGGGGGCTGTGGGAATGGGGGGTGGGTATGGGATGGGCAGGGGGGGTGTTGGGTCTGGGGGACGGGTATGGGATGGGCAGGGGGGGCTGTGGGAATGGGGAGGGAGTGGGAGGGGGCTGAGCCAAGGGTGGGGTGTAAGGGGGTGTGGGGGTTGGGGTCGGACTGGGGTCTGAGCCCAAGGGTGGGCTATGGGGTGGAAATGGGGGGGCTGAAGGGGGTAGGAGGGGGAATGGGGGGGTGAGAGGGGGGTCTGAGCCCAGGGATGGGATTTGGAGTAGAAGGGGAGGGGGTTAAGGGGGGCTTGAGGGGGGTAGGAAGGGGGTCTGAGCCAAAGGGTGAGGGGTGGGGAACACGCTGTGCCCGTGGGGGTGGGGGGGGGCCGAGCCAAGGGGTGGGGGCCAGGGGTGGGAGGGGCTGTGGGGAGATCTGTGCCCGTGGGGTGGGAGGGGGGTATGGGGGGGGGGAGCCTGAGCCGGCGGCGGGGGGGGGTGAGGGATGGGGGGTTATCCCTGGGGATGGGTTGGGGGGTTATCCCTGGGATTGAGGGGTTATCCTTGGGGTGGGGTGGGGTGGGGTGGGGTGTTATTCCTGGGGATGGGGTGCGGGGGTTATCCCTGAGAATGGGGGGGAGGGGGGAGTTATCCCTGGGGTGGGGGAGGTGGGGGGTTATCCCTGGGGATGGGATGGGGGGCTAGCCCTGGGAATGGGGGGTGGGGGGGAGTACCTGGGGATGGGGGTGGGGTTGGAGATGGGTTATCCTTGGGGATGGGGTGGGGGGTTATCCCCTGGATGGGGGTGGGGTGGGGGGGTTATCCCTGGGGTGGGCGTTTATCCCTGGGGTGGGGTGGGGGGTTATCCCTGGGAATGGGGTTGGGGGGGGTTATCCCTGGGGTGGGGGTTTATCCCTGGGGTGGGGTGGGGGGTTATCCCTGGGAATGGGGTTGGGGGGGGTTATCCCTGGGGTGGGGGTTTATCCCTGGGGTGAGGTGGGGGTTTATCCCTGGGATGGGGTGGGGGGGGATCCACCCGCCGTAGGGGGTCGGGACGTGGGGGCTTAGCCAGGATGTGGGGCTGGAGAGGGGGGTCTGCACCCACAAGAAGGGTCTCAGCGGGGCAGCCCCTCCCACACGGAGACCTCCCCAGAACCAAAAATCTGGGGGGGGGACACAGACTTAGAGAGGGGGGAGACCCCCGACCCCCGTACCTGTACCCGGAGTGCCCCCTCTGCTCCTCCTTGCGCTGCCTCAGCACCTTCTCCAGGCTGGTCCGCAGCGTCTCTGCCTGGACAGACCCCCGGCATGAGCCCCCCCATCCCAGGGGGTGCCGCCCGCCATCAGCCCCCCATCCCTGGCACAGACACCCCCTCCCGCCATCAGCCCCCCATCCCTGGCACAGACACCCCCCGGCATCAGCCCCCCATCCCTGGCACAGACCCCCCGATACCAGCCCCCCATCCCTGGCACAGACATCCCCCTCCCCGCCATCAGCCCCCCATCCCTGGCACAGACCCCCCGATATCAGCCCCCCATCCCGGGGCTGCCCCCCGAACCTGCCACCCCATCCCGGGGGTGCCCCCCGCCATCAGTTCCCCCACCCCGGGGGCTGCCCCTCGACCCCGCCCTCCTATCCATGGGCTGCCCCCCACCATCAGCCCCCCACACCAGGGGCTGCCCCCCGATCCTGCCCATCCCGGGGGCTGCTGCCCCCCAGGGCTCACCCCCAACCCTGTCCCCCACCCTCGACCCTGTCCCCCCACCCCCCATCCTGCCTCCCATTCCCGATCCTGCCCCCCCGATCCTCCCCCCACCGCCAGTCCTGCCCCCCCATCCCCGATCCTGCCCCCCATCCCCACCCCGATCCTGCCCCCCACCCCCGATCCTGCCCCCCATCGCCGATCCTGCCCCCCACCCCCGATCCTGCCCCCCACTCCCGATCCCGCCCCCAACCCCAGTCCTGCCCCCACCCCCAGTCCTGCCTTTACCTCCAACCCTGCCCCCACCCCCAGTCCTACCCCTCACCCCCAGTCCTGCCCCCCAACCCCGGATCCTGCCCCTCACCCCCGATCCTGCCCCCCAACCCCGATCCTGCCCCACATCCCCGATCCTTCCCCCCATCCCCACCCCGATCCTTCCCCCCATCCCCACCCCGATCCTGCCCCCCAACCCCGATCCTGCCCCCCACTCCCGATCCCGCCCCCACCCCCAGTCCTGCCCCCCATCCCCGATCCTGTCCCCCATCCCCACCCCGATCCTGCCCCCCACCCCCGATCCTGCCCCCCATCGCCGATCCTGCCCCCCAAGCCCCCCATCCTGCCCCCCGGCTCACCCCCAGCCGCTCGCACTGGAAGAGCAGGACGCTGCTCCCGGGGGGGCTCCACTCCTGGACAGTCACGGCCAACACCGCGTTGTCCAACCCGGCCCAGCAGCCCTGGACGCTTCCCAGAGGGAACGACTCCAGTTCCTCCTGGGAGGTGGGAAGGGGGCGCTGAGACCCCCCGGAACGGCCGGGAAAGGGGTCGGGGGGGCAATGGGAATTGGGGGGTCGGGAATGGGGTGTGAAGAGTTAATGGGGTGATGCGACCCCCCCCGGAACGGCCGGGAAAGGGGTCGGGGGGGGGGAAGGGGACTGGGGGGGTCGGGAAGGGGGTGCTGAGACCCCCCCCGGAACGGCCGGGAAAGGGCTCGGGGGGGGCAATGGGAATTGGGGGGTCGGGAATGGGGTGTGAAGAGTTAATGGGGTGCTGAGACCCCCCGGAACAGCCGGGAAAGGGCTCGGGGGGGGGAAAGGGGATTGGGGGGTCGGGAATGGGGTGATGAGACCCCCCGGAACGGCCGGGAAAGGGCTCAGGGGGGCAATGGGAATTGGGGGGTCGGGAATGGGGTGCGAAGGGCTAATGGGGTGCTGAGAACCCCCCCCGGAACGGCCGGGAAAGGGGTCGGGGGGGCAATGGGAATTGGGGGTCGGGAATGGGGTGCTGAGACCCCCCCCGGAACGGCCGGGAAAGGGCTCGGGGGGGGGGGGGGCAATGGGAATTGGGGGGTGGGGAGTGGGGTGTGAAGGGTTAATGGGGGGCACAGACAGGGCATGGCGGGTTTGGGGGGCTCAGTCTGGGGGTGTGGGTGCCCAGGTTGGGGGGTGGGAGGGTTATAGAGGTGGCAGAGTTGGGGGGGTGTGGGTTGTAGAGGTGGCAGCGTTTATGGGGGGCGTCAGTGTTGGGGTGCCAGGGCTGGGGGGTGCCAGGGTTGGCGTGCCAGGGTTGGGGGGGTGCCAGGGTTCTGGGGGTGCCAGGGTTCGGGGTATTTGGGTTATAGGGGTCCCAGCTTGTAGGGGTGCCAGGGTTGGGGGTTACCAGCTTGTGGGGGTCCCAGGGTTGGGGGGGTGCCAGGGTTGGAGGGTACTGAGGTTATAGGTGTGCCAGAGTTCTGGGGGTGCCAGGGTTGGGGGGTGCCAGGGTTCTGGGGGTATCAGGGCTGGGGGGTACCGGGGTTCTGGGGGTGCTAGGGTTGGGGGTATTAGAATTCTGGGGGTACCAGGGCTGGGGGGGTACCAGGGTTCTGGGGGTGCCAGGGTTGGGGGGTGCCAGGGCTGGGGGTATTTGGGTTCTGGAGGTACCAGGGTTGGGGGGGTCACAGGGCTGGGGGGTACCAGGGTTCTGGGGGTGCCAGGGCTGGAGGTGCCAGGGCTGGGGGGTATCAGGGTTGGGGGTGCCAGTGTTGGGGGGTACCAGGGTTGGGGGTACCAGGGATGGGGGGTACCAGGGTTGGGGGTGTTTGGGTTCTGGGGGTACCAGGGCTGGGAGGTATCAGGGCTGGGGGTGCCAGGGCTGGGGGTGCCAGGACTGGGGGTATTTGGGTTCTGGGGATACCAGGGCTGAGGGGTACCAGGGCCAGACTTTGGGGGGTCCCATGCCCAGGGGTATCAGATTTTGGGGGGGTCCCATAGCCGGGGGTCCCATGCCCATGAGTTGCCAGACTTTGGGGGGTCCCATGCCCAGGGGTTGCCAGACTTTGGGTGGGGGGGTCCCATAGCCGGGGGTCCCATGCCCAGGGGTTGCCTGGCTCTGGAGGTGCCCTGGCCGGGAGGTGCCAGACTCTGGGGGGTCCTACAGCCGGGGGTCCCACAGCCGGGGGTTGCCAGACTTTGGGAGGGTCCCACAGCCGGGGGTCCCATGCCCGGGGGTCCCGTGCCCAAGGGTTGCCAGACTTTGGGGGATCCCACAGCCGGGGGTTCCACAGCCGGGGGTCCCGTGCCCGAGGGTTACCAGACTTTGGGGGGTCCCACAGCCGGGGGTCCCACAGCCGGGGGTTGCCAGACTTTGGGGGATCCCACAGCCGGGGGTTCCATGCCCGGGGGTCCCGTGCCCGGGGGTTGCCAGACTTTGGGGTGTCCCATATCCGGGGGGTACCAGATTTTTGGGGGGGGTTCCACAGCCGGGGCTCCCGTGCCCGAGGGTTGCCAGACTTTGGGGGGTCCCACAGCCGGGGGTCCCAGAGCCGGGGGTTGCCAGACTTTGGGAGGGTCCCACAGCCGGGGGTCCCATGCCCGGGGGTCCCGTGCCCGGGGGTTGCCAGACTTTGGGGTGTCCCATATCCGGGGGGTACCAGACTTTTGGGGGGGGGGTCCCACAGCCGGGGGTCCCGTGCCCGGGTCTCCCGTGCCCGGGGGTTGCCAGACTTTGGGGGGTCCCGCAGCCGGGGGTCCCGTGCCCGGGGCTTGCCAGGCTCCGCAGGTGCCCTGCCCGGGGGTACCTTGCTCTCCACGTCGCTCAGCACCAGCTGCTGGTCCGTGACCTGCAGGGTCACATCCTGCCCCCAGATCCTTCCCTGCGCCTCCAGCGCCTTCAGCCGGCCCAGACAATCCTCGGGGCTCCGCAGGTCCCGCTCCAGCCGCAGCGTCAGCAGGTGCTGGGGGGACACGGGGGGACACGGGGGGACATGGGGGGACATGGGGGGGACATGGGGGGACATGGGGACATGGGGGGGACATGGGGGGGACATGGGGACATGGGGGGAAAGGGGGGGACATGGGGACACACGGGGACATGGGGACATGGGGGGACACGGGGGACAGGGGGACATGGGGGGACATGGGGGGACACGGGGGGAAAGGGGAGGACATGGAGGGAGATGGGGGGACAGGGGGGGACACGGGGGGACACGGGGGGACATGGGGGGACATGGGGGGACATGGGGGACATGGGGGGACATGGGGGGGACACGGGGACATCGGGGGACATGGGGGGACACGGGGGGACACGGGGGAACACGGGGGGACATGGGGGGACATGGGGGATATGGGGGGACATGGAGGGACGGGGGGGACATGGGGGGACACTGGGGACATGGGGGGACATGGGGGGGACACGGGGACACGGGGGGACACGGGGGGACATGGGGGGACATGGGGGATATGGGGGGACACGGGGGACGGGGGGGGACACGGGGGGATATGGGGGGGACATGGGGACACGGGGGACAGGGGGGGACACGGGAGGGACACGGGGACATGGGGGGACATGGGGGGACATGGGGGACGGGGGGACACGGGGGGACATAGGGGGGACACGGGGGGACATGGGGAGGACACGGGGACTTTGGGGGGCTCGAGGAGCTTTGAGGGACTCAGCGAGCTTTGGGGGGCTCTGGGTGCTTTGGCGGGCTCGGGGAGCTTTGGGGGGCTTTGGGGGGACTCGGGAAGCTTTGGGGGGGGCTTGGGGCGCATTGGGGGTCTCGGGGATCTTTGGGGGGCTCTGGGTGCTTTGGGGGGGCTCGGGAAGCTTTGGGGGGGGGCTCTGGGCGCATTGGGGGTCTCGGGGAGCTTTGGGGGGCTCTGGGTGCTTTGGGGGGGCTCGGGAAGCTTTGGGGGGGGCTCTGGGCGCATTGGGGGTCTCGGGGAACTTTGGGGGGCTCCTACCTCAACGTGGTGCTGGAACTCGCTGTGGGGCCTGAGCAGGGTCTGCCCGTAGTCCTTGCGCTGGTCTGGGGGGACACGCGGGGTGGGTTTGGGGGGATGTTTGGGGGGCAGCCGGGTGGGTTTGGGGGGATGTTTGGGGGAGATGTCGGGTGGGTTTGGGGGGGATGTTTGGGGGAGATGCCGGGTGGGTTTGGGGGGGATGTTTGGGGGCAGCCGGGTGGGTTTGGGGGGGATGTTTGGGGCGCCGCCCTCACTCACTGTAGATGCTTCTCCCGGTGGGGCGGGTGAAGCTGTTGGGCTGTCGCGACAGGGCTCTGTCGCCGTGGTCGCTCCTGGGTGGACACAGAGGACCTTTGTACCCCCCTCGGCCCCTCGGTGGGGACCCCCCAACCCTCCTGGCTACTCACCGGGCCGGGGGGCTCCTCCAGTGGCCCAGGGGGTCTCCCATCCTGCCGGGGGGCAGCGAGGGCGTCTCGATCCTGGTGTGGGGTCCTGGGGGGGGCACCTGTGTCACCCCCGCTGTGTCCCCAACCACCCGGGGGACACCCCACGCACTCCCGCGGACGGTGCCACCTCCCCGGTGGCCACCAGGACCCCCTTGCCACCCTCTGCCAGTCCGGCGGGGGCCGACCCTCCCCCGTGTCCCTGGTGGGGTCCTGGGGGGGCACCTGTGTCACCCCCGCTGTGTCCCCAACCACCCGTGGGACACCCCACGCACTCCCCCGGACGGTGCCACCTCCCCAGTGGCCACCAGGACCCCTTTGCCACCCCCTGCCAGTCCCGCGGGGGTCCCCAGAGGCCGGGGTCGACCCTCCCCTGTGTCCCTGGTGGGGTCCTGGGGGGGCACCTGTGTCACCTCCGGTGTGTCCCCGACTCCCCGGGGGACATGCCACGCACTCCCCCTGACGGTGCCACCTCCCCGGTGACCACCAGGACCCCTTTGCCAGTCCCTGCCAGTCCCACGGGGGCCGATCCTCCCCAGTGCCCCTGGTGGGGTCCTGGGGGGGGCACCTGTGTCAACCCCGCTGTGTCCCCAACCACCCGTGGGACACCCCACGCACTCCCCCTGACGGTGCCACCTCCCCAGTGGCCACCAGGATCCCTTTGCCACTCCCTGTCAGTCCCGCCGGGGTCCCCAGAGGCCGGGGTCGACCCTCCCCCCTGTCCCTGGTGGGGTCCTGGGGGGTCACCTGGGCCACCCCCAGTGTGTCCCCGACCCCCCGGGGGACACTTCACCCACTCCCCCGGACGGTGCCACCTCCCCAGTGACCACCAGGACCCCTTTGCCACCCCCTGTCAGTCCCGAGGGGGTCCCCAGAGGCCGGGGTCGACCCTCCCCTGTGTCCCTGGTGGGTTCCTGAGGGGGCATCTGTGCCACCCCCAGTGTGTCCCCAACCCCCCGGAGGACACCCCACGCACTCCCCCGGACGGTGCCACCTCGCCGGTGACCACCAGGACCCCCATGCCACCCCCTGCCAGTCCCGAGGGGGTCCCCAGAGGCCGGGGTCGACCCTCCCCTGTGTCCCTGGTGGGGTCCTGGGGGGGCACCTGTGCCACCCCTGCTGTGTCCCCGACCCCCAGGGGGACACCCCACGCACTCCCCCTGACGGTGCCACCTCCCCGGTGGCCACCAGGACCCCCATGCCACCCCCTGCCAGTCCCGAGGGGGTCCCCAGAGGCCGGGGCCGACCCTCCCCAGTGCCCCTGGTGGGGTCCCTGCCCAGGGGTGCCCCCGCTCACCCCGCTCCCGGCTCCGCTGGCTCCTGTCCCGGGCTGTGATTGCGGATGGTGACAGGGCGGGGGACAGGGATTGTCGCCGACACCGCACCCACCTGCTCTTTGCCCTCTCGTCACGTCGCGGAGGGGGAGGACAGGGAAGGGGACAGAGACACCTGGCACAGCCACCACCCCTCCCGTCACCCCGGGCCCCCCACCCTGCGGCGGGGCGTGGTGACCTCGGGGACAGCGAGGGGGTGGTGTCCCCCAGCCCGATGTCCCCCGCCCCGGCCGGGGCTGCGTGTCGGTGACGGAGGTGCCACCCGGCCCCGCCCCGCGCTGTCACCCGCAGGACTCTGTGCCTTTGCCCCGGGGCAATCCCGGGCTCACCCCAAAACTGGCACTTGCCGGGAAAATCCTCCCGGGGCGGTTTGTGCCGAGGAAGGGGCCGCACCCCGGGAGGGGCCGGGATTTGGGGGAGGGAGGTGACAACGGGGCCACTGTCCCCCAGGGCCGTAGGGTCACCTGGCTGGGGGCACCGGGGGGGCATCGGGGTGGCCCCCTGGCCCCTCTCCCAGCACAGAGGGATCATTTCAGCCTTTTGGCTTCCCTGGTGCAGCCTGGGGGGTGACGGGTCGGCTGGGACGTGTCCCCGGTGTCCCCGAGGGTCCCATCTGTGCCCCCCGGGCTGTCACATCCCGCCCGATCCTCTCTCTCCATTGTTTTTTTTTCAGGAATTTGGGCCAAACCGACCCCTCCAGGGAGGGACCCACCGTCCTGCACCCCCAAGTGTCGCACGGAACAGGCGACAGACCCCCCTTTGGGGGCGCTCGGGGCCCCTCGGTGGGCACGAATCGAGGGGAGGTTTTGGGGGGGCTGTGGATGCCCCCCCGGGGAGGGGGAGAGGGGCAGGCTGGGGGGGGGGAGGGGCGGGTGCAGTTCCCACCTGCGGCCACGAGGGGGCAGAACGTGCCCGTGGCGCCCCTGCCCCAGTGTGAGACCTCCAGATGTGACCTCCAGATGTGAGACCTCCAGATGTGAGACCTCCAGATGTGAGACCTCCAGATGGGACACCTCCAGATGTGAGACCTCCAGATGCGACCTCCAGATGTGAGACCTCCAGATGTGACCTCCAGATGTGAGACTTCCAGATGTGACCTCCAGATGTGAGACCTCCAGATGTGAGACCTCCAGATGGGAGACCTCCAGATGTGTGACCTCCAGGTGCGACCTCCAGATGTGACCCCTCCAGGTGTGACACCTCCAGATGTGACACCTCCAGATGTGTGACCCCAAATGTGACCTCCAGATGTGAGACCTCCAGATGTGAGACCTCCAGATGTGACCTCCAGATGTGAGACCTCCAGATGTGATCCCCTCATATGTAACCCCCCAGATATGTGACCCCCCCCAGATGTGCGACCCCTCCAGATGTGCAGCCCCCCGATGTGGAGCCCCCAAATGTGCAACCCCCAGACGTGACCCCCCCAGATGTGCGACCCCCAAATATGCGACTCCCGGGTGTGAAACCCCCCCAGATGTGCAGCCCCCCGATGTGGAGCCCCCAAATGTGCAACCCCCAAAATGTGGACCCCCCCCCCAGATGTGCGACCTCCCCAGATGTGCAGCCCCCCGATGTGGAGCCCCCAAATGTGCAACCCCCAGATGTGACCCCCCCCCAGATGTGCGACCCCCAAATATGCGACTCCCGGATGTGAACCCCCAGATGTGTGACCCCCCCCCCCCAGATGTGCAGCCCCCCATTCTATGGAGCCCCAGATGTGCGGGGTCTCGGGGCCTTCTGCCCCCCCCCGTCCCCCGTGGGGGTCCCTGGCACTTGGGACACTCGGGGGACATTCCCTGGGGTGCGAGGGGGGTCACAAGGGGCTCTTTGTGCCCCCCGGGGGGGATTTGGGGACACTCAGGAGACACCCCTGGGGTGGGGTGGGGGGGTCACAAGGGGCTCTTGTGCCCCCCGAGGGGGATTTGGGGACACTCAGGTGACACCCCTGGGGTGGGGTGGGGGGTCACAAGGGGCTCTTTGGGCCCCCGTGGGGGATTTGGGGACACTCGGGGGACACTCCCTGGGGTGGGGGGGTCACAAGGGGCTCTTTGTGCCCCCAGTGGGGGATTTGGGGACACTCGGGGGACACTCTCTGGGGGTCGGGGGGTCACAAGGAGCTCTTTGGGCCCCCCGTGGGAGATTTGGGGACACTCGGGGGACAGTCCCTGGGGTGGGGTGGGGGGTCACAAGGGGCTTTTTGTGCCCCCCGTGGGGGATTTGGGGACACTCGGGGGACACTCCCTGGGGTGGGGGGGTCACAAGGGGCTCTTTGTGCCCCCAGTGGGGGATTTGGGGACACTCGGGTGACACCCCTGGGAGGAGGGGGGTCACAAGGGGCTCTTTGTGGCCCCCGTTGGAGATTTGGGGACACTCGGGTGACACTCCCTGGGGTGGGTGGGGGGTCACAAGGGGCTCTTTGGGCCTCCCGTGGGGGATTTGGGGACACTCGGGTGACACTCCCTGGGTTGGGGGGGTCACAAGGAGCTCTTTGGGTCCCCGTGGGGGATTTGGGGACACTCGGGTGACACCCTTGGGGGGGGTGGGTCACAAAGGGCTCTTTGTGACCCCCAAGGGGGATTTGGGGACACTCGGGGGACACTCTCTGGGGGTGGGTGGGTCACAAGGGGCTCTTTGTGCCCCCCGTGGGAGATTTGGGGACACTCGGGTGACACTCCTGGGGTGGGTGGGGGGTCACAAGGGGCTCTTTGTGACCCCCGAGGGGGATTTGGGGACACTCGGGTGACACCCTTGGGGGGGGTGGGTCACAAGGGGCTCTTTGTGACCCCCGAGGGGGATTTGGGGACACTCGGGTGACACTCCCTGGGTTGGGGGGGTCACAAGGGGCTCTTTGGGTCCCCGTGGGGGATTTGGGGACACTCGGGTGACACCCCTGGGGTGGGGTGGGGGGGTCACAAGGGGCTCTTTGTGCCCCCCGAGGGGGATTTGGGGACACTCGGGTGACACCCCTGGGGGGAGGGGGGTCACAAGGGGCAATTTGTGACCCCCGTGGGGGATTTGGGGACACTCGGGGGACAGTCCCTGGGGTGGGGTGGGGGGTCACAAGGGGCTCTTTGTGCCCCCAGTGGGGGATTTGGGGACACTCGGGTGACACTCCCTGGGGTGGGGGGGCCACAAGGGGCTCTTTGGGCCCCCGTGGGGGATTTGGGGACACTCGGGGGACACTCTCTGGGGGTCGGGGGGTCACAAGGGGCTCTTTGTGCCTCCCGTGGGAGATCTGGGGACACTCGGGTGACACTCCCTGGGGTGGGGGGTCACAAGGGGCTCTTTGGGCCCCCGTCGGAGATTTGGGGACACTCGGGTGACACCCCTGGGGTGGGGGGTCACAAGGGGCTCTTTGGGCCTCCCGTGGGGGATTTGGGGACACTCGGGGGACACTCCCTGGGGTGGGGGGGTCACAAGGGGCTCTTTGTGACCCCCGTGGGGGAATTTGGGGACACTCGGGTGACACCCTTGGGGGGGGGGGTCACAAGGGGCTCTTTGTGCCCCCCTTGGGGGATTTGGGGACACTCAGGTGACACCCCTGGGGTGGGGGGGTCACAAGGGGCTCTTTGTGCCTCCCGTGGGGGAATTTGGGGACACTCCCTGGGGTGGGGGGGTCACAAGGGGCTCTTTGTGACCCCCGAGGGGGATTTGGGGACACTCGGGTGACACCCCTGGGGTGGGGTGGGGGGGTCACAAGGGGCTCTTTGTGCCCCCAGTGGGGGATTTGGGGACACTCGGGGGACACTCTCTGGGGGTCGGGGGGTCACAAGGGGCTCTTTGTGCCCCCAGTGGGGGATCTGGGGACACTCGGGTGACACTCCCTGGGGTGGGGGGTCACAAGGGGCTCTTTGGGCCCCCGTCGGAGATTTGGGGACACTCGGGGGACAGTCCCTGGGGTGGGGGGGTCACAACGGGCCCCCCGAGGGGGGTTTGGGGACACTCGGGGGACACTCTCTGGGGGTCGGGGGGTCACAAGGGGCAATTTGTGACCCCCGTGGGGGATTTGGGGACACTCGGGTGACACCCCTGGGGTGGGGTGGGGGGTCACAAGGGGCTCTTTGTGCCCCCCGAGGAGGATTTGGGGACACTCGGGGGACACCCCTGGAGTGGGGGGGTCACAAGGGGCTCTTTGTGGGCCCCGTGGGGGATTTGGGGTCACACCAGCTCAGCCCCTTCCCCCCCTCCCATATCTGCGGTGGGAGGGAATTGAGGAGGGGGTTTCCCTGAGGGGGTCCCCCTGTCCCCTCCTCCGGGGGACCCCCAGCCTGGGGGGTGGGCTGGGGGGGGGGGTTGGGGACCAAAGAGGGGGGGTCTGTTGGAAAAAGGGACAATTCCCGTCCCATCCCGGCTCCCAGACCCGCCGAGCGCCCTTTGCTGCTCCACAGGGGGTTAATGGAATTTGGGATCCTCCCTGGGCTGCTCCCAGTTCCCCCAGTATCACCCACTGGGCTGCAGAGCCCCCCAGTCCGCGTCGTACCCCTTACTGGGAGCCACTGGGGCAGCGAACTGGGAGGGCGCGGCATCCCCGGCTCTGCCTCCTCCCGGATCCCTCCCCGTGGGGGTCCCAAGTCCCCCGGGGGGGTGGGTGGGCTGGATTCCGCCCCCCCCGGCAGCACCCACAGCTCGGGGTGCTGACCCCGCCCCTCCCAGCTCCTCCCAGTTCCTCCCAGTCACCCCACTGGGCAAGCTGGGAATGGCGCGGGCTGCAGAAATACTGTTAAAAAACCCTTTTTTTGTTGTTTTTCCCTCAATTCGCAGCCAGTGGCGACCCCTCCCTGTGCACCCCCAGCCCCGCTGGGGCCCCCTCGCCCTTCCCGAGGCTCCAGGGGGGCTACAAATCCCCCTGGGAAGAGCCTGGAAAAGGTTCGGAGACTTTTGGAGGCGCAGAAAAAACTTTTCCAATTTCACGTTTTGAAACAGGCGGCAAAAAAATGTTTAGAATGAGCGAATTTACCCCCAAAACGCGTCTGTGCTGGGGAGGGGCCTCATCCTGCACCCCCTTTGTGCTCCTGCGTTGTGGGGACATCCCTGGGGACCCCCCGGGGGGCACCAGAGGGGCTGGGGAGGGTTTGGGGGTCCCCAGGCTGGGCGGGGGTGGGGGTTCCCAGACAGGGTGGGGTTGGGGGTCCCCAGCGGGGTTGGGGGTCCCCAGAACGGGCAGGGTTGGGGGTCCTCAGACAGGGCGGGGTTGGGGGTCCTCAGGCTGGACGGGGTTAGGGGTCCCCAGGCCGAGGGGGGTTAGGGGTCCCCAGCGGGGTTGGGGGTCCCCAGGCCGGGCGGGGTTGGGGGTCACCAGCGAGGTTGGGGTCCCCAGGCCGGGCGGGATTGGGGGTCCCCAGAACGGGCGGGGTTGAGGGTCCCCAGTGGGGTTGGGGGTCCCCAGGCCGGGCGGGGTTGGGGGTCCTCAGACAGGGTGGGGTTGGGGGTCCCCAGACAGGGTGGGGTTGGGGGTCCCCAGGTCGGGAGGGGTTGGGGGTCCCCAGACAGGGCAGGGTTGGGGGTCTCTAGGCTGAGGGGGCTTGGGGGTCCCCAGAACGGGTGGGGTTGGGGGTCCCCAGCGAGGTTGGGGGTCCCCAGGCCGGGCGGGATTGGGGGTCCCCAGAACGGGAAGGGTTGGGGTCTCCAGACAGGGCGGGGTTGGGGGTCCCCAGACAGGGTGGGGTTGGGGGTCCCCAGCGGGGTTGGGGGTCCCCAGGCCGGGCAGGGTTGGGGGTCCCCAGGCCAGGGGGGATTGGGGGTCCCCAGCGGGGTTGGAGGTCCTCAGTCTGGGTGGGGTTGGGGGTCCCCAGGCCGGGCGGGGTTGGGGGTCCCCAGAACGGGAAGGGTTGGGGTCTCCAGACAGGGTGGGATTGGGGGTCCCCAGAACGGGCGGGGTTGGGGTCCCCAGCGGGGTTGGGGGTTCCCAGAACGGGCAGGGTTGGGGGTCCCCAGGCCTGGCGGGGTTGGGGGTCCTCAAACAGGGCGGGGTTGGGGTCCCCAGGCTGGGCGGGGTTGGGGGTCCCCAGAACGGGTGGAGTTGGGGGGTCCCCAGGCCGGGCGGGGTTGGGGGTCCCCAGAACGGGTGGGGTTGGGGGGTCCCCAGGCTGGGCAGGGTTGGGGGTCCTCAGTCTGGGTGGGGTTGGGGGTCCCCAGGCCGGGCGGGGTTGGGGGTCCCCAGGCCAGGGGGGATTGGGGGTCCCCAGTGGGGTTGGAGGTCCCCAGGCTGGGCGGGATTGGGGGTCCCCAGAACGGGCAGGGTTGGGGGTCCTCAGACAGGGCGGGGTTGGGAGTCCTCAGGCTGGACGGGGTTGGGGGTCCCCAGACAGGGTGGGGTTGGGGGTCCCCAGCGGGGTTGGGGGTCCCCAGACAGGGCAGGGTTGGGGTCTCCAGGCTGAGGGGGCTTGGGGGTCCCCATGACGGGCGGGGTTGGGGGTTTCCAGACAGGGCGGGGCTGGGGGTCCCCAGGACGGGGGGGAGGTTGGGGGTCTCAAGGACGGGAGGGGTTGGGGGTCCCCAGGCCGGGCAGGTTGGGGGTCCTCAGTCTGGGTGGGATTGGGGGTCCCCACGCTGGGCGGGATTGGGGGTCCCCACGCCGGGCGGGGTTGGGGGTCCCCAGGCTGGGCGGGGTTGGGAGTCTTCAGACAGGGCGGAGTTGGGGGTCCCCAGGACGGGCGGGGTTGGGGGTCCCCAAGACGGGCGAGTTGGGGGTCCCCACTGTGGGCGGGGTTTGGGGGTCCCCAGGCTGGGCGGGGTTGGGGGTCCTCAGACAGGGCGGGGTTGGGGGTCCCCAGGCCGGGCGGGGTTAGGGGTCCCCAGGATGGACAGGGTTGGGGGTCCCCAGAACGGGAAGGGTTGGGGGCCCCAGACAGGGTGGGGTTGGGGGTCCCCAGGGTGGGCGGGGTTGGGAGTCCCCAGGACGGGTGGGGTTGGGGGTCCCCAGGCCGGGCGGGGTTGGGGGTCCCCAGAACGGGCGGGGTTGGGGGTCCCCAGGCCGGGCAGGGTTGGGGGTCCCCAGACCGGGCGGGACTGGGGGTCCCCAGGCCGGGCGGAGTTGGGGGTCCCCAGGACGGGCAGGGTTGGGGGATCCCCAGGCTGGGAGGGGTTGGGGGTCCCCAGGATGGGCCCCCATCGGGTGGGGGGGACAGGCGGGTTTGGGGGTCCCCAGGCCGGGTGGGGTTGGGGGTCCCCAGGGTGGGCGGGGTTGGGAGTCCCCAGGACGGGTGGGGTTGGGGGTCCCCAGGACGGGCAGGGTTGGGGGATCCCCAGGCTGGGAGCGGTTGGGGGTCCCCAGGCCGGGCGGGGTTGGGGGTCCCCAGCGGGGTTGGGGGTCCCCAGACCGGGCGGGATTGGGGGTCTCCAGAATGGGTGGGGTTGGGAGTCCTCAGGTCGGGCGGGGTTGGGGGTCCCCAAGACGAGCGGGTTGGGGGTCCCCACGCTGGGCGGGGTTGGGGGTCCCCAGCGGGGTTGGGGGTCCCCAGACCGGGCGGGATTGGGGGTCTCCAGAATGGGCGGAGTTGGGTGTCTCCAGGACCGGCGGGTTTGGGGGTCCCCAGGCCGGGAGGGGTTGGGGGTCCTCAGACAGGGCGGGGTTGGGGGTCCCCAAGACGGGCGAGTTGGGGGTCCCCGCTGTGGGCGGGGTTGGGGGTCCCCAGCGGGGTTGGGGGTCCCCAGGCTGGGCGGGGTTGGGGGTCCCCAGGGTGGGCGAGGTTGGGGGTCCCCAGGACGGGTGGGGTTGGGGGTCCCCAGGACGGGCAGGGTTGGGGGTCTCCAGAATGGGCGGAGTTGGGGTTCCCCAGGACGGGCGAGTTGGGGGTCCCCACGCTGGGCGGGGTTGGGGGGTCTCCAAGTGGGGCGGGTTTGGGGGTCCCCAGGTCGGGCGGGGTTGGGGGTCCTCACGCTGGGCGGGTTTGGGGGATCCCCACCCTGGGCGGGGTTGGGGGTCCCCAGAACGTTTGGGGGTCCCCAGGCCAGGTGGATTTGGGGCCACTCCCGGAATTCCCGGTGGGTGACACGCCGGTCCCGGCCGTGCCCCCCGGGCCGGGCATTGCTGGGGCACTGCCAGCCCCCCAAACCACCCGGGTCTGTCCCCACGTCACCGGCCCCGCCGCGGTGTCCCCGGACCTGCCACCAAATTGCCGGGGACAGCGGCCCCTCCCCGCTCTGGGGACAGCTGGGGACATTTAACCCCTCGGGGGTCGGGACACTGCTCTGGATCGTTGTCCTCGGGTGGGAGGAACGGCAGGATGTGGCATGTCGTGACATGGCACAACCACAGGGGGGGATGGCCCTTGTGGTGGCGGCCAAATCCACGAGGTCTCCTTGGTGGTGACAGTGACAAAGCGATGTCCCCAAATGATGTTCCAGCTGTCGCAGCCACCGGGCTCGGGGGCTGTTTGGGGGGCGAGGGGTGGGTGACACCCCACTGTCACCCTGCCTGTCACCCCCCTAGGGCTGTCCCTGCCCCATGGGCACCCTGGCACAGTGCCCAGCCACGGGACCCTGGCGGTCCCTGTCACACTGATGGGTGCTTGTCACCCTCTTGAGTCCCTGTCACCCTCTTGGGTTCCTGTCACCCTGCTGGTCCCTTTGTGTCACCCTGATGGTCTCTGTGTCACCCTGCTGGTCCCTTTGTGTCACCCTGATGGTCTCTGTGTCACCCTGCTGGTCCCTTTATGTCATCCTGCTGGTCCCTTTGTGTCACCCTGATGGTCTCTGTGTCACCCTGCTGGTCCCTGTCACCCTGTTGGGTCCCTTTATGTCACCCTGCTGGTCCCTTTGTGTCACCCTGATGGTCTCTGTGTCACCCTGCTGGTCCCTTTGTGTCACCCTCTCTGTCACGGAGGTTTCCTCTCCTCTGCCACTCCCAAAGGTCCCATCTCAGTTCCGCCACCAAACCCTTCCCTTCCCTCAGAATATCTTTGGGGTGACCCCAAGAGTGTCCCCTGGGGGTCCTGCCCCTGGTGCCACCAGCCCCGTGCCCGGGGGCTGCCCACCCTGCCCACCCTGCCCGGGCTGGTCCTGCTTTCCCACACTGGTGCTGATCCCATCCCTTCACTGGAACAGGAGGAAACTCCCGGGATTTTTCTGGCCCCAAAATGCCCCTGGTGACCTCCTGGGGGGCTGATTTGTTCCCCTCTCCCCTTTCTGGGGGGGGGGATGGGGAAGGTGGGCAGTGGGTGACCCCGGGGGGGGTGACAGGTGACCGTGTCCCCCCAGCTGGGCACTCCCAGTTGGTGCCCAGTGACCTTCACACCTTTATTTTTTTCCCTTTGAGAAGGTTGAAACAAGATTTTTTATTTCTTATTATTTCACCGAGGGAGCTGCACCCACCACTTGGCTCCCCCCGAATCCTGAGCCACATCCCAGGACAGGAGGGATCTGATCCCAAAAAAAAAGCTGGATTTCCTCCACATCCCCGTGGCTTTGACCACAAACCTGCAAGAATTCTTGGGGTGAGGAGGGAAAAGCCACATCCCCGCGGCCACCCCTGTGTGTGGGACCCGTCCTGTTCGCTTCCCACCATCCCTAATCCTGGCAGCGCATCCCGGGAATTTCCAGGGCTGGGGAGGGCATCACAAAGGTTTAATTAGAGGTGATGAGGACATGCAAATTAGCGGGTTCCAGCTCGCTGGGGGTGGCCGAGCTCCTGAGAATCCCTGCAGGGTTTGGAGGTGCTTCCTGGTGTTTTCCAGGCTCCTGATGCCAAGGGGAGGCACCTCCAAAAAGTTATCCCGGGTCCTTTTCTGGGATGGAGAAGGGTCTCAGCTGCCAAGCCCGGGGGTGCCAAGGGAATCGCTGCCAAGGGTGCCAAGGGAATCGGTGCCAGGGGTGCCAAGGGAATCGGTGCCAAGGGTGCCAAGGGAATCGCAGCTCCCGGGGGTGCCAAGAGAACCGCTCCCGGGGGTGCCAAGGGAATCGCAGCCAGGGGTGCCAAGGGAATCATTCCCAGGGGGTGCCAAGGGAACCGCTCCCGGGGGTGCCAAGGGAATCGGTGCCAAGGGTGCCAAGGGAATCGGTGCCAAGGGTGCCAAGGGAATCGCTGCCAAGGGTGCCAAGGGAATCGCTGCCAGGGGTCTCAAGGGAACCGCTCCCGGCGGTGCCAAGGGAATCGGTGCCAGGGGTGCCAAGGGAATCGCTGCGAAGGGTGCCAAGGGAATCACTCCCGGGGGGTGCCAAGGGAATCGGTGCCAGGGGTGCCAAGGGAATCGCTGCCAAGGGTGCCAAGGGAATTGCTCCTGGTGGTGCCAAGGGAATCGCAGCTCCCAGGGGTGCCAAGGGAATCGCTGCCAAGAGTGCCAAGGGAATCATTCCCAGGGGGTGCCAAGGGAATCGCAGCCAAGAGTGCCAAGGGAATCATTCCCAGGGGGTGCCAAGGGAATCTCTCCCAGGGGTGCCAAGGGAATCGCTGCCAAGGGTGCCAAGGGAATCGCTGCCAGGGGTGCCAAGGGAACCGCTCCCGGGGGTGCCAAGGGAATCTCTCCCAGGGGTGCCAAGGGAATCGCTGCCAAGGGTGCCAAGGGAATCATTCCCAGGGGGTGCCAAGGGAATCGCTGCCAGGGGTGCCAAGGGAATCGCAGCTCCCAGGGGTGCCAAGGGAATCGCTGCCAGGGGTCTCAAGGGAATCATTCCCAGGGGGTGCCAAGGGAATCGCTGCCAGGGGTGCCAAGGGAATCATTCCCAGGGGGTGCCAAGGGAATCGGTGCCAGGGGTGCCAAGGGAATCGCTCCCAGGGGTGCCAAGGGAATCGCTGCCAAGGGTGCCAAGGGAATCGCTGCCAGGGGTGCCAAGGGAATCGCTGCCAAGGGTGCCAAGGGAATCGCTGCCAGGGGTGCCAAGGGAATCATTCCCAGGGGGTGCCAAGGGAATCGCTGCCAAGGGTGCCAAGGGAATCTCTCCCAGGGGTGCCAAGGGAATCGCTGCCAGGGGTGCCTAGGGAATCGGTGCCAGGGGTGCCAAGGGAATCGCTCCCGGGGGTGCCAAGGGAATCGCTGCCAAGGGTGCCAAGGGAATTGCTCCTGGTGGTGCCAAGGGAATCGCAGCTCCCAGGGGTGCCAAGGGAATCACTCCCGGGGTGCCAAGGGAACCGCTCCCGGGGGTGCCAAGGGAATCATTCCCAGGGGTGCCAAGGGAATCATTCCCAGGGGGTGCCAAGGGAATTGCTCCCAGGGGTGCCAAGGGAATCATTCCCAGGGGGTGCCAAGGGAATCATTCCCAGGGGGTGCCAAGGGAATCTCTCCCAGAGGTGCCAAGGGAATCGCTCCCGGCGGTGCCAAGGGAATCATTCCCAGGGGTGCCAAGGGAATCTCTCCCAAGGGTGCCAAGGGAAATGCCCTCGGGAATGGGGTCGGATCCCGCTCCCTCCCGCCGGACGGGCGGGAGGAGCCGCCGCAATTCCCGCCGTTGGGAGCGGCCGCTCGTGCCAAAGCCGCGGTGGGAATGTCGGGGCTGTAACGGCGTCACTGTCCGGGCTGTCCCCGCGTCCCGGAGAATTCCCTCCCTCAGGAGCAGCTGCCAAAGGCGATGCCCAGATGGAGACTCGGGGTCCAGCTGTGGGGGCCTTGGCAGAGCCCCCGGGGCACGGAGCAGGATGAGGAAGGAGCAGAGCCGGGCCCTGCTGGGTATTCCCAAATTCCCGTCGGGAGCACCAGCCCCGTCCCAGATCTGGGGGGGTGGGAGTGTTTGGGTGCACCGAAACCGGGGGGGGGGGTTTGGGTGCCCCCTCGGGTGGGCACGGCCGCGGTCACGGGGGGGTTAAACCCCCTCGGCTGCTCCTGCCCAGCTGCCAAAATCCTGTCCAGGATCCCAAATCCTGCTCCAGGATCCCAAATCCCCCTCCAGGATCCCAAATCCCCCTCCAGGATCCCAAATCCCCCTCCAGGATCCCAGATCTTCTCCAGGATCCCAAATCCCCCTCCAGGATCCCAAATCCCCCTCCAGGATCCCAAATTGCTGCTCCAGGATCCCAAATCCTGCTCCAGGATCCCACATTGCTGCTCCGGGATCCCAAATCCTCCTCCAGGGTCCCAAATCCTCCTCCAGGATCCCAAATCCCCCTCCAGGATCCCAAATCCTCCTCCAGGATCCCAAATTGCTGCTCCAGGATCCCAAATCCTGCTCCAGGAACCAAAATTGCTGCTCCAGGATCCCAAATCCTCCTCCAGGATCCCAAATCCCCCTCCAGGATCCCAAATCCTCCCCCAGGATCCCAAATCCCCCTCCAGGATCCCAAATCCTCCTCCAGGATCCCAAATTGCTGCTCCAGGATCCCAAATCCTCCTCCAGGATCCCAAATCCCCCTCCAGGATCCCAGATCTTCTCCAGGATCCCAAATCCCCCTCCAGGATCCCAAATCCCCCTCCAGGATCCCAAATCCTCCCCCAGGATCCCAAATCTCCCTCCAGGATCCCAAATTGCTGCTCCAGGATCCCAAATCCTGCTCCAGGATCCCAAATCCCTCTCCAGGATCCCAAATCCCCCTCCAGGATCCCAAATCCTCTTCCAGGATCCCAAATCCCCCTCCAGGATCCCAAATCCTGCTCCAGGATCCCAAATCCTCCTCAAGGATCCCAAATCCTCCTCCAGGATCCAAAATCCTCCCCCAGAATCCCAAATCCCCCTCCAGGATCCCAAATCCTCCTCCAGGGTCCCAAATTGCTGCTCCAAGATCCCAAATCCCCCTCCAGGATCCCAAATCCTCCTCCAGGATCCCAAATCCCCCTCCAGGATCCCAAATCCTCCTCCAGGATCCCAAATCCCCCTCCAGGATCCCAAATCCCATCCAGGATCCCAAATTGCTGCTCCAGGATCCCAGATCCTCCTCCAGGATCCCAAATTGCTGCTCCAGGATCCCAAATCCTCCTCCAGGATCCCAAATCCCCCTCCAGGATCCCAAATCCTCTTCCAGGATCCAAAATCCTCCTCCAGGATCCCAAATCCTCCTCCAAGATCCCAAATCCCCCTCCAGGATCCCAAATCCTCCTCCAGGATCCCAAATCCTCCCCCAGGATCCCAAATCCTCCTCCAGGATCCCAAATCCTCCTCCAGGATCCAGAATCCAGGATTATTAATTATAAAATCCCGGGTTATTAACAATAAAATCCAGGATTATTAACCATTACAACCTGGATTATTAACCATTAAATCCCGGATTATTAATTATAAAATCGCCGATTATTATCCATAAAATCCTGGATTATTAGCAATAAAATCCTGGATTATTAACCATTAAATCCCGCATTATTAACCATAAAATCCTGGATTATTAACCATAAAATCCTGGATTATTAACAATAAATTCCCGGATTATTAACTATAAAATCCCGAATTATTCTCCATAAAATCCTGGATTATTAACTATAAAATCCTGGATTATTAACCATAAAATCCCGGATTATTATCCATAAAATCCTGGATCATTACCAATAAAATCCCGGATTATTAACGATAAAATCCCGGATTATTAACCATAAAATCCCGGATTATTATCCATAAAATCCCGGATTATTCTCCATAAAATTCCCGGATTATTAACCATAAAATCCCGGATTATTAACTATAAAATCCCGGATTATTCTCCATAAATTCCCGGATTATTCTCCATAAAATCCCGGATCATTACCAATAAAATCCCTGACAATTAGCGCTAATCCAGGCGCGTTTATCCCGCCTCACCCCCGGAGCAGGGAGTGCATCCCATCCTATCCCGGCATCCCACCAGCATCCCCAAATCCCGCCGGATCCTTCCCGGGCCATCGCCCCCTCCCCAGGGGGGTGCCCGCACTGGCCCCGCCGCTCCATCCGGCACCTCCCGCCTTCTTTCCAGGGACGGGGGAGGCGGGTCGGTCTTTGCTTCCCTTTCTTTCTTTATCTTTATTTGGGATTTCTGACTCATCCCCACCCCTTGCCGGGGAGGGAACTGGAATCCGAAGTGCCCCAGATATTCTTTGTATCAGCTGGACAAAAATCCTCCCCCAGACACCCAGGGAGGAACGTCCAGGACCTGCAGCGGCTTCTCCTCGTCCCACTCTCGTTTCTGCAACGGAGGTGTCCCAGTTCAGCAGGAGGGACCAGCTGACCCTGTGTGGGGTGATCAAAGCTGTGTATTCCACCCCCTCTATTCATTCCCCAAGGACAATGGACCATTGGCAGCAGCTGCCCAGGGAGTTCATTATCACCTTCACACCCAGCCTGAGGGGGGCGGAGCTGCCAATGGGCCATCAACGGTCCAACAACACCCCCTGGCTCCCAGAGTTATCACCCATTGTGTGAGTCCCCGCCCAGGGGGAGGGACTGAGAGCTCCCTGAGGGTAAGAAGACCTTGGGAACTTCTCGTTGGATCCAGAGCAGCAGCAGGACCTCGACAGCAGGAGATCCCCGCTCTCGCCCAGACCACAGCCCTCGCCTGCACCAACAGGTTTTCCTTTTCCTTTTGCTCTGGACTTGGGGGAACCACAGGGGTCTCAGCACAAGGGCAAACAAACCCCCTTGGGTTTGTGCCCCAGGACACTGGGTTATACTGCTGGGGTTTGTGAGTTGGAAGCCATTTCCCTTGTGTGTCAGTGTATTTATTGGAATATTATTATTAAATTGTAGCTCTGACTTATAATCTCTCTTGTGGTGAGTTCATTTCCCCTGCTGGTTCACCTTCAAACCAGCACAGGAGGAAAACTCAATTTTCCCTTTTTTTTTTGTTTTTTTTTCTTTTTTTTTCCCCCAAACCACCGCTGGTTCCGTCCCTGCAGGGGCAGGGCCAGGGCTGGAGCCCCCCTGGGCATGGGGGAGCCCGGGGGTGTTGCCCACCCTGCCCGGTGCCCATTCCCGTGGGAGCTCCGTGGGATGCGGCGCTGCCAAACTGGGGGGGGGGGCACTGGGAGCACAGACTGGTTAAAATGGGAGCCCAGTTAAGGGGTGCCCCAGCCATGGAGGGCACCCCAAAGCTGAGGGGCCCTCGTTAATGTGGCTGCCTCGTTAATGAGGGTGCCCTGAGGTGGTGGGTACCCCCTTAATGAGCGTGCCCTGCTAATGAGGGTACCCCACTATAACAGGGGTGTCTTGGAGCACCCTAGAGGGGAGGGTGCCCTGCTAATGAGGCTGCCTCGTTAATGAGACTCCCTCATTAATAAGGGTGCCCTGAGGTGGTGGGTACCCCCTTAATGAGCATGCCCTGCTAATGAGGGTACCCCACTATAACAGGGGTGTCTTGGAGCTCAGAGCACCCCAGAGGGTGCCCTGCTAATGAGGCTGCCTCATTAATAAGAGTGCCCTATTAATGGGGTGCCCTGCTAATGAGGGTACCCCACTATAACAGCGGTGCCTTGGAGCACCCCAGAGGGGAGGGTGCCCTGCTAATGAGGCTGCCTCATTAAAGAGACTCCCTCATTAATAAGGGTGCCCTGAGGTGGTGGGTACCCCCTTAATGAGCGTGCCCTGCTAATGAGGGTACCCCACTATAACAGGGGTGTCTTGGAGCACCCCAGAGGGGAGGGTGCCCTGCTAATGAAGCTGCCTCATTAATGAGACTCCCTCATTAATAAGGGTGCCCTGAGGTGGTGGGTACCCCCTTAATGAGCGTGCCCTGCTAATGAGGGTACCCCACTAACAGCGGTGCCTTGGAGCACCCCAGAGGGGAGGGTGCCCTGCTAATGAGGCTGCCTCGTTAATGAGGTGCCCTGGAGATGGGGTGCCCTGTTAATGAGGGTACCCCACTAATAAGGGTGCCTCAGAGACAAGGGCACCCCAGAGATGAGAGCTGCTTATTAATGAGACTCCCTCATTAATAAGGGTGCCCTGAGGTGGTGGGTACCCCCTTAATGAGCGTGCCCTGCTAATGAGGGTACCCCACTATAACAGGGGTGTCTTGGAGCTCAGAGCACCCCAGAGGGTGCCCTGCTAATGAGGTTGCCTCATTAATGAGACTCCCTCATTAATAAGGGTGCCCTGAGGTGGTGGGTACCCCCTTAATGAGTGTGCCCTGCTAATGAGGGTACCCCACTATAACAGGGGTGCCTTGGAGCTCAGAGCACCCCAGAGGGTGCCCTGCTAATGAGGCTGCCTCATTAATAAGAGTGTCCTATTAATGGGGTGCCCTGCTAATGAGGGTACCCCACTAACAGCGGTGCCTTGGAGCACCCCAGAGGGGAGGGTGCCCTGCTAATGAGGCTGCCTCATTAATAAGAGTGCCCTGGAGATGGGGTGCCCTGTTAATGAGGGTACCCCACTAATAAGGGTGCCTCAGAGACAAGGGCACCCCAGAGATGAGAGTTGCTTATTAATGAGACTCCCTCATTAATAAAGGTGCCCTAAGACGGGAGTGCCCCACTAATGAAGGTGTCCTGTTAATGAGAGTGTCCCGTTAATGAGGGTGTCCCATTAACAAGAGTGTCCTGGAGATTGGGGTGCCCCATTAATGAGAGTGCCCTGAGATGGGGGTACCCCATTAATGAGGTTGTCCAATTAAGGAGATGAAATTAACCCCTTAATGAGGGAGTTCCACTAACGAGGGTGCCCTGGAGATGAAATTACCCCATTAATGAGGGAGTTCCATTAATGAGGATGCCCTGGAGATGAGGGTGCTCCATTAATGAGGGTGCCCCATTAATGAGGGAGTTCCATTAATGAGGATGCCCTGGAGATGAGGGTGCCCCATTAATGAGGGTGCCCCATTAATGAGGGTGCCCCATTAATGAGGGTATCCCATTAAGAAGAGTGTCCTGGGATTGGGGTTTCCAATTCCTCCCTGGGCTGGGCTCAGGTGGTGTGAGTGGAGGTTGTTGGGTTCTTATCCCAACCCCGATCCCGATCCCAATCCCAACCCCAATCCCAACCCCAATCCCAACCCCAATCCCAACCCCGATCCCAATCCCGATCCCAATCCCGATCCCAATCCCGATCCCAATCCCGATCCTAACCCCAATCCGAATCCCAACCCCAATCCCGATCCCAATCCCGATCCCAATCCCGATCCCATCCTGATCCCAATCCCAATCCCAGTCCCGATCCCGATCCCAATCCCAATCCCAATCCCGATCCCAATCCTAATCCCAATTCCAACCCCAATCCCAATCCCAATCCCGATCCCGATCCTAATCCCAATCCCAATTCCAATCCCAATTCCGACCCCAATCCCAATCCCAATCCCGATCCCGATCCTAATCCCAATTCCAACCCCAATCCCGATCCCGATCCCAATCCCAATCCCGATCCCAATCCTGATCCCAATCCCGATCCCGATCCCAATCCCGATCCCAATCCCGATCCCGATCCCAATCCTGATTCCAATCCCAATCCGAATCCCGATCCCAATCCTGATCCCAATCCTGATTCCAATCCCAATCCTGGTCCTGATCCCAATCCCGATCCCAATCCTAATCCCAATCACTATCCCAATCCCAAACCCCATCCCAATCCTGATCCCAATCCCGATCCCGATCCCGATCCCGATCCCGATCCCGATCCCAATCCCAATCCCGATCCCAATCCCAATCCCGATCCTTGTCTCCACCACCATGAGCTCAGGTCCTGCCCGTTCCCTGTGCAGCTGCTGCACATGGAGGATCCATCAGTTCCTTTCCACTCTCCTGGGTAGGGATGAAAGTTATTAAATTTATTCCATTTATTCCTTAAATCCATCCCTCGGGGGTGATCCTGATCTCCCCATTTCCTAGGATCTGGTTTGGTTTTCCCTTGTTCCAAAGTCAAGGTGCTGATTTGGGATCAGGTGCCTCCAGTGACATGGGAAGGGCTGATATGGATCCAAACCATTCCAGAATCATGGAAGGAAGAATCAGCAGCTGGGAGTGGTTTGGGATTTTCCCAGGGATCTGATCCCAGTTTATGTCCTGCTTTTCTGCAGCATATTCAGGGATTCCCACTCCAAATCCCACCCTGGTCTCTGCTGCAGCCAGGTGTGATTTGGCATTCCAAGGGATGGAGGTGGGATCCGTCCCTGGGAATGGAGGTGGGATCCATCCCTGGGAATGGAGGTGGGATCCATCCCTGGGAATGGAGGTGGAAACTGCCCCTGGGAGTGGAGGTGGGACCTGCCCCTGGGAATGGAGGTGGGACCTGCCCCTGGGAATGGAGGTGGGACCTGCCCCTGGGGATGGAGGTGGGATCTGTCCCTGGGGATGGAGGTGGGATCCATCCCTGGGAGTGGAGGTGGGATCCATCCCTGGGAATGGAGGTGGGATCTGTCCCTGGGAATGGAGGTGGGATCTGTCCCTGGGGATGGAGGTGGATCCATTCCTGGGGATGGAGGTGGGATCTGTCCCTGGGAGTGGTGGTGGGATCCGTCCCTGGGAATGGAGGTGGGATCCGTCCCTGGGGATGGAGGTGGGATCCGTCCCTGGGGATGGAGGTGGGATCCGTCCCTGGGGATGGAGGTGGGATCCGTCCCTGGGGATGGAGGCGGGATCCGTCCCTGGGGATGGAGGCGGGATCCGTCCCTGGGGATGGAGGCGGGATCCGTCCCTGGGGATGGAGGCGGGATCCGTCCCTGGGAATGGAGGCGGGATCCGTCCCCGGGAATGGAGGCGGGATCTGTCCCCGGGGATGGAGGCGGGATCTGTCCCTGGGGATGGAGGCGGGATCTGTCCCTGGGGATGGAGGTGGGATCTGTCCCTGGGGATGGAGGTGGATCCGTCCCTGGAGTGGTGGTGGGATCTGTCCCTGGGGATGGAGGTGGGATCCACCCATGGGAGTGGAGGTGGGATCTGTCCCTGGGAGTGGAGGTGGGATCTGTCCCTGGGAGTGGAGGTGGGATCCACCCATGGGAGTGGAGGTGGATCCATCCCTGTATCTGGAGGTGGAATCCAGCTCTGGAAAGAGAGGTGGGATCCATCCCTGGGAATGGGGGTAGGATACATTCCCAGGGATGGAGGTGGGATCATCCCTGAGGGTTCTATCCCACCACTCTCACCTGGGGGAATTCGACTTTTCCTTCATTTTAGTTGGCACTGCCCTTCCTGCATCCCGATGTTTCCAGCCCTGGGAGGGGATGGGGATCCAGCTCTGCCCTCCCTGAGCCGAGCCCTGGGGACACCACTCGGGGCTGGGAGAAGGAGGATGTCACAGGGACAGGGATGAGGATGTCACCTGGAGCTGGGAGAGAGAAGGAGGATGTCACCAGGGCTGGGATGAGGGTGTCACTTGGAGCTGGGAGAGGGAAGGAGGATGTCACCAGGGCTGGGATGAGGGTGTCACCTGGAGCTGGGAAAGGGAAGGAGGATGTCACCAGGGCAGGGATGAGGGTGTCACCAGGGCTGGAAGAAGGAGGATGTCACTTGGAGCTGGCAGAGGAAGGAGGATGTCACCAGGGCAGGGATGAGGATGTCACCTGGAGCTGGGAGAGGAAGGAGAGTGTCACCAGAGCTGGGGGAAGGACAATGTCACAGGGGCAGGGTCACCTGGAGCTGGGAGAAGGAGAATGTCACCAAGGCTTGGAGAGGGAAGGAGGGTGTCACCAAGGCAGGGATGAGAATGTCACCTGGAGCTGGGGGAAGGAGGGTGTCACCAGAGCTGGGGGAAGGACAATGTCACAGGGGCAGGGTCACCTGGAGCTGGGAGAAGGAGAATGTCACCAAGGCTTGGAGAGGGAAGGAGGGTGTCACCAAGGCAGGGATGAGGATGTCACCTGGAGCTGGCAGAGGAAGGAGGATGTCACCAGGGCTGGGAGAAGGAGGATGTCACAGGGATAGGGATGAGGATGTCACCTGGAGCTGGGAGAAGGAGGATGTCACCTGGAGCTGGGAGAGGGAAGGAGGGTGTCACCAGGGCTGGGAGAAGGAGAGTGTCACCAGAGCTGGGGGAAGGACAATGTCACAGGGGCAGGGTCACCTGGAGCTGGGAGAGGGAAGGAGGGTGTCACCAGGCCAGGGATGAGGATGTCACCTGGAGCTGGCAGAGGAAGGAGGATGTCACCAGGGCAGGGAGAAGGAGGATGTCACCAGGGCTGGGAGGACAATGTCACAGGGGCAGGGATGAGGGTGTCACCTGGAGCGGGGAGAGGGAAGGAGGGTGTCACCAGGTCTGGGATGAGGATGTCACCGGGGCTGGGAGAAGGAGGATGTCACCTGGAGCAGGGAGAGGGAAGGAGGGTGTCACCAGGCCAGGGATGAGGGTGTCACCTGGAGCGGGGAGAGGGAAGGAGGGTGTCACCAGGCCAGGGATGAGGGTGTCACCTGGAGCGGGGAGAGGGAAGGAGGGTGTCACCAGGCCAGGGATGAGGGTGTCACCTGGAGCTGGGAGAGGGAAGGAGGGTGTCACCAGGCCAGGGATGAGGGTGTCACCTGGAGCTGGGAGAGGGAAGGAGGGTGTCACCAGGCCAGGGATGAGGGTGTCACCTGGAGCGGGGAGAGGGAAGGAGGGTGTCACCAGGCCAGGGATGAGGGTGTCACCTGGAGCTGGGAGAACGAAGGTATTACCCAGGACTGGGAGAATGAAGCTGTTACCCAGAACTGGGAGAGGGAGGACGTCACCGGCCCCGGGAGAGGGAAGTAAGATGCGCCCCCTGCGGAAACCACAAACGGTTTTGATGTGTTTATGAGCCTCAGCACAACTTCTCCTTCCCTTGTTGCCCAACGCTCCCCACAGGATGGGCAGTGCGGGGTGGGCAGTACCCAGGGGGCCTCGGTGCCAACCCCACCCAGCGACAAGGGTGGGACGAGGCAGGGGAGGGGTCTGGGGGTGGGCGCAGCTCCATCATGTCTGGGAGCGACGTCCTCGTGTCCATCCCTCACCCCCGGGGCGCGTGGGCCGGGAGGCTCCGGCGTCACCCCGGGGTGACGCTGTGGTGGAAAGGGTGAGTTGTGCTCACCCTCTGCCCCCCGGGGAAGGCTCAGGCAAAGGTCATCCTTAAAAAAGGAGAGCTAAATTTCCTCTTTCCTTTCCTCCTCGGAGCACGTGGTGGTGAGGTCATGGAGCGCTGCAGGACATGCCTCTGGCTCCGTGTAATCCCACCGGACCACGGCCGGCTCTGGCCGGCGGTGGGGGGATGTTTGGGGGCCCCTTCCCTCCCCTCCTTCCAGCCCCACTTTTCTCCTGGTCAAGCCACCACATCCTGAGCCAGCCCTCGGGCTCCTGCCTTTGCTCCCGCCGGGTTTCCCGGCGCGGTTTCCCCATCCCAGAGGCCAAATGTGGCTTCACGCGGCAAATCAGCCCCAGATGTGGCTGAGCCGCTGCTGCTGGAGCCGGGATGGGGCCTGAGGAGGGTTTGGGGACACGGGGACAGCAGAAGGGACATGTTGGGTGGGAGAGCCAGTAGCTCCTGGGGTGTTTATCCCACCCATGGGGTGGCTGGGTGTTCCCCAGGATGCCGATCCCAGCTCGTGTCCTGCTTTTCCGTGGCATTTCCAGGGAGCACCAGGGGCTCCCCATTCCTTGGGGACACTCCCAGGGCTATGGAGAGGTGCCACCAGCCCCGGGGTTTGGGGCAGCCTCCAACCTGCCTTGGAAGGACATGGGGCAGCCCCACTTTGAGCCACTCCTGAATCCCGTCCCGGGGCTGTTTTCTGGGAACAGGATCCTGTGCCTGGGCCGTCTCCAGGGGGTGCCAGGGGGGCATCAGGAATTTCAGCAGCCTGGGGGACCCCTGGGGACGTCGTGGCCGAGGTTCCCGACTGAGGCTGGGGCTGCTGGGGCGGGAACCACACGCTAATCAAAAGAGGATGGAAAACGCTTGTGGTTCTTTGGAAACGCAGCACGACCCGCGCCGGCTCCAGACGCAACAGCAGCGGCCACGGGATGAAATTCCAGGGGATTTTTCTTAATTAGGAGCGGCAGCAGCAGAGTGACCGTGTGGCACTGCCAGGGAGTGGGTGTGGAGACCCTTCCCCACGGCTGGAAGGGGTTTGGGGATGGATCTTTTCCTGGTGGAGCTGGGACCTGCCTGGCTCCCCTCAGCCTTCATGTGACTCTTTCCAGGATCCCTGGGGATCCTTGGATTTCACATTCCTCTGGGCGTGAGGCATCGTGCTGGGAGCTGCTGAGAGTCTCCAGGACTTGGAAACACTCCCGACCCCAATCCTGCATCCTGCCCCAATCCTGCATCCTGCCCTAATCCTGCATCCTGCCCCAATCCTGTATCCTGACCCCAGTCCTGTATCCTGACCCCAGTCCTGTATCCTGACCCCAATCCTGTATCCTGACCCCAGTCCTGTATCCTGACCCCAATCCTGCATCCTGCCCCAATCCTGCATCCCGACCCCAATCCTGCATCCCAATCCTGCATCCCGACCCCAATCCTGCATCCCGACCCCAATCCTGCATCCCGACCCCAATCCTGCATCCCAATCCCAATCCTGTATCCTGACCCCAATCCTGCATCCCGACCCCAATCCTGCATCCCGACCCCAATCCTGCATCCTGACCCCAATCCTGCATCCCAATCCCAATCCTGCATCCCAACCCCAATCCTGCATCCCAATCCCAATCCTGCATCCCGACCCCAATCCTGCATCCCGACCCCAATCCTGCATCCCGACCCCAATCCTGCATCCCGACCCCAATCCTGCATCCCGACCCCAATCCTGCATCCCGACCCCAATCCTGCATCCCGACCCCAATCCTGCATCCCGACCCCAATCCTGTATCCCGACCCCAATCCTGCATCCTGACCCCAATCCTGTATTCCAATTCCAATCCTGTATCCCAACCCCAATCCTGTATCCCAACCCCAATCCTGTATCCCAACCCCAATCCTGTATCCCAACCCCAATCCTGTATCCCAATCCCAATCCTGCATCCCGACCCCAGTCCTGTATCCTGACCCCAATCCTGCATCCCAATCCCAATCCTGCATCCCAAACCCAATCCTTCATCCCAACCCCTATCCTGTATCCCAATCCCAATCCTGCATCCTGACCCCAATCCTGCATCCTGACCTCAGTCCTTCATCCCAACCCCAATCCTGTATCCCAACCCCAATCCTGTATCCCAACCCCAATCCTGCATCCCAACCCCAATCCTGCATCCCAACCCCAATCCTGCATCCCAACCCCAATCCTGCATCCCGACCCCAATCCTGCATCCCGACCCCAATCCTGCATCCTGACCCCAATCCTGCATCCTGACACCAATCCTGTATCCCAATTCCAATCCTGCATCCCAACCCCAATCCTGCATCCCAACCCCAATCCTGTATCCCAATCCCAATCCTGTATCCTGCCCCCAATCCTGCATCCCAACCCCAATCCTGCATCCCAACCCCAATCCTGCATCCTGACCTCAGTCCTTCATCCCAATTCCAATCCTGCATCCCAATTCCAATCCTGCATCCCAACCCCAATCCTGTATCCCAACCCCAATCCTGTATCCCGACCCCAATCCTGCATCCTGACCTCAGTCCTTCATCCCAATTCCAATCCTGTATCCCAACCCCAAACCTGCATCCCAACCCCCGTCCTGCATCCTGACCTCAGTCCATCCCAAAGCCAATCCTGTATCCCAATTCCAATCCTGCATCCCAACCCCAATCCTGTATCCCAATTCCAATCCTGCATCCTGACCCCAATCCTGCATCCCAACCCCAATCCTGCATCCTGACCTCAGTCCTTCATTCCAAAGCCAATCCTGTATCCCAATTCCAATCCTGCATCCCAACCCCAATCCTGCATCCCAACCCCAATCCTGCATCCCAACCCCAATCCTGCATCCCGATCCCAATCCTGCATCCCGATCCCAACCCTGCATCCCAGTCCCAATCGTGCATCCCAACCCCAATCCTGCATCCTGACCCCAATCCTGTATTCCAATTCCAATCCTGCATCCCAACCCCAATCCTGTATCCCGACCCCAATCCTGCATCCTGACCCCAATCCTGCATCCCGATCCCAATCCTGCATCCCAGTCCCAATCCTGCACCCTCCCCCTGCAAGCACATGGAAAACCACCTGATCTGGGGGTTCTGCCGAGGGGTCCCCTGAGCACCCCCCGCCCTCCCCGGGGTCACAAACTCCCTGCAGGGTTTTTATCAGGGTTTTTTTTTTCCTGTTCTCTTCAGCCTCTCCGGGAGCCATTCCCGCCCTCCCTCCAGGATTCCAGGGGGGATGAGGAGCCGTTTTCCCGGCGTTCCCGGGAGCTCCGGGCGGGACCATGGGCGGAGGTGCAGCAGCTCATGCCAAGATGCATCAGCCCGTGTTTTTCTGCTGGTGGCTGGAGGTTGTTTGTGCTGTCTCGAGGATGATCCAATGCTCTTGGCGTGGGGCACACGCCGTGCAATCCGCCGGGATCATCCCGTTCCAGGCCATCCCGAAAAACCTCCCGCTCCGAGCGTGACCGCAGACCCCAAAGCTGCTGTGGGACCCCGGCTATGACCGGCTGAACTGAGCAAACCTTCCCAGCAATCCTCAAATCCCCACCTTGCAACAATCCCCGGAGTGGGATGTGGTGTTTGCTCCCGGGATGAGCAGGGATGGATCCAACCCACTGGAATGACCCCCCGGTTGTCCTGGGAAAAGCAGCAGTTGGAGTGTCCCACCCCAGACAAACAGTTGGAGGGAGTTTGTCCCATGGGGATGGGGTGGGATGGGATGGGATGGAATGGGATGGGATGGGATGGGATGGGGTGGGATGGGATGGGGTGGGGTGGGATGGGATGGGGTGGGGTGGGATGGGGTGGGGTGGGATGGGATGGGATGGGATGGGATGGAGTGAGGTGGGGTGGGATGGGATGGGATGGGATGGGATGGGATGGGATGGGATGGGGTGTGTTGGGATGGGGTGGGATGGGTTGGGATGGGGTGGGATGGGATGGGATGGGGTGGGTTGGGATGGGGTTGGGATGGGATGGGATGGGGTGGGATGGGATGGGATGGGGTGGGATGGGATGGGATGGGATGGGGTGGGGTGCGGTGGGATGGGATGGGATGGGGTGGGATGGAGTAGGGTGGGGTGGGATGGGGTGGGATGGGATGGGATGGGGTGGGATGGGGTGCGGTGGGATGGGATGGGATGGGATGGGATGGGGTGGGATGGGATGGGATGGGATGGGATGGGATGGGGTGGGATGGGATGGGATGGGATGGGATGGGATCATGAGGACTGGGGGATGTCCCACTGGGATGGAGGCAGGAGCACCTTGTCCAGCTGGGAGGGAGACGGGAAAGGCCGGATTTAGTGTGGGATGAGCAGGGATAGATCCCACCCACTGGAATGACCCCCCAGTTTTCCTGGGAAAAGCAGCAATTGGAGTGTCCCACCCCAGACAAACAGCTGGAAGGAGTTTGTCCCATGGCTCTGGGATGGGATGGGGTGGGATGGGATGGGATGGGGTGGGATGGGGTGGGGTGGGATGGGGTGGGATGGGATGGGTTGGGATGGGTTGGGATGGGGTGGGATGGGGTGGGATGGGATGGAATGGGATGGGATGGGATGGGGTGGGATGGGATGGGATGGGGTGGGATGGGGTGGGATGGGGTGGGATGGGATGGAATGGGATGGGATCGGGTGGGATGGGGTGGGATGGGGTGGGATGGGGTGGGATGGGATGGGATGGGATGGGATGGAATCAGGAGGGCTGGGGGATGTCCCACTGGGATGGAGGCAGGAGCACCTTGTCCAGCTGGGAGGGAGATGGGAAAGGCCGGATTTAGTGTGGGATGAGCAGGGATAGATCCCATCCACTGGAATGACCCCCCAGTTTTCCTGGGAAAAGCAGCAATTGGACTGTCCCACCCCAGATAAACAGTTGGAGGGAGTTTGTCCCATGGGGATGGGATGGGATGGGGTGGGGTGGGGTGGGATGGGGTGGGATGGGGTGGGGTGGGGTGGGATGGGGTGGGATGGGGTGGGATGGGATGGGATGGGATGGGATGGAATCAGGAGGGCTGGGGGATGTCCCACTGGGATGGAGGCAGGAGCTCCTTGTCCAGCTGGGAGGGAGATGGGAAAGGCCGGATTTAGCGTGGGAGCGGCGGGAATGGGATGTGATGGAGATGCCAGCACGATCCTGACCCTGCTCCAGCCGTGTCCCTTCCCGTGGTGCCAGACCCAGACCATCTGCAGGGGGGCTGGATCAGTCTTTGGGTCACATTTATTTAGTTTTCCAGAGCCCTGAAGATCCTTTTGAATAAATGGGAGTGGATTCCAGGCCCTTCCCAAGAGCAGCATTTGGATGGAGAAGAGAAAAGGTGGGGAGTGTTTTGTGACACCTCCAAACTCCTCTGCACCCCCTTCTTACCACCCTCCCCCACCAACCCCTGAGACAGCTCCAAAACTCCTGTTTTCAGCCCAAAATGAACCACTGGGCCCCAGGCAGGGCTGTCACAGAGCTGGGGGAGCAGCAGCTCCCACGGCACCTCCATCCCTCCAAAACAGCACCTGAGCTGCATTCCCTGTGCTGGGAAAGGGCTGGATCCAGGTGTGGAGACACCAGGAGCTCCCACAGCACCTCCATCCCTCCAAAACACCACCTGAGCTGCATCCCTGTGCTGGGAAAGGGCTGGATCCAGGCGTGGAGACACCAAGAGTTTCCACAGCACCTCCATCCCTTCAAAACACCACCTGAGCTGCATTCCCTGTGTTGGGAAAGGGCTGGATCCAGCTGTGGAGACACCAAGAGTTTCCACAGCACCTCCATCCCTCCAAAACACCACCTGAACTGCATCCCTGTGCTGGGAAAGGGCTGGATCCAGACATGGAGCCACCAGGAGCTCCCTCAGAATCACATCTCCTCCGACACACCACCTGAGCTGCATCCCTGTGCTGGGAAAGGGCTGGATCCAGACATGGAGACACCAGGAGCTCCCTCAGAATCACCACCCTTCCAAAACACCACCTGAACTGCATCCTGAGCTGGGAAAGGGCTGGATCCAGACATGGAGCCACCAGGAGCTCCCACAGCACCTCCATCCCTCCAAAACAGCACCTGAGCTGCATTCCCTGTGCTGGGAAAGGGCTGGATCCAGACATGGAGCCACCAGGAGCTCCCACAGCACCTCCATCCCTCCAAAACACCACCTGAGCTGCATTCCCTGAGCTGGGAAAGGGCTGGATCCAGACATGGAGACACCAAGAGTTTCCACAGCACCTCCATCCCTTCAAAACACCACCTGAGCTGCATTCCCTGTGTTGGGAAAGGGCTGGATCCAGGTGTGGAGACACCAGGAGCTCCCACAGCACCTCCATCCCTCCAAAACAGCACCTGAGCTGCATTCCCTGTGTTGGGAAAGGGCTGGATCCAGGTGTGGAGCCACCAGGAGCTCCCAGACCCAAGACTTGTCTGGAATAAACCATTCCTGGCATCCCTTGACCTGCCCTCACACCCCATTCCCTGGGCAGGGCTGGGTCTCTCCAAGGATTCCCATTCCCAGGGAGGGCTCCAGCTCTCCAAGGATTCCCATTCCCAAGGAGGGCTCCAGCTCTCTAAGGATCCCCATTCCCAGGGAGGGCTCCAGCTCTCCAAGGATCCCCATTCCCAGGGAGGGCTCCAGCTCTCCAAGGATTCCCATTCCCAGGCAGGGCTGGGGCTCTCCAAAGATTCCCATTCCCAGGGAGGGCTCCAGCTCTCCAAGGATCCCCATTCCCAGGGAGGGCTGGGGCTCTCCAAGGATTCCCATTCCCAGGGAGGGCTCCAGCTCTCCAAGGATTCCCATTCCCAGGGAGGACTCCAGCTCTCCAAGGATCCCCATTCCCCAGGCAGGGCTGGGGCTCTCCAAGGATTCCCATTCCCAGGGAGGGCTCCAGCTCTCCAAGGATTCCCATTCCCCAGGCAGGGCTGGGGCTCTCCAAGGATTCCCATTCCCAGGGAGGGCTCCAGCTCTCCAAGGATTCCATTCCCCAGACAGGGTTGGGTCTCTCCAAGGATTCCCATTCCCCAGGCAGGGTTGGGTCTCTCCAAGGATTCCCATTTCCAGGGAGGGCTCCAGCTCTCCAAGGATCCCCATTCCCAGGCAGGGCTGGGACTCTCCAAGGATCCCCATTCCCAGGGAGGGCTCCAGCTCTCCAAGGATTCCATTCCCCAGGCAGGGTTGGGTCTCTCCAAGGATTCTCATTCCCCAGGCAGGGCTGGGGCTCTCCAAGGATTCCCATTTCCAGGGAGGGCTGGGTCTCTCCAAGGATTCTCATTCCCAGGCAGGGCTGGGACTCTCCAAGGATTCCCATTCCCCAGGCAGGGCTGGAGCTCTCCAAGGATTCCCATTCCCAGGGAGGGCTGGGTCTCTCCAAGGATTCCCATTCCCAGGGAGGGCTCCAGCTCTCCAAGGATTCCCATTCCCCAGGGAGGGCTCCAGCTCTCCAAGGATCCCCATTCCCAGGGAGGGCTCCAGCTCTCCAAGGATTCCATTCCCCAGGCAGGGTTGGGTCTCTCCAAAGATTCTCATTCCCAGGCAGGGCTGGGACTCTCCAAGGGTTCCCAATCCCAGGGAGGGCTCCAGCTCTCCAAGGATTCCATTCCCTGGGCAGGAGGGAGGAGTTGGCTCCACGGTGCTAAAATCTTTTCTCCTAATGAAAAACAGGTTGGGAGCAGCCAAACAGCTGATCCATGGCCGGGAGCTGAGTAATGCCTGGAATTCCTGGCAGGAGCTGCTTCCTTTAGGGAGGAGAGGGCTCCTTCCCTGGCCCTGCGTGTCCCCCCACGCACTGGGGGGGCTGTTTGTCCCCCTGTCTGTCCATCTCCATCCTGCAGTGAGGAAGGTGGTGGGGATTGACCCCCAATGGGGGGACTGGTCCTTGTTCCCCTTTGCCTGGCAGGGCTGTCCCTGAGGGCTGGGGGTCCCCCTCATGCCAAGGATGGATGTGAGTTGGGGTCCCCCTCATGCCAAGGATGGATGTGAGTTGGGGTCCCCTCATGCCAAGGATGGATGTGAGTTGGGGGTCCCCCTCATGCCAAGGATGGATGTGAGTTGAGGCCCCTCCTGATTCCAAGGATGGATGTGAGTTGGGGGCCCCCTCATTCCAAGGATGGTTGGAAGTTGGGGGTCCCCCTCATTCCAAGGATGGTTGGATGTTGGGCCCCCCCTGATTCCAAGGATGGATGTGAGTTGGAGCCCCCCTTATTCCAAGGATGGATGTGAGTTGGGGGTCCCCTCATGCCAAGGATGGATGTGAGTTGGGGGCCCCCCCTGATTCCAAGGATGGATGCGAGCTGGGGGTCCCCCTCATTCCAAGGATGGTTGGATGTTGGGCCCCCCCTGATTCCAAGATTGGATGTGAGTTGGGGGTCCCCTCATTCCAAGGATGGATGTGAGTTGGGGTTCTCCCTGATTCCAAGGATGGATGTGAGTTGGGGGTCCCCTCATTCCAAGGATGGATGTGAGTTGGGGGCCCCTCATTCCAAGGATGGATGTGAGTTGGGGTTTTCCCTAGTTCCAAGGATGGATGTGAGTTGGGGGCCCCTCATTCCAAGGATGGATGTGAGTTGGGGTGGTCCCCTCATTCCAAGGATGAATGGAAGTTGGGGGTCCCCCCAGTCGGGGTTCTCCCTGATTGGATGGAGGAAAACTGGGGGTCCTCTGGTTACAAGGATGGATGTGAGTTGGGGGTCCCCTCATTCCAAGGATGGATGTGAGTTGGGGGTCCCCTGATTCCAAGGATGAATGTGAGTTGAGGTTCTCCCTGATTCCAAGGATGGTTGGAAGTTGGGGTCCTCCTCATTCCAAGGATGGATGTGAGTTGGGGGTCCCCCTCATTCCAAGGATGGTTGGATGTTGGGGGCCCCCTGATTCCAAGGATGGATGTGAGTTGGGGCCCCCCCTGATTCCAAGGATGGATGTGAGTTGGAGTCCTTCTGATTTCAAGGATTGTTGGAAGCTGGGGGTCCCCCTCATTCCAAGGATAGATGTGAGTTGGGCCCCCCTCTCATTCCAAGGATGGATGTGAGTTGGGACCCCCCTGATTCCAAGGATGGATGTGAGTTGGGGTTCTCCCTGATTCCAAGGATGGATGTGAGTTGAGGCCCCTCCTGATTCCAAGGATGGATGTGAGTTGGGGGCCCCCCTCATTCCAAGGATGGTTGGATGTTGGGGGCCCCCTGATTCCAAGGATGGTTGGAAGTTGGGGTCCCCCTCATTCCAAGGATGGTTGGATGTTGGGGGCCCCCTTGATTCCAAGGATGGATGTGAGTTGGGGGCCCCCCTCATTCCAAGGATGGTTGGATGTTGGGGGCCCCCTTGATTCCAAGGATGGATGTGAGTTGGGGGTCCCCCTCATTCCAAGGATGGATGTGAGTTGAGGGTCCCCTCTGGTTCCAAGGATGGATGTGAGTTGTGACTTCCTGATTTCAGTGATGGATGTGAGTTGGGGGCCCCTGATCTCAAGGATGCCAGTTGGGGGTCCCCCTCATTCCAAGGATGGATGTGAACTGGGGGTCCCCCTCATTCCAAGGATGGTTGGATGTTGGGCCGCCCCTGATTCCAAGGATGGATGTGAGTTGGAGCCCCCCTTATTCCAAGGATGGATGTGAGTTGGGGGTCCCCCTGATTTCAAGGATGCCAGTTGGGGGTCCCCCTCATTCCAAGCATGGATGTGAGTTGGGGGCCCCCTTCATTCCAAGGATGGATGTGAGTTGGGGGTCCCACAATTCCAAGGATGGATGTGAATTGGGGGTCCCCTCATTCCAAGGATGGATGTGAGTTGAGGCCCCCCTCATTCCAAGGATGGATGTGAGTTGGTGGTCCCCTGATTCCAAGGATGGATGTGAGTTGGGGGTCCCCTGATTCCAAGGATGGATGTGAGTTGGGGGTCCCCTGATTCCAAGGATGGATGTGAGTTGAGGCCCCCCCTCATTCCAAGGATGGATGTGAGTTGGGGGTCCCCCAGTTCCAAGGATGGATGTGAGTTGGGATCCCCTCATTCCAAGGATGGATGTGAGTTGGGGGTCCCCTCATTCCAAGGATGGATGTGAGTTGGGGGTCCCCTCATTCCAAGGATGGATGTGAGTTGGGGGTCCCCCTCATTCCAAGGATGGATGTGAGTTGGGGGTCCCCTGATTCCAAGGATGAATGTGAGTTGAGGTTCTCCCTGATTCCAAGGATGGATGTGAGTTGTGACTTCCTGATTTCAGTGATGGATGTGAGTTGGGGGTCCCCTGATCTCAAGGATGCCAGTTGGGGGTCCCCCTCATTCCAAGGATGGATGTGAGCTGGGGGTCCCCCTCATTCCAAGGATGGATGTGAGTTGGGGGTCCTCTGATTCCAAGCATGGATGTGAGTTGGGGGCCCCCCCTGATTCCAAGGATGGATGTGAGTTGGGGGTCCCCTGATTCCAAGCATGGATGTGAGTTGGGGGTCCCCCAGTTCCAAGGATGGATGTGAGTTGAGGCCCCCCTCATTCCAAGGATGGATGTGAGTTGGGGGTCCCCTCATTCCAAGGATGGATGTGAGTTGGGGGCCTCCCTCATTCCAAGGATGGATGTGAGTTGGGACCCCCCTCATTCCAAGGATGGATGTGAGTTGGGGGCCTCCCTGATTCCAAGGATGGATGTGAGTTGGGGGTCCCCTCATTCCAAGGATGGATGTGAGTTGGGGGTCCCCCTGATTTCAAGGATGGATGTGAGTTGAGGCCCCCCCTCATTCCAAGGATGGATGTGAGTTGGGGGTCCCCCTGATTCCAAGGATAGATGTGAGTTGGGGGTCCCCCTGATTTCAAGGATGGATGTGAGTTGGGGGTCCCCTCATTCCAAGGATGGATGTGAGTTGGAGCCCCCCTGATTCCAAGGATGGATGTGAGTTGGGGTCCCCCTGATTGGATGGAGGCAGACTGGGGGTCCTCTGGTTCCAGGGATGTATTTCAGCGGGCAGAGCAGCTCAGCAGCTCCCAGGATGGATCCCACTGTGGAGCGGGATGGGCCGTGACTCAGCCCCCGGCCCCTGGCGCTGCTCCCCGTCCTTCCCAGCAAGGCCCCGGTGGCACTGGGGGACCCCGGGCCCGGCGAGGTGTCCGTGCGGAGCTCGGGGCCAAGGCTGATGTCACAGCTCCGGCTGTGGATAAACAACCAGTCCCGGCGGGAGCACAAACGACTCCTCTGTTCCTGCCCCGGAGCTCCGGCAGCGGCTCCGCGGCCCCGGATCGGCGGCTCCGAACACCCCCCCAGCCCCGCGGGGGGCACGTTCCCAGCTGGGGGGGGCACGTTCCCAGTTTGGGGGGGCACTCCCAGTTTGGGGGGTCACGTTCCCAGTTTGGGGGGGGCACGTTCCCAGTTTGGGGGGGTCACGTTCCCAGTTTGGGGGTGCACCCCCAGTTTGGGGGGGGCACATTCCCAGTTTGGGGGTGGCACGTTCCCAGTTTGGGGAGTGCCCGTTCCCAGTTTGGGGGGTGCACTCCCAGTTTACAGGGTACACGTTCCAGTTTGGGGTGTGCACGTTCCCAGTTTGGGGGGTGCACTCCCAGTTTGGAGGTGGCACGTTCCCAGTTTGGGGGGTGCACGTTCCCAGTTTGGGGGGGCACGTTCCCAGTTTGAGGGGTGCACTCCCAGTTTACAGGGTACACGTTCCCAGTTTGGGGGGTGCACGTTCCCAGTTTGGGGGGCCACGTTCCCAGTTTGGGGGGTGCACTCCCAGTTTACAGGGTACACGTTCCCAGTTCGGGGGGTGCACTCCCAGTTTACAGGGTGCACGTTCCCAGTTTGGGGGGTCACGTTCCCAGTTTGGGGGGTGCACGTTCCCAGTTTGGGGGTGGCACGTTCCCAGTTTGAGGGGTGCACTCCCAGTTTACAGGGTGCACGTTCCCAGTTTGGGGGGTCACGTTCCCAATTTGGGGGGGCACGTTCCCAGTTTGGGAGGGGCACGTTCCCAGTTTGGGGGGTGCACTCCCAGTTTACAGGGTACACGTTCCCAGTTTGGGGGGTGCACGTTCCCAGTTTGGGGGTGTCACGTTCCCAGTTTGGGGGGTGCACTCCCAGTTTACAGGGTACACGTTCCCAGTTTGGGGTGGCACGTTCCCAGTTTGGGGGGTGCACTCCCAGTTTGGGGGGTGCACGTTCCCAGTTTGGGGGGTCACGTTCCCAATTTGGGGGGGGCACGTTCCCAGTTTGGGGGGGGCACGTTCCCAGTTTGGGAGGGGCACGTTCCCAGTTTGGGGGGTGCACTCCCAGTTTACAGGGTACACGTTCCCAGTTTGGGGTGGCACGTTCCCAGTTTGGGGGGTGCACTCCCAGTTTGGGGGGTGCACGTTCCCAGTTTACAGGGTGCACTCCCAGTTTGAGGGTGGCACGTTCCCAGTTTGGGGGGTACACGTTCCCAGCTGGGGGGGGCACGTTCCCAGTTTGGGGGGGCAGGTTCCCAGTTTGGGGGTGCACGTTCCCAGTTTGGGGGGTGCACGTTCCCAGTTTGGGGGGGTCACGTTCCCAGTTTGGGGGGTCACGTTCCCAGTTTGGGGGGGGGGCACGTTCCCAGTTGGGGGGGGTCACGTTCCCAGTTTGGGGGGTGCACTCCCAGTTTGGGGGTGGCGCGTTCCCAGTTTGGGGGGTGCACTCCCAGTTTGGGGGTGGCGCGTTCCCAGTTTGGGGAGTGCACGTTCCCAGTTTGGGGGGTGCACTCCCAGTTTACAGGGTACACGTTCCCAGTTTGGGGGTGGCACGTTCCCAGTTTGGGGGGTGCACTCCCAGTTTGGGGGGGGCATGTTCCCAGTTTGGGGGGTCACGTTCCCAGTTTGGGGGGTGCACTCCCAGTTTGTGGGGGCACGTTCCCAGTTGGGGGGGGCCACATTCCCAGTTTGGGGGGTGCACGTTCCCAGTTTGGGGGGGCACGTCCCCAGTTGGGGGGTGCACGTTCCCAGTTTGGGGGGCCACATTCCCAGTTTGGGGGGTGCACGTTCCCAGTTTGGGGGGGTCACGTTCCCAGTTTGGGGGGTGCACTCCCAGTTTACAGGGTACACGTTCCCAGTTTGGGGGTGGCACGTTCCCAGTTTGGGGGGTGCACTCCCAGTTTGGGGGGTGCACTCCCAGTTTGGGGGGGCACGTTCCCAGTTTGGGGGGTGCACCCCCAGTTTGGGGGGGGCACATTCCCAGTTTGGGGGTGGCACGTTCCCAGTTTGGGGAGTGCCCGTTCCCAGTTTGGGGGGTGCACTCCCAGTTTGGAGGGGGCACGTTCCCAGTTGGGGGGGGGCACGTTCCCAGTTTGGGGGGTGCACGTTCCCAGTTTGGGGGGTGCACTCCCAGTTTGGGGGGGGCACGTTCCCAGTTTCGGGGGTGCACTCCCAGTTTGGGGGGTCACGTTCCCAGTTTGGGGGTGGCACGTTCCCAGTTTGGGGGGTGCACGTTCCCAGTTTGGGGGGTGCACTCCCAGTTTGGGGGTGGCGCGTTCCCAGTTTGGGGGTGGCACGTTCCCAGTTTGGGGGGTGCACTCCCAGTTTACAGGGTACACGTTCCCAGTTTGGGGGGTGCACGTTCCCAGTTTGGGGGGTGCACATTCCCAGTTTGGGGGGGGCACGTTCCCAGTTTGGGGGTGGCACGTTCCCAGTTTGGGGGTGGCACGTTCCCAGTTTGGGGGGTCACGTTCCCAGTTTGGGGGGTGCACTCCCAGTTTGGTGGGTGCACATTCCCAGTTTGGGAAGTGCACATTTCCCAGTTTGAGGGTTCACATTCCCGGTCTGGGGAGTGCACATTCCCCATTTAGGGTGTCTGCACTCCCAGTTTAGAGGGTGCACGTTCCCAGTTTGGAGGGTGCACATTCCCAGTTTGGGGAGTGCACATTGCCAGTCTGGGGAGTGCACATTTCCCAGTTTGAGGGGTGCACATTCCCCATTTAGGGGGTGCACACTCCCAGTTTATAGGATGCACATTCCCAGTTTGGGGAGTGCACATTCCCAGGTTGGGGGGTGCACGTTCCCAGTTTGGAGGGTGCACATTCCCAGTTTGAGGGTTCACATTCCCAGTTTAAGGGGTGCACGTGCCCCATTTAGAGGGTGCACGTTCCCAGTTTAAGGGATGCACATTCCCAGTTTGGGGGGTGCACATTCCCAGTTTGGGGGTTCACATTCCCAGTTTAAGGGGTGCACATTCCCAGTTTAAGGGGTGCATGTGCCCCATTTAGAGGGTGCACATTCCCAGTTTGGGGGTTCATATTCCCAGTTTACAGAGTGCACATTCCCAGTTTGGGGGGTGCACATTCCCAGTTTGGGGGTTCATATTCCCAGTTTGGGGGTTCATATTCCCAGTTTACGGAGTGCACATTCCCAGTTTGAGGGTTCACATTCCCAGTTTAAGGGGTGCACATGCCCCATTTAGAGGATTCACATTCCCAGTTTGGGAGGTGCACATTCCCAGTTTGGGGGTTAAGTGGGATTGAGCCCCCCGGCCTTGTGCCGGGCTCAGGGCCGGTGCCAACCACGTCCATCACATGGTCCAAGGGCACCCTGGCAAGGTCTGGCATGTTTGGATGTCCCTGGCCCTGGGGACAGTCAGGACCCCCCCGGCTGGTGCTGTCGGTGCCCCCACCACGGCGCCAAGGCCTGACTTCCCTGGAGCATTCCCAAGCCTTTTTCCATCCTCCCCCTGGTCCTGGCACAGAGCCTGGTCCCCCTCACGTGTGCCCAGCTGCTCCCGGCACTGCCCCCGGACCCCTGGCACGGGCTGTGGCTCTGGCTGGGTGGGCTCTGGCTGGGCTTGGTTCTGGCTGGGCTGGTTCTGGATGGGCTGATTCTGGCTGGGTTGGTTCTGGCTGGGCTGGTTCTGCCTGGGTTGGTTCTGGCTGGGCTTGGCTCTGGCTGGGCTGGCTCTGGCTGGGTTGGCTCGGGCTGGGTTGGTTCTGGCTGGGCTGGCTCTGGCTGGGCTGGTTCTGGCTGGGCTTGGTTCTGGCTGGGTTGGCTCTGGCTGGGCTGGCTCTGGCTGGGTTGGTTCTGGCTGGGTTGGTTCTGCCTGGGCTTGGCTCTGGCTGGGTTGGCTCTGGCTGGGTTGGCTCTGGCTGGGTTGGCTCTGGCTGGGTTGGCTCTGGCTGGGTTGGTTCTGGCTGGGTTGGTTCTGGCTGGGCTGGCTCTGGCTGGGTTGGTTCTGGCTGGGTGGGCTCTGGCTGGGCTGGCTCTGGCTGAGCTTGGTTCTGGCTGGGTTGGCTCTGGCTGGGTTGATTCTGGCTGGGTTGGCTCTGGCTGGGCTGGTTCTGGCTGGGTTGGTTCTGGCTGGGTTGGTTCTGGCTGGGCTGGTTCTGGCTGGGCTGGTTCTGACTGGGCTTGGCTCTGGCTGGGCTGGCTCTGGCTGGGTTGGCTCTGGCTGGGTTGGCTCTGGCTGGGCTGGTTCTGGCTGGGCTGGTTCTGGCTGGGCTGGTTCTGGCTGTGTTGGTTCTGGCTGGGCTGGTTCTGGCTGGGCTGGCTCTGGCTGGGCTGGCTCAGGCTGGGTTGGCTCTGGCTGGGTTGGCTCTGGCTGGGTTGGTTCTGGCTGGGTTGGCTCAGGCTGGGTTGGTTCTGGCTGGGTTGGTTCTGACTGGGCTTGGCTCTGGCTGGGTTGGCTCTGGCTGGGTTGGTTCTGGCTGGGTTGGCTCTGGCTGGGCTGGTTCTGGCTGGGTTGGCTCTGGCTGGGTTGGCTCTGGCTGGGTTGGCTCAGGCTGGGTGGGCTCTGGCTGGGTTGGTTCTGGCTGGGTTGGCTCTGGCTGGGTTGGCTCTGGCTGGGTTGGTTCTGGCTGGGTTGGCTCTGGCTGGGTTGGCTCTGGCTGGGTTGGTTCTGGCTGGGCTGGCTCTGGCTGGGCTGGCTCTGACTGGGTTGGCTCTGGCTGGGTGGGCTCTAGCTGGGCTGGTTCTGGCTGGGTTGGTTCTGTCTGGGTTGGCTCTGACTGGGCTGGTTCTGGCTGGGTTGGTTCTGGCTGGGCTTGGTTCTGGCTGGGCTGGCTCTGGCTGGGTTGGCTCTGACTGGGTTGGCTCTGGCTGGGTTGGCTCTGGCTGGGTTGGTTCTGGCTGGGTTGGCTCTGGCTGGGCTGGTTCTGGCTGGGCTTGGCTCTGGCTCTGGCTGGGCTGAGCCAGAGGGTTCCAGGTCTCCTTCCGTGTGGCACCAGGTGACACCAAGCAGGGGATGGGGCAGACGGGGGGCTGTGATGCTGCAGCACCTTCGTTCAGGGTATACTGGAGGCACTGGGGAGCACCCGTGGGTGGACATGGGTGGGCATCGTCCTGCTGCCAGCCCAAACCCGCTGCGGGTGGCACCTCTTGCCCCGCCGTGTGCCCCCAGACTCGGTGGGTGCCGGTGGCAGCCGCCCAGGAAGGATTTTGGCTCCAGCCTCATTCCTCGGTGGAGGGAGGAGTGGAACTGAAGCCTGACATGACTCAGCCCCTGACACGAGGCTGAGGGGACACTCTGGTGACCCGCCTGGGGCCACAGCCCCTCCTCGGTCTCCCTTCCCCTCCACCCCTGCCCGAGCCCAGGACTGGGTTTTATCAATGCCCAAGGAACAGTGGCACGGCGGGGGGGTGGGTGGCAGGTCCCCCGGGACCCCTCGAGGTCAGAACAGCCGGACCCGCGCTGTGACAACTCTAAAAAGGGACTTTCTCGGCGTGCGCCGACCCTGCGGTTCCCTCGCTCCCAGCCTGGCCCAATTCCCTGGATTCGGCTCCTCTCCCGTGGGGCTGCTGCGGGAGCCTGAGCGTGTGGGTCATCCGGGCTGGCTGGGATATTCCAGAGAGTCCTGGAGAGGGAGGGATGTAAGAATTGGGGGGGGGGTTGTCGCAGGATGAAGGTTCCAACCTCCTGGTGACTTCCCGATCCCACAGCTGGCAGCGGGATGGCAGGAGCGCCTGGAATTCCTCCGCTCCCGAAGGAACCGGCTGGGGATCTTCCCACGGGGCTTTCCAGCCTGGCCACACCGCTCCAGCAGAGGCTGTGCCGGGGGGCGGTCCTGGCTGCGCTGAGCACCCGGGAGACTCGTCCATCGGCATCCCAGGGCCGTGAATCACCGCCGGGAAGGAACAGATTAACAATCTCGCAACACTTTCCTGCTGGAAATAACTTTCGCCGCCGACGCCGTTGCCATCCTAAGACTCAGCTTTGGATGCAGCCGGGGAGGGGATATGGGATATGATGCAGGTTTTATCCCTGTTTTGGGGCTCCCTGGAGGGAAAAAGCCTCCCAGGATGAGGCGCCGGGGTGGGATGTGCTCCTGCTCCTATGGGGGAATAGAGGGAATGGCAGGAAGAAGGGCTGGGGATGCTCTGAACTCGGACTCGGGGGAGATGTGGCTGAGCAGGATTGGTGCTGGTGTCTGCTCCAGGCCCTCTGCAGCCTCCTGGGAACATCCTGCACCCCCCCTCCTGCATCCCTGTATCATCCTGTGCCCGCAGCCAGCACCCATGGGCACCCCCAGGATGCTCAGGACCCCCAGAACCTCATCCTGCCTCTCCCTCCTGGGTGACAGAGGTGGGCACAGCAGCCCCCACCAGGGGTACTGTGTGGTGTCACTGAGTGGTGCCACTGCCACTGGTTCCCAGTTTGCAACTGGGACAGGGGTAACCACCCCGAATTTTGCTTCCCCTAATTGCGGTGAGGGCACAGGAGGTGCTGTCACCGCTGTCACCCGCTGCTGGCTCCATCTCTGCCCCGTGACTCGGCAGGTTCGGTGGGAGGAGGGGCAAAAAAACACTTCCCTGCCAAAAGAAAAAAGGAGGCGTTTGCTGCTCTCACCCTTCGTCAGGCAGGAGGCGGATTAATATTAACCCGTCCCTCCGTCCTGCCGTCCCTCTGTCCCGCCGTCCCTCTGTCCCACCCTCCTTCCATCCCACTGTCCCACTGCTCGTCCCATGACTCCGATGTGAGACTTTTCCGGTCACTTTAAGGGAGAGAGGGATGAGTGTGTTTGGGAGGAGCACCAGAGTGGTCTCAGCTGGTGGGAAAGGGTCCCATGCCCTGGCACGGGGTCCCCGTGAGTCACCCGCGGCTGCTGCGTCACCCCACGTGGCCCTGGTGCCCGCTCTGGGTGTCCTCCCACCCCTGGCACTGCCAAGGCTCCCTGGGCAGTTCCTGGTGGAAAATTAAGACGAATCTCTTGGTGTTTTGGGGCGAAAGGGGTTATTCTGTGAGGCCGGCTCGTTTCTAACCCAGCCCTTCCCCCCAGCCCGTCCCCCTCAGCACCCCCAGATGTTTATCTGTGGTTGTTCTCAGGGCCACTGGTGGCCGATCAGACCTGGCTGATAAGACATGTGTGACAAGACATGTGGCCCCCACGTGCCCGTGAATGTCTGATGCCATCCCGGGGCTGTCACTGCTGTCCCCAGCTCCACACAGCCCCCAGTTCTTCCCCAGCTCTTCCCCATTGCTCCTCTGCCAGGTCTTCCATCCCAACGCTCCACTTGCTCGGCATCCCGTGAGCTCCAAGCAAACCCCTCAGCCGCAGCTCCTGCAGCCCCAGCAGCGTTTCCGGCGCGGGGCAGCAGATCCTGCGGGCTCAGGGCTCGGATGTGGTGACTGTCACCCACACGTGGCCCCGCTGTCACCGGCCCCTGGCCCAGCCAAAGCTGCGTGTTTGTGGAGAGCTTTGCTTCCTGTTTCTCTGTTCCGGTGAGGAGTCCCTGGCACAGCCAGGGGATCACCTCGTGGTCACTGATCGTTCCACTCCCCTGCAAAACAAACGGGCAGCCAAGGGGAAAATCCCAGATTTGGGAATGGGGCCTGCATGGCCTTGGATCCGGCCCCACGGAGATCTGTGTGGGCTTCCCTGCACCTGGATCCATCCCTGCACTCATGGATTCATCCCTGCACTCATGGATTCAACCCTGCACCTGGATCCAACCCTGCACTCATGGACCCATCCTTGTACTCACAGATCCATCTCTGCACTCACAGATCCATCCCTGCACTCATGGATCCATCCCTGCACTCATGGATCCATCCCTGCACTCACAGATCCATCCCTGCACTCTCAGATCCATCTCTGCACTCACAGATCCATCCCTGCACCTGGATCCATCCCTGCACTCATGGACCCATTCTTGTACTCACAGATCCATCTCTGCACTCACAGATCCATCCCTGCACTCACAGATCCATCCCTGCACTCACAAATCCATCCCTGCACTCTCAGATCCATCCCTGCCCTCATGGATCCATCCCTGCACTCACAGATCCATCCCTGCACTCACAAATCCATCCCTGCACTCTCAGATCCATCCCTGCCCTCATGGATCCATCCCTGCACTCACAGATCCATCCCTGCACTCACAGATCCATCCCTGCCCTCATGGATCCATCCCTGCACTCACAGATCCATCCCTGCACTCACAGATCCATCCCTGCACCTGGATCCATCCCTGCACTCACAGATCCATCCCTGCACTCACAGATCCATCCCTGCACTCATGGATCCATTCCTGCACTCACGGATCCATCCCTGCACCTGGATCCATCCCTGCACTCACAGATCCATCCCTGCACTCATGGATCTATCCCTGCACTCACGGATCCATCCCTGCACTCACGGATCCATCCCTGCACTCATGGATCCATCCCTGCACTCACAAATCCATCCCTGCACTCTCAGATCCATCCCTGCCCTCATGGATCCATCCCTGTACTCACAGATCCATCCCTGCACTCACAGATCCATCCCTGCACTCACAGATCCATCCCTGCACTCACAAATCCATCCCTGCACTCTCAGATCCATCCCTGCCCTCATGGATCCATCCCTGCACCTGGATCCATCCCTGCACTCATGGATCCATCCCTGCACCTGGATCCATCCCTGCACTCACAGATCCATCCCTGCACTCATGGATCCATTCCTGCACTCACAGATCCATCCCTGCACTCATGGATCCATCTGTGCACTCACAGATCCATCCCTGCACTCACAGATCCATCCCTGCACTCATGGATCCATCTGTGCACTCACAGATCCATCCCTGCACCTGGATCCATCCCTGCACACTTGGATCCCTTCTATACACCCGTGAAAATGGATTGCACAAGCACCTGGATCCATCCATGCACATGGGTCTGTCCATGCACACCTGGATCTGTCCATGCACACCTGGATCCATCCATGCACACCTGGATCTGTCCATGCACACCTGGATCTGTCCATGCACACAAGTCTCTCTAAGCACATGTAGGTCTGCCCATGCACATGTGAATCCATCCATGAACATGAGGATCTACCCACACACACATGGATCAATCCATGTACATGGATCTGTATGTGCACATGTGGATCCATCCATGCACATGGATCCATCTGTGTACATAGAACTGTCTGTGTCTGTGGATCTATCCATAGATGTGGGTCCATCCATGCACATCCATGGAAACGCAGCTGCTGGTGCACATGTGGATCTGTCCATGCACATGTGGATCCATCCATGCTCACAGATCTGTCCATGCACATGGATCCATCTGTGTACATAGAACTGTCTATGTCTGTCTGAATCTATTCGTGTGCATGTGGATCCATCCATGCTCATGGATCTATCCATGCTCACATGGGTCCATCCATGCACATGGATCCATCTGTGTACATAGAACTGTCTGTGTCTGTGTGGATCTATCCATGCACATGTGGATCCATCCATGCTCACAGATCTGTCCATGCACATGTGGATCCATCCATGCTCACGGATCTATCCATGCACACATGGGTCCATCCATGCACCCATGGATCCATCCATGCACATGTGGATCCATCCATGCACACGGATCTGTCCATGCACACTTAGATCCTCCATTCCCAGAGCTCAGATTCTGGAACAATGAGGTGCCTCCTGCCATTCCCTGCTCCCTGACACCTCCATTCCAAGAGTTCATATTCTGGAACAATGTGGCTCCTCCTGCCATTCCCTGTTCTCTGACACCTCCATTCCAAGGGCCCAGATTCTGGAACAGTGAGGTGCCTCCTGCCATTCCATGTTCCCTGACACCTCCATTCCAAGGGCTCAGATTCTGGAACAATGAGGTGCCTCCTGCCATTCCCTGCTCCCCGACACCTCCATTCCCAAAGCTCAGGTTCTGGAACACTGAGGTGCCTCCTGCCATTCCCTGCTCCCTGACACCTCCATTCCAAGGGCTCAGATTCTGGAACAATGTGGTGCCTCCTGCCATTCCCTGCTCCACAACACCTCCATTCCCAGAGCTCAGATTCTGGAACACTGAGGTGCCTCCTTTCATTCCCTGCTCCCTGACACCTCCATTCCAAGGGTTCATATTCTGGAACACTGAGGTGCCTGCTGCCATTCCCTGCTCCCCAACACCTCCAGTCCAAGGGCTCAGATTCTGGAACAATGTGGCTCCTCCTGCCATTCCCTGCTCCCTGACACCTCCATTCCCAGAGCTCAGATTCTGGAACACTGAGGTGCCTCCTGCCATTCCCTGCTCCCTGACACCTCCATTCCAAGGGTTCAGATTCTGGAACAATGTGGCTCCTCCTGCCATTCCCTGCTCCCTGACACCTCCATTCCCAGAGCTCAGATTCTGGAACAATGTGGTGCCTCCTGCCATTCCCTGCTCCCCAACACCTCCATTCCCAGAGTCCAGATTCTGGAACACTGAGGTGCCTCCTGCCATTCCCTGTTCCCTGACACCTCCATTCCCAGAGTCCAGATTCTGGAACACTGAGGTGCCTCCTTTCATTCCCTGCTCCCTGACTCCTCCATTCTCAGAGCTCAGAATCTGGAACAATGTGGCTCCTCCTGCCATTCCCTGCTCCCTGACACCTCCATTCCAAGGGCTCAGATTCTGGAACACTGAGGTGCCTCCTGCCATTCCCTGCTCCCTGACACCTCCATTCCAAGGGCTCAGATTCTGGAACACTGAGGTGCCTCCTGCCATTCCCTGTTCCCTGACACCTCCATTCCCAGAGTCCAGATTCTGGAACACTGAGGTGCCTCCTTTCATTCCCTGCTCCCTGACTCCTCCATTCTCAGAGCTCAGAATCTGGAACACTGAGGTGCCTCCTGCCATTCCCTGCTCCCTGACACCTCCATTCCAAGGGCTCAGATTCTGGAACACTGAGGTGCCTCCTGCCATTCCCTGCTCCCTGACACCTCCATTCCCAGAGCCCAGATTGTGCCTATGCCATTCCCAGGGCACTGGGAGCTGCACACACGTGTGGGAGGGGGGCGGTGTTTGTGCAAACGTGCTGTGTGTGGGGGCTTGGGGTGCACGTGTGTGTCAGGGGGTGCTTGTGGTTTGGGCACAGGTATGAACATGTGACCCCGTGTGTGTGTTATGGACATGTGACCCTGTGTGTGTGTGCACATATGTGTGAGTGTGTGCATGTTCCATGGGGTAATCATGCACATACACACGTGTGTGAGGTCCAGGGCTCTCTGTGTGTGCACGGGTGTCCAGGGGTGTCCAGGAGTGTCCAGGGGTGTCCAGGGGTGTCCAGGGGTGTCCAGACACACACAGAGGGGTATCTATCCCTGGTGTGTACATGTATGTGCACATATGTATGAGTGTGTGCATGTTCCATGGGATAATCATGCACATACACACGTGTGCAAGGTCCAGGGCTCTCTGTGTGTGCACGGGTGTCCAGGGGTGTCCAGGAGTGTCCAGGGGTGTCCAGGGGTGTCCAGGGGTGTCCAGACACACACAGAGGGGTATCTATCCCTGGTGTGTACATGTATGTGCACATATGTATGAGTGTGTGCATGTTCCATGGGATAATCATGCACATACACACGTGTGCAAGGTCCAGGGCTCTCTGTGTGTGCACGGGTGTCCAGGGGTGTCCAGGGGTGTCCAGGGGTGTCCAGGAGTGTCCAGGGGTGTCCAGACACACACAGAGGGGTATCTATCCCTGGCGTGTGCACATATGTGCACATATGTGTGAGCACTAATAAGAGTGCCAAGGGGTGTCCATGCCCCTGAGGGAGTGTCTGTCCCTGGCGTGTGCACACATGTGTGCATATATGTGTGTGTGTGTGTGTGTGCTATGGGGTAATCACACACATACACACGTGTGTGCAAGGGCCAGGGCTCTGTGTGTGTGTGCACATGGGTATAAATGCCCAGGGGTGACCACACACATACACCTGTGTGCAGGGCTGTGCATGTGTGTGTGTGTGCACATGTGTCCAGGGGTGTCCAGGGGTGTCCAGGGGTGTCCAGGCACACACAGAGGGGTATCTATCCCTGGTGTGTACACATATGTGCACGTATGTGTGAGTGTGTGCATGTTCCATGGGGTAATCATGCACATACACACGTGTGCAAGGGCCAGGGCTCTGTGTGTGTGCACGTGTGTCCAGGGGTGTCCAGGGATGTCCAGGGATGCCCAGGGGTGTCCAGGCACACACAGAGGGGTATCTATTCCTGGTGTGTGCATGTATGTGCACATATGTGTGAGTGTGTGCATGTTCCATGGGGTAATCCTGCACATACACACGTGTGCAAGGGCCAGGGCTCTGTGTGTGTGCACGTGTGTCCAGGGGTGTCCAGGGATGTCCAGGGATGCCCAGGGGTGTCCAGGCACACACAGAGGGGTATCTATCCCTGGTGTGTGCATGTATGTGCATGTATGAGTGTGTGCATGTTCCATGGGATAATCATGCACATACACACGTGTGCAAGGTCCAGGGCTCTCTGTGTGTGTGTCTGCACGTGTGTCCAGAGATGCCCAGGAGTGTCCAGGGGTATCCAGGGGTGTCCAGGGGTTTCCAGGGATGTCCAGGGGTGTCCAGGCACACACAGAGGGGTATCTATCCCTGGTGTGTACACATATGTGCATGTATGTGTGAGTGTGTGCATGTTCCATGGGGTAATCATGCACATACACACGTGTGCAAGGGCCAGGACTCTGTGTGTGTGCACATGTACATGTTCCAGTGGGTATCCAGGCACATATCAAGGTGTCTGCCCCTGGCATGTGCAGGTGTGTGCACATATGTGTGTGTATGTGCGTGTGTGCTATGGGATAATCCTGCACATCCACAGACATGGGGGCCCACGGCTCTGTGTGTGTGTGTGAGCACATGTGGAAGTGCCAGGGGGTGTCCATGTCCATGACGGGGCGTGTCCCTGCTGTGTGCATGTGTGTGCATGCATGTGCATGTGCCAGGGGTGAGCAGGGACACACACACGTGTGTGCAGGGCCTGGGGCTGTGCATGTGTGTACATACATGTGCATGTATGTGTGTGCATGTGCCAGGGGTGAGCACGGACACACACACGTGTGTGCAAGGCCGGGCTGTGCATGTGTGTACATACATGTGCATGTATGTGTGTGCATGTGCCAGGGGTGAGCAGGGACACACACACGTGTGTGCAGGGCCTGGGGCTGTGCATGTGTGTACATACATGTGCATGTATGTGTGTGCATGTGCCAGGGGTGAGCACGGACACACACACGTGTGTGCAAGGCCGGGCTGTGCATGTGTGTACATACATGTGCATGTATGTGTGTGCATGTGCCAGGGGTGAGCAGGGACACACACACGTGTGTGCAGGGCCCGGGGCTGTGCATGTGTGTACATACATGTGCATGTGCCAGGAGTGAGCAGGGACACACACACGTGTGTGCAGGGCCCGGGGCTGTGCATGTGTGTACATACATGTGCATGTGCCAGGGGTGAGCAGGGACACACACGTGTGTGCAGGGCCTGGGGCTGTGCATGTGTGTACATCCATGTGCATGTATGTGTGTGCATGTGCCAGGGGTGAGCAGGGACACACACGTGTGTGCAGGGCCCGGGGCTGTGCATGTGTGTGCATGCATGTGCCTGTTCCAGGGGTGAGCAGGGACACACACACGTGTGTGCAGGGCCTGGGGCTGTGCATGTGTGTACACACATGTGCGTGTTCCAAGGGTGTCTGTACACACCCAGGGGTATCTACATGTGCCGGGGGTGAGCACACACGTGTGCTCATGGGATGGTTTGGGGGGTCACACATGTGGCAGGTGCCGCGATCCGACCCGACCGGGACACACCCGAGCGGTTCCGATCCGACCCGAGCGGTGTCGGTTCCACCCCGGCGGTTCCGATCGGACCCGATCCATGGGAGCCGAGCCCATCCGGGTACACCCGAGTGGTTCTGAGCCCACCCGGACCACCCGAGCGGTTCCGATCGGACCCGATCCGTGGGAGCCGAGCCCATCCGGGCCACCCGAGCGGTTCCCATCCGATCCGATCCATGGGAGCCGGGGCCACACGAGCGGTTCCGATCCGATCCGATCCATGGGAGCCGAGCCCATCCGGGTACACCCGAGTGGTTCTGAGCCCATCCGGGCCACCCGAGCGGTTCCCATCCGATCCGATCCATGGGAGCCGAGCCCACTCGGACCACCCGAACGGTTCCGATCCGATCCGATCCATGGGAGCCGAACCCACCTGGGCACACCCGAGCCGTTCTGAGCCCAGCCGGACTACACCGAGAGGTTCCGATCCGACCCGATCGGTTTCGATCCGACCCGAGCGGTGCCGGTTCCACCGAGGCGGTGCCGAACCGAACCGATCGGGCGGCCCGGGCGGTGCCGATGGCTCGCACTGGCCCCGGCGGTGCCGCTCGGTGCCCGCCCGATGCCCGCCCGGTGCCGCTCGGTGCCGGCCCGGCCCGTCCGGTGCCGGCGCGGGGCCCTGGCCGCCCGCCAGCCCCTTTCTCATAAACCACATGCTGCCGCGGCGCTATAAAGGGGAGCGCGGCCGCGGCGGCGGCTCAGCCCGGCCCCGCTCGGCCCCGCCGCTGCCGCCTCGCCCGCTCCGCTCCGCCCGGCCCCGGCCCCACGGCAGCCCCCATGCCCCGCCTCGGAGCCAAGGTACGGCGGCCCCTCCCGCTGCCCACGGCCGCGGAGACCCCCCGAGCCCCCGGTGCCCGCTGCCACCTGTGCGGGGGTCCCGCGGGGACGGCGGCCCCGGTTCTTCTCGTGTCCCCGGGGCGGGTCCCCTCCGCGGGGATGCTCCAGCCCCGGCTCGGTTCGCGGCTCCAGCCCCGGACCCGCGGGATGAAGCCTCGGCTCCAGCCCCATTTCCCGGCTTCAGCCCCGTCCCGATTCCCGTTCCTGGCGCGGGGAGGCCCCGATTCCAGTCCCGGGCCGTCCCCAGCCCCGGCGGGGTGATGCTTTAGCCCCGGCTCTGTTCCCGGACGCGCAGGATGAGGCTCCAGCCCCGTCCATGTCCTTGGTTGCAGTCCCGGACCCGCGGGGTGAAGCCCCGTTCCCGCCCCGGTTCCCGGCTCCAGCCCCATCCCGGTCCCCGTTCCCGGCGGGGGGAGGTCCCGGCTCCAGCCCCATTGCCAGCTCCATTCCCGGCTGCATTCCCGGCTCCAGCCCCATTCCCTGCTCCATTCCCCGTTGCATTCCCGGCTCCAGCCCGTCCCCGGCGGGGTGAGGCTCCGTTCAGCCGTGGCCGCATCTCGGCGGTGGCCCGGGAGGCATCTTGGAGTTTCACAAGAGGGGAGGATTCCTGGACACCCTCCGAGGGAAATTTCCCCCCACCCATCACCCAGGCACCCTGTCCCTGCCGGTGCCCCGCGAGAGGGGTGCACCCCTACCCCGGGGGTCCCCTCTATCCCTGCCTCGGGGGTCTTGGCTCTGGGACAAGTCCCCGTTGCCCACCCGGGGGTCCCTCCACGGTTCGGGGCCTCCTCGTTCCTTTGCAGGGGGATTGGGAGGAGAATTTGGGACGAGGCCAGAGCTGCTGCATGGAAAGAGCCCGGCGGGTGCAGCTGGGGGGGTCCGGAGGGTGGGAAGAGGATTTTTGGGGATGGGTGGGTCAGTGTGTCAGACGGCTCCGGAGAGCCGGGGCGGAGGAGGAGATTTTACAGGAGAGACGGAGAAATGGTGTGGGAGAGGGGCTGCCTGGGGGACGTGGAGGTGGCCAAGAGTCACATCCAGGCTGCTGTCACCGGGCCCTGGGAAATTCCCTGCTGACCTGGTGCTCCTAAAAATAGCAGGATGGGGACGGGCGCGGGGTTGGAGGACCACAGTGGGATTATCCCGCTGGCCCGTGGCCAAGCCTTGTCCACCGCAGGGGTGGGGAGCGGAGGGGAAGGGCAGGGGGCTCGGTGTCGGGAGGTTATCCCTGCTCCAAGCTTTTCCTGTGCCGTGCTCAGGTGTGCCTGCTCCGCTGCACGCTGCTGTCCTCCCTCCTCCTCCTCCTGGTCTGCAGCATCCATGAGACGGAGCAGAACAGCTACTGCCAGCAGATCATCACCGAGAGGCACCTGGCCGAGCTGCAGGAGCTGGTGAGTGCCCTCCGGGGGCTGTGCCGTGGGACGAATCCACCTTTATTTAGGGCTGAGGGAAGGAAATCCGGCGGGTTTCAGCTCGCCCAGCGAAGTGGTGGTACCCAGGAGCTGAGCATCCCTGGGCACCCTGAACCAGCTGGCACCGGGGGGTGACAGTTGTAGTGCCTTTATTAAGGGTGGCTGTGGAAAAGTGACAGCAGGAGGAATGGGAGAAGAGGGAAGCAAGCAGGAGTGTGGATGGGAGGGGGACAGGAGTGGGGCTTGGGGGGAGCAGGAGCGCTGGGGAAGCGGCGGAGGGGCCGGCACTGCGGGCTGGGGTGTTTTCTGGACGGCTCCGCAGGGGTTAAGCCGAGGAATCCGGCTGCATTCCTGAGTCCAGCTGCTTGCCTGGAAGCTGGGCTGGCAACGGGGCTGTGGGTGGGTGGCAGGCAGCGAGGGGGGCCGCTGGCCAGGCCGGGTGGGCGATGGAGCCAGCGGGGTTGGGGCGGTGGGTGCCGGCATCCCTCGGGCAGCTCCGGGGACTGGCACCCGCCCCGCACCCCCGGCCCCAGGGGATCCAGTTACCGGGGTCGTGTCTCCCTCTCGGTGGCCCTTGGCTCACCTCCGAGCGGGGAATCACGCGGACGTTCAGGGGAGAAGAGGGAATCGGGGGCACGCAGGGATTTGCAGGGTTGTCGCAGATTAAATTCCTCCGGGTGTGCGGGAGAGAGGCGGGAGCGGCGCCTTCGCATCCGAGGGTGGTTGCTCCGAGCTCCGGTAACCGCCGTGTCCGGGCTCGCTTCGCCTCCTCCTCTTCAGCCAGACGGTGCTCGGCTTCCTCTGCCCGAGCCCTCCCTGCACCTCCAGCCCGGGAGCCTTTGCTCTGCACCCCAGGGCTTAAAATTGGGTGCTGTTAGTGAGAGAAAAGGGATCCCCCGGGCCTTCCCTGGAGCCTTTGCACCCCCAGAGGTTCCAGTTTGGTCCGTGACTATGGGAGAAAGGGAACCCCCCACCCCTGGAGCCTTTGCTCTGCATCCCCAGGGATTCCAATCGGGTGCTGGTTGTGGGATGGAGCAGGTTTGAATGGAAACCGTGGTTTTCCTGCTGGGGTTTGTAGCCCTCTCCTCGCTGATGGAGGAGCTCCAGCGCCTGCAGGATAATGGAGCAATTGTTTCCGGGACGGCATCCCAGGCTGGGAGGAGAATTGCCGGCCGGCAGTGCTGGCAGCCCTCGCTCTCCCAGCCTGGGATGCCGGCCCGGAGGGAGGGGGGTTTGCCCGAGGGTGGGTTTTTACTCTGGGTGGGAAGGATCTCGTGGCACGGGGGGTCGGCGGCGCTGCGGGGGCGACCCCGGCACTGTGTGATCCCGAGGGATGTGTGACCTCCGTGTCACGGCCACCGCCTGCACTCCAGGATGCTCCTTTGCAGCCTGGATTTAGCGGAGGGAGAGGCGCGGGGGAGACCCGCGGGGAATTAAGCAGGGCTGGGCTCTGCCGTGGCGCTGGCAGGAAGAGGAGGAGGACGAGGAAGAGGAAGAGAGGCGGGGTAGGAGGGCAACATCCTGATGGGAGCAGGAGCCCTGGGCTCACCCCTGCCAGAGCATCGACCTGGGGGATGTGCCGGTGTGAGGAGGAGGATGAGGATGGCGTGGGATGAAATAGGGGTGGGAGATTCAGGGGGCTCAGGCACCGCTTTGTGCCCACAGCGTGGCACCCCTGGCACTGCTCAGCTCCAGCCCCTCAGAGCTCCCTGCCTGTCCCTGGGCATGTGGGTGACTCCCTGCTTTGTCCCTCCAGGCTGACACCCAGATGCAGCACCCGGGCAGGGTCTCCTTCAAGTTCATCGACAAGATGCAGTTGGTGAGTGGGGACAGAAGGGCATAGAGACCAGGACTGGCTGGCACATGGTGGGGGGCTCCCAGATCCCAAATCTCCCTCTCTTGTCCCCGTTTGGGGGAGGCAGCCCAGGAGGGACCCATCCTGATGGGCCAAGTGGCTTCCAAGTACCACTTTGGGCATTCTGTGGGGTTGTAGAAAGGTTCCCCTTGGGCAAGAGTGGGATGCCCACCCAGTAACCACTCACTCTCATTTTTGGGGGTCTATGTCATTGCAGAACGACTCCATCTGCTACGTGAAAGCTGCTTTTCCTCTGCTGGGCAAGATTTTGGAGAGAACAGAGTTCAAGGAGAACTCTTCCAACGCCAGGAAGATGCAGATGGTGCGCAGGATGTACAACAGCATCGACGAGAACGTCGACCCCTGCATCAGGGAGGAGGATGATGAGGAGAGAATGGTACAGTGCTCTTGGCTCTGGCTCTGGGTCCTCATCCTGGGGTGAAATGGGGTGTCCAGACTGTGCTGGGACAGGTGTGTGGAGGAAAGCTGGGGTGTCCATAGACACAGGGAGCCACCAAAGCCTGTCCTGGGGACACTGAGAGGGTCATGGAGCTGATGCTGAGTCTGGCACTTCCTGCAGCTCTCCCAGATGTGCTTCAAGGAGTTCACCACCTCCCCCTACGAGATGCTGGTGCTGGTGAAGGATTTCTTCCAGGACATCAACCAGCTGCTGCAGAACCGGGAGACCTTCGAGAAGGATTGCAGCCAGGTCTACCACAGATCCTGCCCGGGGCCCAGGGAGGCTGAATCCCCACCAGGTGAGATGCCAAGGCTTTGCTCTGCCTGGTTAATAACCCCGTGCCAGGCTGGGGGGATTTGGGGTCACCTGCATGAAGCAGCATGAGAGCCACATGTCCCTGTCCGTGGGCACACGTGGCCGCCTTGGTCCTTGTCATGTGGGTGGTTGTGGCGCTTTGTCAGCAAGCTCTGCATCAGTGTCGGGGGGAAAAGGGGCTGGCTGCCCTTTGGAGGTGGGATCTGACCCCATTCCTGTTGGAGGCAAGGCCAGGGAGAGGTGCTGAGGGGAATAAGGAGGTGTCTCCATGGGCTGGCTGGGGGCATCAGACTCGGCTCTGTCTCGAAGCCCCAGAGGAGTAACGGAGGTGCTGGGACTGCTGTGCCACCACCGTGCTGCATGACCTGGGCAGTGCCACTCCAGCTGCCCCAGTGTCCCCTGATCGAGCCTTCAGGGAGAGCGCTGTTGCCATCGTGCTGTGTGTGCATGGCCCTGGAGGAGCTGTGTCGCTGTCACCCCGTGTCGGAGCTGTGTCGTGTCCCTGTGCCCTGGGGGATGTTAAACGTGTCTCTCTGGCTCCTGCAAGTCATGGACAACCCACTGCCATCGGCTCGGGGGACCCGGTGACACGGGTTTGCTTCATCCCAGCCCGCTGCTTGTCACCTCCGTGCTGCCCTGCTCCTGCCTGCTCCTGCCTGCTCCTGCCTGCTCCTGCCTCTCCCGTTTTGGCGGGGGCTGCTCGACCCGCTTGCCCCGGGGGAGGGCCGAGGGTGCGCCCCCACCCTCGGATCTGCTGGCTGTGCCCCTCTGGGAGGCTGGTGACCCCATGGCCGTCTCTTCTCTCTGCTTCTTTCAGGTGTCGGGACAGATCCTGACTGCAATTGCCTGTCCCCTGCCCTCCCTCCTGCCACCCAGCCCTCCCTCTCCGCTGCCACCCGTTCCGGCGGGGACGTGGCCCCCGTTAGCACCCGGGTCCCCCCCAGCCCCCTCCGTGCCACCCTCGCTGACTTAGAGACCCCACCTCAGTCCCCCAGTGTCACGGACGGGGGCTCGGGCACCGACGAGCTCCTGGGTGCCGGGGGAGGTGACCCAGCGTCGGTGCCACTCCCCGGGATGCGGCAGATCCCGCAGGATGCAGCCGACAGTGCCGAAGCCCCGCAGGATGCGGCCGGGATGCTGAGCCTGGCAGAGGAGGACGGCCCTGGGGATGGAGAGCTGGGCGAGTGGGGCACCAGCCACCCGCCACAGGACCACCCCGGCGGGCTGCGGAGCACCCCGGCAGCTCAGCCCGGCTCCGGCGCCAGAGCCGCGATCCGCCCCGCGCCCGCATCCGAGCCCGTCCCGCAGCTGCGCTTCTCCAGGATGGCCCCGGAGCTGCGGGAGGGCCCCGGGGCCGGGGCGAGGGCGCGGGGCTGGGGGCTGAGCAGGATGCGGGGCCCCGAGGATGGCGCAGGAGCCGGGCCCAGCTTTGACTCGGGGTTTGTTCCGGGCACAGAGCAGCGCAGGAAGGAGCCGCCCGCCCGGGAGGGTCCCCCGGAGCCCCTCGTGTTCGTCGTGGTGCCCGGCGTGGTGGCCGTGCTGCTGGCAGTGGGGGGGCTCCTCCTCTACAAGTACAAGGGCAGGGTAAGACCCCCTCCCAGCACCCACAGCCCCCCCTGCCCGGTCCCCCAGTGGGTTGAGCCCCTTTTTCCCATCACTTCGAGGTTGGTGGCGCTGGGAGGGGTGGGAGGGTTTTATTGGGGAGATCTGTCCCCCCCCCCCGCCCGGTCCTCACGTGGGTTGAGCCCCTTTTTCCCATCAGTTCGAGGTTGGTGACGCTGGGAGGGGTGGGAGGGTGTTACTGGGGACATCTGCCCCCCCTGCCCGGTCCTCACGTGGGTTGAGCCCCTTTTTCCCACCACTTCGAGGTTGGTGGCGCTGGGAGGGGTGGGAGGGTTTTATTGGGGAGATCTGCCCCCCCCGCCCGGTCCTCACGTGGGTTGAGCCCCTTTTTCCCATCACTTCGAGGTTGGTGGCGCTGGGAGGGGTGGGAGGGTGTTACTGGGGAATTCTGTGTCCCCCCCTGCCCCAGCCCTCCGCTTCCTCAGGGCTCATTCCCTGTTTCCCCTCCCTCCACACAGGTCCTGGAACGGCCGCTGGAGGACGGAGACTGTGACCCCGAGGAGCCAGAGAGGAGGTGGGTGTGATACCACCCTGCTTAGGGGGGTGAGGGACCCCCACCCTGTGCCACCCTGCCCTAACCCCCCATCTCTCCCTTCCAGGGCACTGCAGGGAGTGAGGGAATGTCCAGAGCTGGAGACTCAGGACCTCTGAGGTGAGCAGGGTCTGGGTGGGAACTCACAGGGCTCCTGTCCAAGCCGAGGGGGGACGATGTCGACTCCCTGGGCTGTTCCCCTTGGCCACGGAGAGGGAAATTGCGGGTGGGAAGGCAGTGGAGAGGAGCAGGTCTGCGCCCCAGCGCTGCCAGCATGTGGTTTCTCAGCTCGTTAATCCATTACCGGCGCTTTCTTAATACACGGGGTGTTTTTTCCTGCGGTTTCCTTGCGCTTCTCCCCTCCCTGGCAGCGACTCGGCTCCCGCTCATCCTTCTCCCGCTTTTTCCAGGGCCCCAGGCGGGATGTGAAGCTGCTGGGGGATGGATCCGAATGGAAAGGATTCTGCTGCTCCCCCTTCCCTCGGCCAGAGACTGCAAACCCCTCCCTGGCAGGGACAAAGGGATGGGGGATGTGCCCCCAGTGGGACCCCCGGGCACCGGGAAGCGACGGGCTGGAAGGTGTTGGACTGTCACAGGGTGGTGGCAGTGGCTGAGGTGACACTGCAATGCTGAGCAGGACGATGGAGATGCTGGATTTGGGATGGTGGATCCCGTTTGGACACGGCAGAAGATGGAGAGAAGCAGCTCCCTCACTCCTCTGGCTCTTCTGGTTTGGAGCACCACCTGTTGCTCTCTCCACCTTTCCCTTCAGCTGGAGCATCCTGGATGCCGGGGGGACACCCCCAGCCCTGACTTGCAACTCAAACCCTCACACTGTGAATATTTAAAGCCCACCCCGTGCCCGTGTCCCCGTGTGCGGCCGGCTCTGGGGTGGCCCTTGGCACGCCCGTCCCCATTCCCACCCTCCTGCCACTCCCAGATCCGAGCTGGCCTCGGCTCTGCCACCATTAGGGCTATTTTTGATAAAGTCTTTATCCTGCACAAGTTTTTTTGGTTTTTTTTTTTTTTTGGGGGGGTCCCATGTGCCCCTCGAAGGGTCCCTGCCCCGAGCTGGCCTCGCTGGGTCCCATTCCTACATTTGGAGAAGGGAATGGGGCCGGGAAGGACGGGACCCACATGAGATGGAGCAGCCCAGACGAGTCCTCAAAGGCTCCTCAGCTCAGCTGGCTTTGGGAAGAGCCTGGTTTGGGATTCAAGAGCCCTGGAGACCCCCGCAAAATCCAGCAGCTCCTCCAGCCCCGGGTGAAGCCTGAGCTGCTCTGGGGCTTTGAAGTGTTATTTTTCTACGAAGGATGAAAATATGGACAAAGCAAACTGGTTTTAAAGAAAGCATTGCTATTAATTTGGGGGTTTTATATATATATATATATATGTATTTATGACTGTCAGAAAAAGGGACTGGTGTTAAGTCAGGAGGAACAGCCCTGAAGGCTGGGGCCAAACTCCTGCTCTGGTGTCAGTTCACACCATGGAGGAAGGAGCTGATCCTGGGGGAACAACTTGCCTTTATCCCTGTTGGATTGAAATTGCCTTTTTTTTTTTTTTTTTTTTGGGCTGGTTGGGGGTTTCTTTTGTTGGTTTGTGTTGGTTTTTGTTTGTTTTTCTTTTTTTCTGGTTTGTTTGTTTTGTGATCTTTTTATACAATGAAATGTTGAAATATTTTATACAAAGGCATTTAAAAAGTCTATTTAAAGAAAAATAATGGAAAGCAACTTGTATATTTAATATTATTAATAAACAGAGAGGTGAAGCTCCGTGTAAGTGGGGGGGGGATGGTGGAGCTGTGACCCGACCCTGGGCTCCCTGAGGGGCAAAGTCCTGGATTGTGTCACCCTGCCCTGATTCCCTGGGAGTTCATGGCCATTGGAATGAGGGCAGAAGGATGGGATGGATTTATCCTTCCTGCCCCCAGCACTGGGAGCTCCAGGAAACGGATCTGTCTCTGGGTCCCCCCCAAAAAATCTGTGTCAAGCATCTGCTTAAAGAAAACACACTTGAGGCAAAGCTTCCTGGAGCCACTTTGCTTGGAGAAATAGTTCTGGAAGAGGCATTTCCTTCCACTCCCTCAGCCCCCTTTGGCTCCTTCTCCTTCTTTCCAGGAGCGGGGGAGCCCCACAAGCCGCTCCCCCTGCAGGGATCCAGCATGTCTGGACTGGAGCACAAGCCCTGTGGGGAGAGGCTGAGGGAGCTGGGGGTGTTCAGCCTGGAGAAGAGGAGGCTCAGAGGTGACCTCAGCACTGTCTGGAACTGCCTGAAGGGAAGTTCTGGCCAGGTGGGGGTTGGTCTCTTCTCCCAGGCACTCAGCAATAGGATCTATGGGGTTCTATGGGGGGCCCATGGGGGTCTATAGGGGATCTATAGGGGTGTGTGAGGGTCTATGGGGTGCATGGGGGTCTATGAGCATCTATAGGAGATCTATGGGGGGTCTATGGAGGGGTCTATAGGGGTTCTATGGGGTTCTGTGGAGGTCTATGGGGGCCTATGGGGTTCTATGGGGAGTCTGTGGGGGTGTATGGGGGGTCTATAGGGTTCTATAGGGTATCTATAAGGGGTGTGAGGATCTGTGGGGTCTATGGGAGTCTTGGAGGGGTCTATAGGGGGTCTATGGGGGATCTACAGGGGGTGTGTGAGGGTCTATGGGGTGCATGGGGGTCTATGAGCATCTATAGGAGATCTGTGGAGGGTCTATGGAGGGGTCTATAGGGGTTCTATGGGGTTCTGTGGAGGTCTATGGGGGCCTATGGGGTTCTACGGGTAGTCTGTGAGGGTGTATGGGGGGCTATAGGGTTCTATAGGGTATCTATAGGGGGTGTGAGGATCTGTGGGGTCTATGGGAGTCTTGGAGGGGTCTATAGGGGGTCTATGGGCAGTCTGTGGGGGTGTATGGGGGGTCTATAGGATTCTATAGGGGGTGTGGGGATCTGTGGGGTCTATGGGAGTCTTGGAGGGCTCTATAGGGGGTCTATGGGGGATCTATAGGGGTGTGTGAGGGTCTATGGGGTGCATGGGGGTCTATGAGCATCTATAGGAGATCTATGGGAGGTCTATAGGGGGTCTATGGGGGGTCTATGGGGAGTCTGTGAGGGTATATGGGGGGTCTATAAGATTCTGTGGGGTATCTATAGGGGGTGTGAGGATCTGTGGGGTCTCTGGGGGGTCTATAGGGGGTCTGAGGGGGGTCTATAGAGGGTCTATGGGGAGGTCTCTAGGGGATCTATAGGGGGAGCGTGAGGGTCTGTGGGGTGAATGGGGAGTCTGTGGGGTGAATGGGGAGTCTGTGGGGGTGTATGGGGGGTCTATAGGGTTCTATAGGGTATCTGTAGGGGGTGTGAGGATCTCTGGGAGTCTATAGGGGGTCTGTGGGGGGTCTATGGGGGTCTATAGGGGATCTATAGGGGTGTGTGAGGGTCTATGGGGTGCATGGGGGTCTACAAGCATCTATAGGAGATCTATGGGGGGTCTATGGGGGGGTCTATGGGGAGTCTGTGGGGGTGTTTGGGGGGTCTATAGGATTCTATAGGGTATGTATAGGGGGTGTGGAGATCTGTGGGGTCTATGGGAGTCTTGGAGGGGTCTATAGGGGGTCTATGGGGGGTCTATGGGGGATCTATAAGGGGTGTGTGAGGGTCTGTGGGGTGCATGGGGGTCTACAAGCATCTATAGGAGATCTATGGGGGGTCTATGGGGGGGTCTATGGGGAGTCTGTGGGGGTGTATGGGGGGTCTATAGGATTCTATGGGGTATCTATAGGGGGTGTGAGGATCTGTGGGGTCTCTGGGGGGTCTATAGGGGGTCTGGGGGGTCTATAGAGGGTCTATGGAGGTCTATAGGGGATCTATAGGGGTGTGTGAGGGTCTATGGGGTGTATGGGGGTCTATGAGCATCTCTGGGGGGTTTATGGGGGGTCTATGGGATTCTATAGGGCTCTCTAGGGGTGTGTGAGGATCTATGGGGTGTATGGGGGTCTATGGGATTCTGTAGGGGGTGTGTGAGCATCTATGGGGGGCTATGGGGGGTCTGTGGGATTCTATAAGGCCCCAGACACTCAGCAATAGGACAAGGGGGCACGATGGGCTCAAGCTCTGCCAGGGGAAACTGAAGTTGGAGATCAGGAGGAAATTCTTTGCAGAGAGAGTGCTCAGGGATTGGAATGGGCTGCCCAGAGAGGGGGTGGATTCCCCATCCCTGGAGGTTTTTCAGCTGAGCTTGGCCGTGGCACTGAGTGCCATGATCTGGTAAAGGGACTGGAGTTGGACCAAGGGTTGGACTGGATGATCTTGGAGGTCTTTTCCAACCCAATCCATTCTATGGATGTGACACTGAGTGAGAATCCACCACGTCTTGATCCAACCCCACTGGGATCATCATGTCTTGATCCAACCACGTCTTGATCCAACCACGTCTTGATCCAACCATGTCTTGATCCAACCCCACTGGGATCATCATGTCTTGATCCAACCGTGTCTTGATCCAACCCCACTGGGATCATCATGTCTTGATCCAACCATGTCTTGATCCAACCCCACTGGGATCATCATGTCTTGATCCAACCGTGTCTTGATCCAACCCCACTGGGATCATCATGTCTTGATCCAACCGTGTCTTGATCCAACCCCACTGGGATCATCATGTCTTGATCCAACCGTGTCTTGATCCAACCATGTCTTGATCCAACCCCACTGGGATCATCATGTCTTGATCCAACCATGTCTTGATCCAACCCCATTGGGATCATCATGTCTTGATCCAACCATGTCTTGATCCAACCCCACTGTGATCACCAGCCCAGGGCACTCCGTGCCCTGGGCTGGTGATCACAGTAGGGTTGGATCAAGGGTTGACTTGATGATCTTGGAGGTCTTTCCCAACCCAATCCATTCTATGATTCCATGTCCAGGGGGATATTTGGGGGCTTCCACATCATCCTGAGCCCCTCCCAGCGGGTTGGGGGGTACAGGGTGTCCTCCTCATGACTCATCCCAGGGGTGGGAAGGGCAGGATGGAACCCAGGGGTGTTTTGTGGGTGTTGGGGCTGAGCTGTTTGCTGACAATTCAGGATTCCTCGAGTGGAGCTGACTCAGCCCAGCTCTTCCTCTCCCCAGCAGTGACCGCCGGGGCTTTCCCAGCTCCACATCCCCTTCCCAGGGAAGTGGGACCTATAAATATCCTATAAATATCCCTCTGGATCCAGGCCACTGCCATTATGGTTGGATTTGGGGGGGTATTTGAGGTCTTAGGGGTGGGCAGAGTGCCCAGATTTGGGGGTGCTGGGGCAAAGAGCCCCTTCCCTGCTTCAGGATGTTCTGGGCAACTCCAGGTGGATTTTGGCAGCCCAGGAGAGGAGGGTGTGAACTCTGGAGCTGAATGATGGCAACTTGAAGCATTGGTAGAGCTCAGCATTTACATTCCACAATCCTTCATCCTGGATTTTTCTTGCTGCTGTCAACATACATGGGAAAATTCGGGAAAAAAATTAAATTCCTTCTCCCCATCCTGGGGTTCAGGCCAGGAGGGGCTTTCTGCCCATCTTGTCCCCAACTTGTGGCCTTTTCCCCACCCTGCCACCAAGCAGAGAGAGGTGATTCCCTGCCCCAGGCATCCCCCAAACCCAACTCCCTACAATTTAGGGGGCAAAACCTTCTCTAACCTCCCACATTGGGGATCCCACAGCTGGGGGGACATGGAGTTGTTTCCCTGTCCCTCCACCCTTGTAGGCTGAGTGGCACAGGGGGGGTGGTGGCACCCTGGGGACCCTCCTGGGGCACCAAACGGGTGTTGGTGCCTTGAAAAGCTGCTTTGTTGGGGTGAGAAAAGGGGATTTGGGGGAAAAGGTGAGTGGTGGAGGGGAAAGGAATCAGCAAGAGGCTCCTGGGCCCTGAGCAAGGGCTGGCACAGGTCGGGGTCACCCTGCCCCAGTGCCCACCTCGGGGGTCCCGGGGGTTCCCCAACATCCCTGGTGCTCGTGGCAGCAGCTGGGCTGGGACCTCCCAGGCTCATCCTGAGACCCTCCCAAGCACCGAGACCCCCCCAAATGCTTTGAGACCCCACAAATGCTTTGAGACCCCACAAATGCTTTGAGACCCCCCCAAAATGCTTTGAGACCTTCCACAAATGATTTGAGACCCTCCCCAATTGCTTTGAGATCCTCCCCAAATGCTTTGAGACCCTCCCCAATTGATTTGAAACACCCCTAAATGATTCGAGACCCTCCCCAATGCTTTGAGACCTTCCCAAGTGCTTTGAGACCCCCCAACTGATTTGAGACCCCTCCAAACGCTTTGAGTTCATCCCAAACGCTTTGAGTTCATCCCAAACGCTTTGAGACCCTCCAAAATGATTTGAGAACCCCCCAAACGATTCGAGCCCCCCCCCAAAAGCTTTGAGATCCTCCCCAAATGCTTTGAGAGCCCCCAAATGTTTTGAGACCCCCTAAAATGATTTGAGACACCCCCAAATGCTTTGAGGTCCTCCCCAAATGCTTTGAGACCCTCCCAAATTATTTGAGACCCTCCCAAATTATTTGAGACCCTCCCAAAATGCTCTCAGACCCTCCCAAATTATTTGAGACCCTCCCAAATACTTTGAGACCCCCCAAATGATTTGAGACCATCCCCAAATGATTTGAGACCTTCCCAAGTGCTTTGAGACCCCCCAAATACTTTGAGACCCTCCCAACTGATTTGAGATCCCCTAAAATGATTTGAGACCCCCCCAAATGCTTTGAGACCCTCCCAAATTATTTGAGACCATCCCCAAATGATTTGAGACCCCCCCAAATGATCCGAGCCCCCCCCAATGCTTTGAGACCCTCCCAACTGATTTGAGACCCCCAAATGCTTTGAGACCTTCCCAAGTGCTTTGAGACCCCCCAAATGCTTTGAGACCCTCCCAACTGATTTGAGACCCCCTAAAATGATTTGAGACACCCCCAAATGCTTTGAGATCCTCCCCAAATGCTTTGAGAGCCCCCAAATGTTTTGAGACCCTCCCCAAATGCTTTGAGACCCCCCCCAACTGATTTGAGACCCCTCCAAATACTTTTAGACCCCCCCAAATGCTTTGAGACCCTCCCAAATTATTTGAGAGCCCCCAAATGCTTTGAGACCCCCCAAATGATTTGAAACACCCCCTAAACGATTTGAGACCCCCCCAAATGCTTTGAGATGATCCCAAATGATTTGAGACCCCCCCAAATGATCCGAGCCCCCCCCAATGCTTTGAGACCCCCCAAATGCTTTGAGACCCTCCCAACTGATTTGAGACCCCCTAAAATGATTTGAGACCCCCCCAAAAGCTTTGAGACCCCCCCAACTGATTTGAGACCCCTCCAAATACTTTTAGACCCCCCCAAATGCTTTGAGAGCCTCCCAAATTATTTGAGACCCCCAAATGATTTGAGACCCCCCAAATTATTTGAGACCCTCCCCAAACGCTTTGAGTTCATCCCAAATGCTTTGAGAACCCCCCAAACAATTCGAGCCCTCCCCAAATCCTTTGAGACCCCCCAAATGCTTTGAGACTCTCCCAAATGATTTGAGACCCTCCCAAATTATTTGAGACCCTCCCCGAATGCTTTGAGACCCCTCAAATACTTTTAGACTCCCCCAAATGCTTTAAGACCCTCCCCAAATGATTTGAGACTCCCCCAAATGCTTTGAGACCCTCCCCAAGTGCTTTGAGACCCCCCAAATTATTTGAGACCCCCCAAACGCTTTGAGACCATCCCCAAATGATTTGAAACACCCCCTAAACGATTTGAGACCCTCCCCAAATGCTTTGAGACTTTCCCAAGTGCTTTGAGACCCCCCCAAATGCTTTGAGATGATCCCAAATGCTTTGAGACCCCCCCAAATGCTTTGAGATGATCCCAAATGATTTGAGACCCCCCCCAAATGCTTTGATACCATCCCAACTGATTTGAGACACCCCCAAATCCTTTGAGACCCTCCCAAATGCTTTGAGACCCCCCCAAAATGCTTTGAGACCCCCCCAAATGCTTTGAGATGATCCCAAATGATTTGAAACCCCCCAAATGCTTTGAGACCCTCCCAAGTGCTTTGAGACCCCCCAAATGCTTTGAGACCCTCCCAAATTATTTGAGACCCCCCCAAATGCTTTGAGACCCTCCCAAATTATGTGAGACCATCCCCAAGTGATTTGAGACCCCCCCAAATGCTTTGAGATGATCCCAAATGATTTGAGACCCCCCCAAATGATCCGAGCCCGCCCCAATGCTTTGAGACCCTCCCAACTGGTTTGAGACCCCCTAAAATGATTTGAGACACCCCCAAATGCTTTGAGATCCTCCCCAAGTGATTTGAGACCCCCCCAAATGCTTTAAGATCATCCCATATGATTCGAGACCCCCCCAAATGCTTTGAGACCCTCCCCAACTGATTTGAGACCCCTCCAAATGCTTTGAGTTCATCCCAAACGCTTTGAGACCCTCCAAAATGATTTGAGAACCCCCCAAATGCTTTGAGAGCCCCCCCCCAAAAGCTTTGAGACCCTCCCCAAATGCTTTGAGACCCCCCAAATGCTTTAAGACCCCCCCCAATGATTTGAGACCCTCCCAAATGCTTTGAGATGATCCCAAATGATTTGAGACCCCCCCAAATGATCCGAGCCCCCCCAATGCTTTGAGACCCTCCCAAATTATTTGAAACCCTCCCCAAGTGATTTGAGACCCCCCCAAATGCTTTGAGATCCTCCCCAAGTGATTTGAGACCCCCACAAATGCTTTGAGACCCTCCCAAATTATTTGAGACCCTCCCCAAGTGATTTGAGACCCCCCCAAATGCTTTAAGATCATCCCATATGATTTGAGACCCCCCCAAATGATCCGAGCCCCCCCCCCCCCCAATGCTTTGAGACCCCCCCGAAGCGCGCCAAGAGGGCAGTGCCCACCCTGGCAGCCCCCCCATCCCGGCCGCGGGCACCGCAGAGCTGCTGACGGGGCAGAAGTGCCCGGAAGGGTTCGAGGCTGCGGCTCGAGGGGCACGGCGGGTCCGGGACGGGGTTTTGGCCAAGGAGTCGCTGCAGGATTTTGGTGACCAGAGGCCGTTTTGTGGCCAGACAGAGTGATTTTGGTTCCAACCCCTGATCCGAACTTCCCCCTGGGGTTTTAACCCAAGTGCTGATGTTTGTCCTGCTCGTCCTTCAGGGAATGCCCCTGGGAAAGGGGGCTGGGACCACCCAGCGGGGTGAGGGGTCGGGGTCGGGGCGCCCCGGGGGCAGCGGAGGGGGGTCCCTGTCCCGGGACTGGGGCACAAGGGGGTCCTCAGAGCCTGTTTGGGGACCCGACAGGGTTGGGGACCACCGTCCATGGGGCAGGAGGGCCCCGGGTGGGGGGTCCCGTCCCCATGGAATAAAGAGGTCAGTGGGGACCCCCCTGCGGGGGGAACCTGGACAGGGAGGCAGGAGGGGACCCCCAGAGCAGAGGGGCAGGAGGGGCTGGGCAGGGTGTGGGGCTGGGCAGTGTGTGGGGCTGGGCAATGTGTGTGGGGCTGGGCACAGTGTGTGGGGCTGGGCAGGGTGTGGGGCTGGGCACAGTGTGTGGGGCTGGGCACAGTGTGTGGGGCTGGGCACGTTGTGTGGGGCTGGGCAGTGTGTGGGGCTGGGCACAGGGTGTGGGGTTGGGCAGGGTCTGGGGCTGGGCACAGGGTGTGGGGCTGGGCACAATGTGTGGGGCTGGGCACAGTGTGTGGGGCTGGGCAATGTGTGGGGCTGGGCACAGTGTGTGGGACTGGGCACAGTGTGTGGGGCTGGGCAGTGTGTGGGGCTGGGCAATGTGTGGGGCTGGGCAGGGTGTGGGGCTGGGCAGTGTGTGGGGCTGGGCACAATGTGTGGGGCTGGGCAGGGTGTGGGGCTGGGCACAGTGTGTGGGGCTGGGCAGTGTGTGGGGCTGGGCAATGTGTGGGGCTGGGCAATGTGTGGGGCTGGGCAGTGTGTGGGGCTGGGCAGGGTGTGGGGCTGGGCACAGTGCGTGGGGCTGGGCAGTGTGTGGGGCTGGGCAATGTGTGGGGCTGGGCACAGTGTGTGGGGCTGGGCACAGTGTGTGGGGTTGGGCAATGTGTGGGGCTGGGCACAGTGTGTGGGGCTGGGCACAATGTGTGGGGCTGGGCAGGGTCTGGGGCTGGGCACAGGGTGTGGGGCTGGGCACAATGTGTGGGGCTGGGCAGTGTGTGGGGCTGGGCAATGTGTGGGGCTGGGCAGGGTGTGGGGCTGGGCACAGTGTGTGGGGCTGGGCAGGGTGTGGGGCTGGGCACAGTGTGTGGGGCAGGGCAGTGTGTGGGGCTGGGCACAGTGTGTGGGGCTGGGCAGTGTGTGGGGCTGGGCAATGTGTGGGGCTGGGCAGGGTGTGGGGCTGGGCACAGTGTGTGGGGCTGGGCAGGGTGTGGGGCTGGGCACAGTGTGTGGGGCAGGGCAGTGTGTGGGGCAGGGCAGTGTGTGAGGCTGGGCACAGTGTGTGGGGCTGGGCAATGTGTGGGGCTGGGCAGGGTGTGGGGCTGGGCACAGTGTGTGGGGCTGGGCAGGGTGTGGGGCTGGGCACAGTGTGTGGGGCTGGGCAGGGTGTGGGGCTGGGCAGTGTGTGGGGCTGGGCACAGTGTGTGGGGCTGGGCAGTGTGTGGGGCTGGGCACAGTGTGTGGGGCTGGGCAGGGTGTGGGGCTGGGCAGTGTGTGGGGCTGGGCAATGTGTGGGGTTGGACAATGTGTGGGGCTGGGCAGGGTGTGGGGCTGGGCACAGTGTGTGGGGCTGGGCAGGGTGTGGGGCTGGGCACAGTGTGTGGGGCTGGGCACGGTGTGGGGCTGGGCAGTGTGTGGGGCTGGGCAATGTGTGGGGTTGGACAATGTGTGGGGCTGGGCAGGGTGTGGGGCTGGGCACAGTGTGTGGGGCTGGGCACAATGTGTGGGGCTGGGCAGGGTGTGGGGCTGGGCAATGTGTGGGGCTGGGCAATGTGTGGGGCTGGGCACAGTGTGTGCGGGTGGGCAATGTGTGGGGCTGGGCAGGGTGTGGGGCTGGGCACAGTGTGTGGGGCTGGGCAGGGTGTGGGGTTGGACAATGTGTGGGGCTGGGCACAGTGTGTGGGGCTGGGCACAGTGTGTGGGGCTGGGCAGGGTGTGGGGCTGGGCACAATGTGTGGGGCTGGGCAGGGTGTGGGGCTGGGCAGTGTGTGGGGCTGGGCAGGGTGTGGGGTTGGACAATGTGTGGGGCTGGGCAGGGTGTGGGGCTGGGCACAATGTGTGGGGCTCTGCAATGTGTGGGGCTGGGCACAGGGTGTGGGGCTGAGCAATGTGTGGGGCTGGGCACAGTGTGTGGGGCTGGGCAGGGTGTGGGGCTGGGCACAGTGTGTGGGGCTGGGCAATGTGTGGGGCTGGGCACAGTGTGTGGGGCTGGGCACAGTGTGTGGGGCTGGGCAGGGTGTGGGGCTGGGCAATGTGTGGGGCTGGGCAGGGTGTGGGGCTGGGTACAGGGTGTGGGGCTGGGCACAATGTGTGGGGCTGGGCACAGTGTGTGGGGCTGGGCAGTGTGTGGGGCTGGGCACAGTGTGTGGGGCTGGGCACAATGTGTGGGGCTGGGCAGGGTGTGGGGCTGGGCACAATGTGTGGGGCTGGGCACAATGTGTGGGGCTGGGCACAGTGTGTGGGGCTGGGCACAGTGTGTGGGGCTGGGCAGGGTGTGGGGCTGGGCAATGTGTGGGGCTGGGCAGGGTGTGGGGCTGGGCAATGTGTGGGGCTGGGCAGTGTGTGGGGCTGGGCAGGGTGTGGGGCTGGGCACAGGGTGTGGGGCTGGGCAGGGTGTGGGGCTGGGCACAGGGTGTGGGGCTGGGCAGGGTGTGGGGCTGGGCACAGTGTGGGGCTGGGCAATGTGTGGGGCTGGGCACAGTGTGGGGCTGGGCAGGGTGTGGGGCTGGGCAGGGTGTTGGGCTGGGCAATGTGTGGGGCTGGGCACAGTGTGTGGGGCTGGGCAGTGTGTGGGGCTGGGCAGGGTGTGGGGCTGGGCAGTGTGTTGGGCTGGGCACAATGTGTGGGGCTGGGCAGTGTGTGGGGCTGGGCAGGGTGTGGGGCTGGGCAATGTGTGGGGTTGGACAATGTGTGGGGCTGGGCACAATGTGTGGGACTGGGCACAGTGTGTGGGGCTGGGCACAGTGTGTGGGGCTGGGCACAATGTGTGGGGCTGGGCAGTGTGTGGGGCTGGGCAGGGTGTGGGGCTGGGCAATGTGTGGGGTTGGACAATGTGTGGGGCTGGGCACAATGTGTGGGACTGGGCACAGTGTGTGGGGCTGGGCACAGTGTGTGGGGCTGGGCAATGTGTGGGGCTGGGCAGGGTGTGGGGCTGGGCACGGTGTGGGGCTGGGCAATGTGTGGGGCTGGGCAGTGTGTGGGGCTGGGCACAGTGTGGGGCTGGGCACAGTGTGGGGCTGGGCAGTGTGTGGGGCTGGGCACAGTGTGTGGGGCTGGGCAGGGTGTGGGGCTGGGCAGTGTGTGGGGCTGGGCACAGTGTGTGGGGCTGGGCAATGTGTGGGGCTGGGCAGGGTGTGGGGCTGGGCACGGTGTGGGGCTGGGCAATGTGTGGGGCTGGGCACAGTGTGTGGGGCTGGGCACAATGTGTGGGGCTGGGCACAGTGTGTGGGGCTGGGCACAATGTGTGGGGCTGGGCAATGTGTGGGGCTGGGCACAGTGTGTGGGGCTGGGCACAATGTGTGGGGCTGGGCACAGTGTGTGGGGCTGGGCACAATGTGTGGGGCTGGGCAATGTGTGGGGCTGGGCACAGTGTGTGGGGCTGGGCAGGGTGTGGGGCTGGGCAATGTGTGGGGCTGGGCACAATGTGTGGGGCTGGGCAATGTGTGGGGCTGGGCACAGTGTGGGGCTGGGCAGGGTGTGGGGCTGGGCAATATGTGGGGCTGGGCAGTGTGTGGGGCTGGGCAATGTGTGGGGCTGGGCACAGTGTGTGGGGCTGGGCACAGTGTGGGGCTGGGCAGGGTGTGGGGCTGGGCAGTGTGTGGGGCTGGGCAGGGTGTGGGGCTGGGCAGGGTGTGGGGCTGGGCACAGTGTGTGGGGCTGGGCAGTGTGTGGCGCTGGGCAGTGTGTGGGGCTGGGCACAGTGTGTGGGGCTGGGCAGGGTGTGGGGCTGGGCAATGTGTGGGGCTGGGCAATGTGTGGGGCTGGGCAGGGTGTGGGGCTGGGCAGGGTGTGGGGCTGGGCACAGTGTGTGGGGCTGGGCAGTGTGTGGCGCTGGGCAGTGTGTGGGGCTGGGCACAGTGTGTGGGGCTGGGCACAGTGTGTGGGGCTGGGCAGGGTGTGGGGCAGGGCACAGTGTGTGGGGCTGGGCAGTGTGTGGGGCTGGGCAGGGTGTGGGGCTGGGCCCTTCCCGGATCTTCATTAGTGAAGCTCGGCATTGATGACGTCACAGCAATTTAATTGGGAGTGATGCCTCTGTCAGTCCCTGGCCACGCCCATGACCACGCCCCTCGTTTGACCACGCCCCATTGTCGTTACCATGGGAACCCATCATGGCCACGCCCATTGACCACGGCCCCTTGGATACGCTTGTCCTTTGACCACGCCCCACAACCGTTACCATGGCTACTCATTATGGCCACGCCCCTTGACCACGACCCCTTGGATACGCTTGTCCTTTGACCACGCCCCACAACCGTTACCATGGCAACCCTTTATGGCCACGCCCCTTGACCACGGCCCCTTGGATACGCTTAGCCTTTGACCCCGCCCCTCGGCCGCTACTATGGCAACGCCTGGTGGCCACGCCCCACTGGCCCCGCCCCTTCAATGGCCACGCCCTGCCCTCTCTTCTCCGCCAGGGGGCGCCCCACGGCCCGCCCTTCCCTCCCGCCGGCGCGGCCTCATCTGCCCGGCGGGTGCGCGGTGACGTCAGCGCGCGATGACGTCAGGCGGCCCCGCCCCTGGCGCGCCGGCCGCAGTCGCGCCGCATCCCCCGCGCGGGGCAGAGGGACCGAGGGACGGAGCGGGCTGAGGGACCGGCCTGGGGACCGGCCTGGGGCACGGAGCGGGCTGAGGGACCGGCCTGGGGACCGGCCTGGGGGACGGAGCGGGCTGAGGGACCGGCCTGGGGACCGGCCTGGGGGGCGGAGCGGGCTGAGGGACCGGCCTGGGGGACGGAGCGGGCTGAGGGACCGGCCTGGGGGACGGAGCGGGCTGAGGGACCGGCCTGGGGACCGGCCTGGGGGACGGAGCGGGCTGAGGGACCGGCCTGGGGGACGGAGCGGGCTGAGGGACCGGCCTGGGGACCGGCCTGGGGCACGGAGCGGGCTGAGGGACCGGCCTGAGGGACGGAGCGGGCTGAGGGACCGGCCTGGGGACCGGCCTGGGGGACGGAGCGGGGGGACCGGACTGAGGGACCGGCCCGGGGGACGGAGCGGGGGGACCGGCCTGGGGGACGGAGCGGGCTGAGGGACCGGCCTGGGGGACCGGCCTGAGGGACCGGCCTGAGGGACGGAGCGGGGGAACCGGCTTGAGGGGCCAGACAGGTCTGAGAGACCAGCCTACGGACACGGCTGGGGACCGGCCCGAGGGGACAGCCCGGCCTGAGAACCCGGCCTGAGGGGACGGACTGGCCTGGGGGACCGGCCTGAGGGGACAGCCCGGCCTGAGGGGACAGTCCGGGGGGACACGGCCTGAGGGAACAGACCGTCCTGGGGGGACAGCCCGGGGGGACAGCCAAGCCTGACGGACTGGCCTGAGGGGACACCCCGGCCTGAGGACACAACCCGCGGGGACAGCCCGGCCTGAGAGGACAGTCCGGCCTGAGGGGACAACCCGGCCGAGGACACAGCCCGGGGCACGGCACCAGCCCCGCTCAGCGCGGCCCCGACCACCCGGCCCTCCTCCCCCTGAGCCGCAGCACGATGTCGGTGCCGGAGCCCGCCGGCGGCGAGGAGAAACAGGCCAAGGAGGTGGAGGACGCCGAGAAATATTCCTTCATGGCCACCGTCACCAAGGCGCCCAAGAAGGTAGAGGGGGAGCAGCCCCCGGTTCGGGGGAGCAGCCCCTGGATGGGGGGGAAGAACAGCCCCTGGATGGGGGGGAAGAACAGCCCCTGGATGGGGGGGAAGAACAGCCCCTGGTTGGGGGGGAAGAGCAGTCCCCGGGTTGGGAGTGGAGGGGGAACAGCTCCTGGTTTGGGGGAACAGCCCCCGATTTGGGGTCAGTCCCTGGCTGGAGGGAGGAACCTGAGCTGGTGCTGGGCAGAGCAGCCCCACGGGCCGGGCTTTGTGCTGGGAAAGCCGGAGCTGGTCCAGTTTGGGGTGACTGGGAAGAGGGGACTGTCCCCATTGAGTGGAGGGGCTGGGGACTGTTGGCAGCGAGGGGGACTCTCGTGCCATTGATGGGGCTCTCGTGCCAGTGAGGGGGGCTCTGTTGCCAATTAGGGGGGCTCTGGTACCAGTGAGGTGGCTCTGTTGCCAGTTAGGGGGGCCCTGGTGCCAGTGAGGGGGGCTCTGTTGCCAATTTGGGGGGCCCTGGTGCCAGTGAGGGGGCTCTGTTGCCAATTAGGGGGGCTCTGGTACCAGTGAGGGGGGCTCTGTTGCCAGTTAGGGGGGCCCTGGTGCCAGTGAGGGGGGCTCTGTTGCCAGTTAGGGGGGCCCTGGTGCCAGTGAGGGGGGCTCTGTTGCCAGTTAGGGGGGCCCTGGTGCCAGTGAGGGGGGCTCTGTTGCCAATTGGGGGGCCCTGGTGCCAGTGAGGGGGCTCTGTTGCCAATTAGGGAGGCCCTGGTGCCAGTGAGGGGGCTCTGGTGCCAGTCAGGGGGACTGTGGTGCCAATGAGGGGGGCTCTGGTGCCAGTGACTGGGCTCTGGTGCCACTTAGGGGGGCTGTGGTGCCAATAAGGGGGGCTGTGGTGCCAGTGAGGGGGGCCTGGCCTGGTCTAGGGGCAGCAGGTACGAGCAGGGGGGGCAGAGGTGCCCACCGGGGCTGCTGGCCCAGTTTGGGAGGGGAGGGGAGGGGCTGGGTACTGGGGGGAGAGGGGTCTGTACTGGGGGACAGCCCTGACCCGGCTGGGCAAGGGACTGGTCTGGAGGGGCAGAGGAGGGCTTGGCTGTGCCATAGGGGTGCCTGGGGACAGGGTGAGCCCGGGAAGGGTCGGGGGTCCCTGTGTGGGACCCTGGGGGGGATAGCAGGGACTGAGCAGGGCACCCATTAAACGCGACGAGCCCCCAGGCTGTGGGTCACTGGGAAGGGCAGCCGCGGGAATTGGGGGTGTTGGATTTATTTTGGGCCGGGGGTGTGGAGTGTGTTGGAGGTTTGGGTGGGAGCTCACTGGGGGTCGCTGCTGGTGCCGAGCGCTCCCGGGTCACCCCGTCCCCTCCATCCTTGAGATCTCCGGGTGCCGCTCCCGCAGCCCCGCGGGGTGCAGATGCCGCTGAGGATGGGGCAGCGCTGGCACCAGGGGGGCAGGACCCCTCTAACCCCACTCTGGGGAGGGGGAGCTCCTCCCGCCCCGCGCTCCGGGCTCGGGGCTCCATTCCCGGTCCCTCCCGGGAGGCAGAGCCGTGTCCCGATCCGCGCAGCCCGTGCCGAACATCGTGTTCCCCTCGGGGCTCCAACAGCCGCCTGCGAGTGGTGGAAGCGAAGGCAGAGCAGTCGCAGGGAATGGGAACATCCTCCTTCTCTGCGGGAGTCTCTCCTGCCTGCCCCGGGTGGGATCAGGGCTGGGTTGGAGGCACCTCCTCACCCAGGGAGTTGGACACTCCTGTTTATCCGGGCTGTGGACGTAGCCTGGAGGAAGGAGCAGAGGAATGTGGAGTTGGTGTCTGCCCCTTCCAGCCCAGCCCAGCTCCTGCTCAGGGGTTGTTTTTACCTTTTCATAACCATCATCTTTGTCAGAGGAAACTGCTCATCCCAGAGTATCAGGGATGGGATCAGGGATCACCGGCCCGGCTCGGCTGGGTTGGAGGCATCTCCTCACCCAAGGAGCTGGAGACTCCTGTGGATGTAGCCTGGAGGAAGGAGCAGAGGAATGTGGAGTTGGTGTCTGCCCCTTCCAGCCCAGCACAGCTCCTGCTCAGGGGTTGTTTCTACCTTTTCATGACCATCATTTTTGTCAGAGGAAACTGCTCCTCCCAGAGCATCCGTGGGCCAGAATAGGTGAAAAGGAACCGATCCAACATCCTTGTGGTTTCTCGGGGCAGGAGATGTTGTATGCCCTGGGTTTGCCGGGTTGTGCGGGGTGAGGAGCCCCTCTGGACTCGGCAGCGCTGCCCGGCTGGGTTGAGGACACCGAAGGTGCCCAGAGCGACACGAGACATTTGAGGCTGATAACATCGACAGGCAGAGAGGGCTGAGCTGGCGAACAAACCGCTCCGGGCCACTGTTTTCCTTGCCTGGCTAATTCCTGCGAATAGCTGGGAATGGCAGAGGCGTTGGCTGGAGGATGAAAGGCCAGGGCAGGGAGAATTGCCCTCCTGAGATAAGCTGAGTGCCCCCAGCTCTGCTGCCCCAGGACGAGGATCGCAATTAAGCCATTAAAGCTCTTTTCTGATTCCAGGAAAAGTGAGTTTTGTGCCGCCCAGGAGCTCCCGGTGTGAGCAGAGGCTGGTGGAGGGCGATGATCTCCCGTGGTGGAGCTGCTCCCTCCCGGGATTTTGGGCTCAGTGTGCTGTTCGTGAGGCGTTTGGAGATGGGAGGGTGGGAATGTGGCCAAGCTGGGGGCAGGCTCCGTGTGAAAGGCTTTTCTGAGGAGTCTTGACCTGTGCTGGAGCTCAGGGAAAGTGCCAGTTTGAGCTCACCCACACCCATCTGGGAGCTGGGGGAGCACCTTGCAGTGGGTGCTGTGGAGAGGTCGGTGTCTCCTTGTTGGGATCCAGCCCAGGGATCGCTGACATCGCTGTCTGCCCTGCCAGGGACTTGTTTGAGGTGAAAAAGTGAAACAGCAGGAGGTAAGAGATTAAGAGATTAAATCTGCTCAGCTCCAGGTTGAGGCAGGAGCTGGTGAAGTGGAGGTGAAGGGAGAGACAGGGGGGTTCTCCCCAAAAGCTGGGCTTGCCTGGCTCTGCCAGAGCTGCCTTTTCCCTGCAGTTCCCGAGAGTTGGGCTGTCAGCAAAACAACCTCAGTTTGCCCTGAGTGAGGCGGATCTTTGGTGTTTTACAGGCAGGGCAGGGGTGATCAGTGCTGAGCTTTGCACCTTCTCCAGATGTGCTGCTGGGGCAGGTCAGGTATGCTGAGCCGTGGGGCTGGATGGGGAGGCTGAGCCGTGGGGCAGGATGGGGAGGCTGAGCCGTGGGGCAGGATGGGGAGGCTGAGCCGTGGGGCAGGTCGGGGATGCTGAGCCGTGGGGCTGAATGGGGAGGCTGAGCCGTGGGGCAGGATGGGGATGCTGAGCCGTGGGGCTGGATGGGGATGCTGAGCCGTGGGGCTGGATGGGGATGCTGAGCCGTGGGGCAGGTCGGGGATGCTGAGCCGTGGGGCAGGTCGGGGATGCTGAGCCGTGGGGCTGGATGGGGATGCTGAGCCGTGGGGCTGGATGGGGATGCTGAGCCGTGGGGCTGGATGGGGAGGCTGAGCCGTGGGGCAGGTCGGGGATGCTGAGCCGTGGGGCAGGATGGGGATGCTGAGCCGTGGGGCAGGATGGGGATGCTGAGCCGTGGGGCAGGTCGGGAATGCTGAGCCGTGGGGCAGGTCGGGGATGCTGAGCCGTGGGGCTGGATGGGGATGCTGAGCCGTGGGGTAGGTCGGGGATGCTGAGCCGTGGGGCAGGATGGGGATGCTGAGCCGTGGGGCAGGTCGGGGATGCTGAGCCGTGGGGCAGGTCGGGGATGCTGAGCCGTGGGGCAGGATGGGGATGCTGAGCCGTGGGGCTGGATGGGGATGCTGAGCCGTGGGGCTGGATGGGGATGCTGAGCCGTGGGGCAGGTCGGAATGCTGAGCCGTGGGGCTGGATGGAGATGCTGAGCCATGGGGCAGGTCGGGGATGCTGAGCCGTGGGGCAGGCTGGGGATGCTGAGCCGTGGGGCTGGATGGGGAGGCTGAGCCGTGGGGCAGGATGGGGATGCTGAGCCGTGGGGCAGGTCGGGGATGCTGAGCCGTGGGGCTGGATGGGGATGCTGAGCCGTGGGGCAGGATGGGGAGGCTGAGCCGTGGGGCAGGTCGGGGATGCTGAGCCGTGGGGCTGGATGGGGATGCTGAGCCGTGGGGCAGGTCGGGGATGCTGAGCCGTGGGGCTGGATGGGGATGCTGAGCCGTGGGGCTGGATGGGGATGCTGAGCCGTGGGGCAGGTCGGGGATGCTGAGCCGTGGGGCTGGATGGGGATGCTGAGCCGTGGGGCAGGTCGGGGATGCTGAGCCGTGGGGCAGGATGGGGATGCTGAGCCGTGGGGCAGGCTGGGTATGCTGAGCCGTGGGGCTGGATGGGGAGGCTGAGCCGTGGGGCTGGATGGGGATGGTGAGCCGTGGGGCTGGATGGGAATGCTGAGCCGTGGGGCTGGATGGGAATGGTGAGCCGTGGGGCTGGATGGGGATGGTGAGCCGTGGGGCTGGATGGGAATGCTGAGCCGTGGGGCTGGATGGGGATGCTGAGCCGTGGGGCTGAATGGGGATGCTGAGCCGTGGGGCAGGTCGGGGATGCTGAGCCGTGGGGCTGGATGGGGATGCTGAGCCGTGGGGCTGGATGGGAATGCTGAGCCGTGGGGCTGGATGGGGATGCTGAGCCGTGGGGCTGAATGGGGATGCTGAGCCGTGGGGCAGGTCGGGGATGCTGAGCCGTGGGGCTGGATGGGGATGCTGAGCCGTGGGGCAGGTCGGGGATGCTGAGCCGTGGGGCTGGATGGGGCTGATGTGGGGTGGGTGATGGCACAGCTCAAGGGCAGGCCGTGCTCTTCCAGGTGTGCCATCGCTGCTGTGTCCGGGCATCTGCTCCTCTGCTCCCTGGAGGCTGCAGGTGCCCTTGGCAGCAGTTCCTTTCCCAAAACACGCCAGTGGAGCCTTAAATTCCTGGCTGAGCCGAGCTGGGGGTGCCCTGCGGCGGGCAGGACGTGGTTGTAGCAGGGCTGGGAGGGGTTTGGTGCTGTCCCTGTCCCCTCCCCTGCCGCTCCCGTATCCCAAGGGATCCCTACCGAGCCCCCACACACCCGGGTGCCCACAGACACGGGCACTGTGGGTGCTGCAGCATTGCTGGGGTATCCCTGTCCCCTCCCCTGCCATGGGATCCCTGCCGAGCCCCCACACCCCCGGGTGCCCACAGACACACAGGCACTGTCCCTGTCCCCTCCCCTGCCATGGGATCCCTGCCGAGCCCCCACACCCCCGGGTGCCCACAGACACACAGGCACTGTCCCTGTCCCTGTCCCCTCCCCTGCCATGGGATCCCTGCCGGGCTCCCACACCCCTGAGTGTCCACAGACACAGGGGCACTGTGGGTCCTGCAGCATCCCTGGGCTGTCCCTGTCCCCTCCCCTGCCGTGCCCATATCCCAAGGGATTCCTGCCGGACCCCCACACCCCCGGGTGCCCACAGACACAGGGGCACTGTGGGTGCTGCAGCATTGCTGGGCTGTCCCTGTCCCCTCCCCTGCCGCTCCCGTATCCCAAGGGATCCCTGCCGGGCTCCCACACCCCCGGGTGCCCACAGACACACGGGCACTGTCCCTGTCCCCTCCCCTGCCGCTCCCGTATCCCAAGGGATCCCTGCCAGGGTCCCACACCCCCGGGTGCCCACAGGCACACGGGCACTGTGGGTCCTGCAGCCTTGCTGGGCTGTGGGCTGGGCTGTGATGTGGGGAGGTGGGTCGGGGGGTGTCTGGGGGCGCGGTGCCCCTGCGGATGCCGCGCTGCTCCAGAGGGATCCCACGGGGAGGCAGTGGCAGGGAATGCTAATGCACAGCACTGCAGCTCTGCGGTGACAGCCAGCCGGGCACTGCCTGGCGTGGGGGTGGCAGAGACGGAGCAGGGAAAGGCTGGGAAGGGGGGGATGGGGCCCCTGGGGAGGGCTGGGTGTCCTCTCTGCACCGGCATTGCAGGAGACACCGACCTTGCTGCTTCCCAGCCCCTTCCCAAAGATCTGTGCCTGTCTGTTCTGCTCCATCCCCACTCCCCTCCGGTCCCTGCAGCTCTGCCAGCCCAGGGATGGCAAACCACCTTCCCTGGGTCTGCTCCATCCCCACTCCCCTCTGGTCCCTGCAGTTCTGCCAGCCCAGGGATGGCAAACCACCTTCCCTGGGTCTGCTCCATCCTCACTCCCCTCCGGTCCCTGCAGTTCTGCCAGCCCAGGGATGGCAAACCACCTTCCCTGGGTCTGCTCCATCCTGACTTCTCTCTAGTCCCTGCAGCTCTGCCAGCCCAGGGATGGCAAACCACCTTCCCTGGGTCTGTCTGCTCCATCCTGACTTCTCTCTGGTCCCTGCAGCTCTGCCAGCCCAGGGATGGCAAACCACCTTCCCTGGGTCTGCTCCATCCTGACTCCTCTCTGGTCCCTGCAGCTCTGCCAGCCCAGGGATGGCAAACCACCTTCCCTGGGTCTGTCTGCTCCATCCTGACTCCTCTCTGGTCCCTGCAGCTCTGCCAGCCCAGGGATGGCAAACCACCTTCCCTGGGTCTGTCTGCTCCATCCTGACTCCTCTCTGGTCCCTGCAGCTCTGCCAGCCCAGGGATGGCAAACCACCTTCCCTGGGTCTGTCTGCTCCATCCTGACTCCTCTCTGGTCCCTGCAGCTCTGCCAGCCCAGGGATGGCAAACCACCTTCCCTGGGTCTGTCTGCTCCATCCTGACTTCTCTCTAGTCCCTGCAGCTCTGCCAGCCCAGGGATGGCAAACCACCTTCCCTGGGTCTGTCTGCTCCATCCTCACTCCTCTCTGGTCCCTGCAGCTCTGCCAGCCCAGGGATGGCAAACCACCTTCCCTGGGTCTGCTCCATCCTGACTCCTCTCTGGTCCCTGCAGCTCTGCCAGCCCAGGGATGGCAAACCACCTTCCCTGGGTCTGTCTGGGGACAGGACTGTCCCTGTTTGTCCTGACAGCTCCAAGGGTCTCTCGTTTTTCCTCGCCCTTTAATTCCACTCTTAGTCTGTTTGCCCATAAATCCTCTGTGCCTTTGTGGGCCTGTCTGGGGTCGTGGCCACCACCTCCTGTCCTGGCTGTTCCACAGGCTCCACACACTCAGCTCTCCTTGATCCCTGCCCAGCTCTTCACTTCTTTGGCTTCTTTGCTCCATCACTACAGTTTTTCCTTCTCACAACGAGGTGCCTGGGTTGGGATGAGTTGAATGGCTCATCCTCCTCCCTGTGGATAACTGGGATGGGTCTGACCTTCCCTGGGGTGCAGGAAAAGCCTGAGGGATGAACACATTGCTGTGTTAGAAGGTCCAGGAGGAGCTGATCATCCCCTGCCCCAGGGCAGAGCAGGAGGGTGTTTGGAGTGGAGGAGATTCCTGGGGTTGGGAGCAGCCATTCCTGATGCTGTGTTAAATGACAGAATCCTTTTTTTTTTTCTGTGATAAGCTGTTATGGGTCCTTCCCAAGTGTTTTGGGGGGTCTCCTGGGTGGCCAGAGGACAGGCTTGTCCAGGTGTCCCAGCACTGCTGCAAGACCAGAAGAGGCTTCTTTGAATCATTGAACCCAAGAGCAGGATGAAAGGAGGTTTTGGGGGTCTGATGGGCACAAACCACCTTCAGAATGTTCTGGGACCTGTGTCTTTTGCTTCCCCCTCCTCTTCCTGCATCCCTGAGGGAGTCTGGGTTCCCACTCCACGCCTGCCCTTTGGAGTTCAGGCAGCAGCTGGATATTCATTCTCCCCATGTCTTGTCACCTCTGGATGGTGGGGTGTGGAGACCCCCCATCCTGGGAGTCCCTTCCCAGGGGAGCTGCTGGGTCTGGAGCACAGGGATGTGCTGCTGGCAGGAGTCTGGTGTTTCCCTTGGCCTGGCATTTTGGGCAAGGTCTGCCCCGTGCTGGGGCCCAGCCCACCACAACACATTCTGTGGGACCTGAGCAGCTCCCAGCCCGTGCAAACCTTGGGGTGAGTTCCTGTGCTCCCTGCTGGAGGTTGAAACTGGGATTTTTTTGCTCTGGAAATCAGGTTTTCATGGTCAGGTTGGAGCTGATCCTTGGCAGGTGAGGATTCTCTGTCCATGCCACTCCCCTGAGGGGTTGGTGAGTGCCTCATCCCAGCTGCTGGAGCAGGGAAGGGGTGGGATTTCAGCACTCACAGAGGGATTTGCTGTGGGTTTTATCACCAGGAGTTTGGTGGCCTTTGCAAAGGGCTCCTTGTGTTTCCTGCTGAGCCCTTTGATCAGAGCTGCTTATCTGGGGCCTCTGGCTCACCTTCACTCAGCACGGGGTGGTGGCATTCCAGGTGAATGTCCCAGCACCTACTGGTGGCCTCAGGGACCTACAGTGGGAAGGACTTTGTGCCCAAACTTTTCCCAGAGTGAGACCCTCTGTGAAGCCATCAATGAGGGGCTGGGAGGAGGGTCAGGGTGTCCCACCAAGGAGGAGCATCCTGGTGACATCTCAGCAGGGTCTGTGGAGCCTCTTCACAGGGGACTTGCTAATTCCAGAGTTTGGCCACCCTTGGCAATGCTGGAATCTGCTCTGCACTGTCTGTCTCTGCCCCATCATCTCCATAGGCCTCCCTGCTGGGGTAAACCCTTGGGAATGAGTGCTCTGGGGCTTCCAGGGTGAAAGCTGCCATGATTTGGGAATGCTTTGGGTTGGAAGGGATCTTAAAACTCCTCCAGTCCCACCCCTGCCATGGGCAGGGACACCTCCCACTGTCCCAGGTTGCTCCAAGCCCTGTCCAACCTCCCCTTGGACACTTCCAGTGCTGGAGCAGCCACAGCTTCTCTGCCCAACCTGTGCCAGGGCCTGCCCACCCTCCCAGGGCAGAATTTGGGGTGTTTTTTGGGCTCTGTGGCCCTGAGAAAGCAGAATGTGGCAGCTCTCCCTGCCTTTGGGAAGCTGCCTCTGTGGAGTTGGGCTGCCTGGACTGTGAATTTTAATTACCCTTCGGGATCAATACGGTGGCCTTGGTAACGAGCTTATTGCTGCTGCACAATCTGTTTGCTCCAGGCTGGGGACAGCCAAGGGACAGAGGTGGAGGTGGCCGAGGACACGATGTCCCAAACAGCCTCCCTTGGAACTGGGCTGAGCCCTGGGGGTGGGAGCAGCTTCCCCTTGGCTGCCCCTTCGGACAGGCAGCACCCATTCCTGCCCGGATTGGGAGCTGGGATTGGGATATGGGGGGGCTCTGGGAGCCTGGATGCAGGAGCTGGGATTTGGGAGCTTGGATTTGGGAACTGGGATTGGGATATGGGGGGGCTCTGGGAGCCTGGATTTAGGAGCTGGGATTGGAGTGGGGGCTCTGGGAGCCTGGATGTAGGAGCTGGGATTGGAATGGGGGGCTCTGGGAGCCTGGTTGCAGGAGCTGGGATTGGGATGGGAGGTTTGGGAGCCTGGTTGCAGGAGCTGGGATTGGGGTGGGAGGTTTGGGAGCCTGGTTGCAGGAGCTGGGATTGGGGTGGGGGCTTTGGGAGCCTGGATGCAGGAGCTGGGATTTGGGAGCCTGGATTTGGGAGCTGGGGTTTGGGAGCTTGGATTTGGGAACTGGGATTGGGATGGGGGTCTTTGGGAGCTGGGATTTGGGAGCCTGGTTGCAGGAGCTGGGATTTGGGAGCCTGGATTCGGGAGCTGTGGTTGGGGTGGGAGTTTGGGAGCCTGAATTTGGGAGCTGGGATTGGGGTGGGGGGTTTGGGAGCCTGAATTTGGGAGCTGGGATTGGGGTGGGTGCTCTGGGAGTCTGGATTTGGGAGCTGGGATTGGGGTGGGGGATTTGGGAGCCTGGATTTGGGAGCTGGGATTGGGGTGGGTGCTCTGGGAGCCTGGATGTAGGAACTGGGGTTTGGGAGCTTGGATTTGGGAACTGGGATTGGGATGGGGGACTCTGGGAGCCTGGATGAAGGAGCTGGGATTGGGATGGGTGCGCTGGGAGCCTGGATTTGGGAGCTGAGATTTGGGAGCCTGGATAGAGGAGCTGGGATTTGGGAGCCTGGATTTGGGAGCTGGGATTGGGGTGGGGGGCTCTGGGAGCCTGGATTTGGGAGCTGGGATTGGGGTGGGGGTTTGGGAGCCTGGATTTGGGAGCTGGGATTGGGGTGGGGGATTTGGGAGCTGGGATTTGGGAGCCTGGATGCAGGAACTGGGATTGGGGTGGGGGGTTTGGGAGCCTGGATTTGGGAGCTGGGATTGGGGTGGGGGTTTGGGAGCCTGGATACAGGAACTGGGATTGGGGTGGGGGATTTTGGGATCCTGTTTCATCTCCAAGGCATGGGCTGAGGGAGTGATTCCTTCCAGCCTTTTGCTTCTGGAAAAGGAGGGTCCTGGAGGGCTCTGCCTTCCTGAAATTCTTGTTTTGGTTCCCTCCTTCCAGCTGGCCCGGGCTGAGGTTCAACCTGTGCCTGCTGCTTTCTGTCCCTCCTCCTTTTGCCTCCCATCAGGGAGTCCTGAATTTCACACATTCCTGCACTGTGGGGGGAGAGTTTTGCATCCAACCTGGGCATGTTTGGGAGTGGGAACATCTGGCTGGTCCCTGTTGACCTTGGAGCCTCTTACAGGCAGCACAACATCTCCTGCATTAACCAGCCCCTTCTCCAAATATTCTCCCAGCTCAACATCCCCAAGGGATGTAATTTTTATCCCTCTTTTCCTCATTTAAAAGAGGAGGCTCCATGGAATCAGCCCTGTTTGCAGGGAGGGCTTGGCTTTGCTCCCAATGTCCAGGAGGTTTGTCCATCCTGGTGGTGATTCCATGGACTCCTGAGGAGGGAACAACCTCAGGTTTCTCCTGCTTTGCCTCCAACAAGAGGCATAAAATTCCAAGTGATTTCCAGGGCTGAAAAGAGAGTAAATGAGGAATGGGCAGCTCTAGTGGGGATAACACCATGATGGGCCTTTAGGATCAGGGCAGAGGGGGGATAAATTCCCACTTTTCCAGAACAGGCTGCTCCTGTTTCCATGCTGATCCTGCCTGGTGTTTCCATTAGGGATGGAGCATCTGCTAAGGGTGACTGACACTACCAGGACCCTCTTCCAGGTGGGATTTGCTCTTTTGGTGTCTTGAAAGACCAAAAGAGGTTTTGGAATGCTGGGATTTGAAAGGCAGTTCCAGGGGGAGAAAAGGAGGCAGGTGAGGCACAGGCAGAGCAATTTCTGCCCCAAACCACAGGATCTGCTCCAGGAGTGTGGAGGAGGGTTTGGGGGTGGCATTCTGGGGTGTTGGTGGCCAACCAGCCCTTGGGGTGCTGCTGAGGGAGCCCCCTGGCAGCTCTTCCCAGTGTTCCTGTGCTCTCCCACAGCTCTGCTTCTGGAGGAGTTTTCTAATTAGTTTAAAAATCGGTGCTAATTAGAGCTGCTTCCCTCTCAGCTCTGACACACAAACACATTTCCATGGGATTCCAGCTCTGCAGCTGCCAGTCCTTGGATTGCCCCACAAGCTGCTGGAAGTGCTTGATTTAACCCAGTCCTGGAATCATGGATTGCTTTGGTGGGAAGGGGCCTTACAGCCCTTCCAATCCCACCCCATCCCATGGGCAGGGACACATTCCAGCAGACCAGGGGCCTCCAAACCCCATCCAGCCTGGCCTTGGACACTCCCAGGATGGGGCATCCTCTGGGAAATCCAGTCCAGGGCCTCAGCACCCTCCCAGGGAGGAATTCCTGCCCATTATCCCATCTATCCCTGCCCTCTGGCAGTGGGAGCCATTCCCCCGTGTCCTTGCAGGGACATTGCCTTGTCCTGTCCATGCAGCCTCCTGTGGTAGCTCCAATTAGTACCAATTATCCTCTGCCATGGGCTGGGTGGCTGCTGGGCACGAATCCAGTTGTGAGGAATCTGGGATGCTGTTTGCCCATCCAGGCAGTTCATGGGATTAACTTGGGAGACACGACAGGAGCTCAGTTCCCTTTGGGATCTCAGGGGTTGGATTTCTGCTGTTCCTGCCAGGAAGGAGCCTCCCTGTGTGTCCCAGGAGATCCCTTTGTATTTCAGGGGGTCTCTCCATGTGTGCCAGGATTTATTCCTGTGTGTCCCAGGAGATCTCTTTGTGTCCCAGGATGTATCCCTGTGTGTCCCAGGAAATCTCTCTCTCTGTGTCCCAGGAGATCTGTCTGTGTCCCAGGATTTATCCCTCTGTGTCCCAGGATTTATCCCTCTGTGTCCCAGGAGATCTGTCTGTGTCCCAGGAGATCTGTCTGTGTCCCAGGAGATCTGTCTGTGTCCCAGGATGTATCCCTGTGTGTCCCAGGGTTTATCCCTCTGTGTCCCAGGATTTATCCCTGTGTGTCCCAGAATTTATCCCTCTGTGTCCCAGGAGATCTCTCTCTCTGTGTCCCAGGATTTATCCCTGTGTGTCCCAGGAGATCTGTCTGTGTCTCAGATCTCTCCATGTCCCAGGATTTATCCCTGTGTGTCCCAGGAGATCTCTTCATGTCCCAGGATGTATCCCTGTGTGTCCCAGGATGTATCCCTGTGTGTCCCAGGATTTATCCCTGTGTGTCCCAGGGTTTATCCCTGTGTGTCCCAGGAGATCTCTCCCTGTCCCAGGATTTATCACTCCCCATTACAGCCCAGCCCAGCCCAGCCTTTGCCTCCATTCCCACAGTCCAAGGACAGATCCCTCTCTGCTGCTGGGGAGTTTTCCCTCTGCTCCTGCTGGATCCCACCTTTGGCCTCCAGGTGTTCTCAGGGCGGGAGTTACTCCCAGTTACTCTTTAACACTCCAAACCTCCTTGATTTTATTGAATCCCTCCTGTTTATTTGTCCTTTCCCTGGACATTTGCAGTGATTCCCATCACAGCTGAAATCTTGGAGTGATTCCAGCCTATCACCCTTTGGAATCCGTGTCTTTCCTGCTGTTTCTTCTCTGCTGAGTTTTGGGATTGGTGTGGAAGTCCTTAATTCTCCTCTTGGACTCAGGGAAACTTTTGCCCCACCAGGATGGAGTTGGGATCAGGGCTTGGCCAGTTTGCTGTGCCAGGACCTTGGTGTCCTTTATTTCCTTGTTGGGAGTGGTGGGAAGGTTTCCAGGCGGAGCTTTGGCTGCGATTCCCGCTCAGGGAGTGCCAGGCAGGGAGAACAACCTGCCCTGTGAACCCTCTGCAGATCCAGGAGTGCCAAATTCCACCCTGGCTGTGCTTCCATTCCCAGAGCAGCACCCTCGGGAAGCTCTTCCAGTGAAGGAAGCACTTGGGGGTTTCTTCTAAAACTTGGGAAAAACCATCAGGAAAAAGTTCTTCTGTTGCAAAGGCCACACCTGGAGCAGGAGCAGATCCTGTTCCTGGGGGTTGTGCCACTTTCTGCCCAGAACTGCAGTGCTGGGGCTGTGGAGGATGAGGAAGTTTCTGCTGAGCACCCATCCTGCTCCTGCTGCATCCCTGTGGAATGGCAGGGCTGGGGATGGGTGCTCAGCAGGAGCAGATCCTGTTCCTGAGGGTTGTGCCACTTCCAGCTCTGCCCAGAACTCCAATGCTGGGGCTGTGGAGGATGAGGAGATGCCTGCTGAGCACCCATCCTGCTCCTGCTGCATCCCTGTGGAATGGCAGGGCTGGGGATGGGTGCTCAGCAGGAGCAGATCCTGTTCCTGAGGGTTGTGCCACTTCCAGCTCTGCCCAGAACTGCAGTGCTGGGGCTGTGGAGGATGAGGAGATGCCTGCTGAGCACCCATCCTGCTCCTGCTGCATCCCTGTGGAATGGCAGGGCTGAGATTGGGTGCTCAGCAGGAGCAGATCCTGTTCCTGAGGGTTGTGCCACTTTCTGCCCAGAACTGCAGTGCTGGGGCTGTGGAGGATCAGGAGATGCCTGCTGAGCACCCATTCTGCTCCTCCTGCATCCCTGTGGAATGGCAGGGCTGAGATTGGGTGCTCAGCAGGAGCAGATCCTGTTCCTGAGGGTTGTGCCACTTTCTGCCCAGAACTCCAGTTCTGGGGCTGTGGAGGATGAGGAAGTGTCTGCTGAGCACCCATCCTGCTCCTCCTGCATCCCTGTGGAATGGCAGGGCTGGGGATGGGTGCTCAGCAGGAGCAGATCCTGTTCCTGAGGGTTGTGCCCCTTCCAGCTCTGCCCAGAACTCCAATGCTGGGGCTGTGGAGGATGAGGAGATGCCTGCTGAGCACCCATCCTGCTCCTGCTGCATCCCTGTGGAATGGCAGGGCTGGGGATGGGTGCTCAGCAGGAGCAGATCCTGTTCCTGGGGGTTGTGCCCCTTCCAGCTCTGCCCAGAACTCCAATGCTGAGGCTGTGGAGGATCAGGAGATGCCTGCTGAGCACCCATCCTGCTCCTGCTGCATCCCTGTGGAATGGCAGGGCTGGGGATGGGTGCTCAGCAGAAGAGATCCTGTTCCTGAGGGTTGTGCCACTTTCTGCCCAGAACTGCAGTGCTGGGGCTGTGGAGGATGAGGAGATGCCTGCTGAGCACCCATCCTGCTCCTGCTGCATCCCTGTGGAATGGCAGGGCTGAGATTGGGTGCTCAGCAGGAGCAGATCCTGTTCCTGAGGGTTGTGCCCCTTCCAGCTCTGCCCAGAACTGCAGTGCTGGGGCTGTGGAGGATGAGGAGATGCCTGCTGAGCACCCATCCTGCTCCTGCTGCATCCCTGTGGAATGGCAGGGCTGGGGATGGGTGCTCAGCAGGAGCAGATCCTGTTCCTGAGGGTTGTGCCCCTTCCAGATCTGCCCAGAACTCCAGTACTGGGGCTGTGGAGGATGAGGAAGTTTCTGCTGAGCACCCATCCTGCTCCTGCTGCATCCCTGTGGAATGGCAGGGCTGGGGATGGGTGCTCAGCAGAAGAGATCCTGTTCCTGAGGGTTGTGCCACTTTCTGCCCAGAACTGCAGTGCTGGGGCTGTGGAAGATGAGGAGATGCCTGCTGAGCACCCATCCTGCTCCTGCTGCATCCCTGTGGAATGGCAGGGCTGGGGATGGGTGCTCAGCAGGAGCAGATCCTGTTCCTGGGGGTTGTGCCACTTCCAGCTCTGCCCAGAACTCCAATGCTGGGGCTGTGGAGGATGAGGAGATGCCTGCTGAGCACCCATCCTGCTCCTGCTGCATCCCTGTGGAATGGCAGGGCTGGGGATGTGGGCACTGGTTTGTCCCTGAGGGTTGTTGTGATCCAGGAATGTCCCTGCAGGAGAAGAACCTTAAAAACACCCCTTGCTGGTGTCCCATGGGCTGGGGGAGCAGGAGCTGTGTCTGGTCTGTGTGTCCCCTGTTCCCAGCCCCATCCTGTGGGAACAGGGGTTGGCTTTTCCAGCCTGGAAAGAGGACAGAGGGGGCCTGAGGGCACAGGGCAGCCAAGTCCTCTCTAAACAAACCCAGCCCCTGGCACGGCCACGGCGGGAGCGGTGCCAGCCCCGGGGCCAGCACAGGGAATGCTCTGGGAGCTGGGATGGCCCCAGACACTCATCCAGAGGAGGGAAACGTGGCAGGGTGTCCTCAGGAATGGCTCTTGTGTCCTGGTTGGGAAGTGTGAGGTCCCATCCAGGACTTGGATGGCTGTGGAAAAATCCTGGAAGGATTCTGTCCCCTCCCCAAGGAGGTGGCCCAGGGAAACGTGTTCCACTCCTCTTTTTGACCTGGAAAGCAGGAAAATATCGATTATCTGGGGTGTTTTTAACCTCTGCTGATGTGGTTGAAGAGCCCCTGGGGTACCTCCCCACACTCCTTCTGCAAATAAGGGGATTAAAACAACTTGTGCTTTAGAGACCCAGCTCCTTCCTGGGAAAACCACAACATTCCCGGGGGGATAAGGAATCCTTGGAGCCTCAGACCTGGAGGTGTCCTGGAGTGCAAAACCCGCCCTGGCCTGAGCTGCTGCTCCCACCTGACGTGGGAGTGGGGCGGAGGGGGAGGAGGAGGAGGGGGAGGGGGACGAGGAGGAGGAGGAGGAGGAGGAGGATGACGAGAAGGAGGAGGAGGAGGACAAGGACGAGGAGGAGGAGGAGGAGGAGGAGGACGAGGAGGACGAGGAGGAGGAGGAGGACGAGAAGGAGGAGGAGGAGGAGGAGGAGGACGAGGAGGAGGAGGACGAGGAGGAGGAGGAGGAGGAGGAGGACAAGGAGGAGGAGGAAGAGGAGGAGGAGGACGAGGAGGAGGAGGAGGACGAGGAGGAGGAGGAGGATGAGGACGAGGAGGAGGAGGAGGACGAGGAGGAGGAGGAGGACGAGGAGGAGGAGGAGGAGGAGGAGGAGGAGGAGGACAAGGAGGAGGAGGAAGAGGAGGAGGAGGAGGAGGACGAGGACGAGGAGGAGGAGGAGGATGAGGACGAGGAGGAGGATGAGGACGAGGAGGAGGAGGAGGAGGAGGAGGACGAGGAGGAGGAGGAGGAGGAGGAGGAGGAGGAGGAGGACAAGGAGGAGGAGGAAGAGGAGGAGGAGGAGGAGGACGAGGACGAGGAGGAGGAGGAGGACGAGGAGGAGGAGGAGGATGAGGAGGAGGAGGAGGAGGACGAGGAGGAGGAGGAGGACGAGGAGGAGGAGGAGGACGAGGAGGAGGAGGACAAGGAGGAGGAGGAGGAGGATGAGGCTCAGTGGAGCTGTAGAACATTCCTCGTCTGGCTGAATTCCCAGGAATGGTAAAGAAATGAGGAACTTCAAAGCCAGGTCACGTCAGGGAGTGTTGGGCATCCAGCAGTGCCCTCCCTGCCCCTGCCAGGGGGGAGAACAGATTAAATAAGGAGAATTTGCTCTGAATAGTCCCGAGCCAAGGACAGTCCCAGGACTCTGGATGCTCCCAGGAGGAGGGAAGTGGTTTGCAGGGAGCCCCTGCCTTTGCAGGGGGTTCTGTGCCTGCTCTGCTCCCATTCTGCTGTTTCTCACTGGGTGGCTGTTCTGTGTCCTCCCATCCCTTGGATGGGAAACTCCACAGTCTGGAGGGGTTTAGGTGGTTCCTGCTGGTCTTGGGTGACATGTGGAGTCTGCTCTGGTCCCTCCTCCAGCTCTCCAGGACGGGAGGGGTGGGATGACACTTTCCCACCACTCCAGATGTGCCAACACTCTCGTTGTCCTTAATAATAACTCAAAGTAAGGGTTGCTGAGGCAAATCTTGGGATGGCAGGACAGAGCCTGGAGCTGCTCCTGGCACGTGTCCTTTCCCTGTGGAGCCTGTGCCTGGGTGAGCTGGGTCAGCTGGGAGCTGGGGGGTGTTTTCCAAGCCCTCCTTCCTCAACCTGCTCCTCCGCCATCCCTGGGGCTGCCTGGGATGGAGTCAGGGGTGCAGAGCATGGCAGGGGAGCTCAGCATCCCCCCTGGAGCTGCTCTGGCAATGGAAGGAGTGTTAAAATCAGTTTTAAGATGGAAGTGGGGCTGTCCCGTGGGAGAGGGAGGGACATGTTGGGATCATCTGTAAATCCAGCTGTGTTTACAAATCCCTCTGGAACTTGGAGCCAGGGGGTGGAACTTTCCTTACTCTGTCAGCTCCAAAAGCTGCTCTCTCAGTTGACTTGCTGGGAATTTCCTTATGATCCTGGGATTTGGGGATCTTGGAATCTGGGCTCAGGAGGGGATGGCACAGTCTGTAGTGACAAGCTGAGCATGCCAGTCCAGCCCTGGGACCTCCTTGCCCTCCCTGGGTGTGCTGGGGGTGTTCCTGCTGCTGCTCTGGGCTGTGTTCCTGCTGCATTTATCCTTAGAACCCTGGGAAAAGCTTCCTGGTGGCTTGGGATGCTCTGGGCAGTGCAGCCAAACACGGTGGATGGTGTTGGGAGCATCCAGGGATTCCTGGTGCCTCCTTTGAGCCCTTTTTGGGATGTTGGGGGGACTTCACCAACAAGGGTGATGCTCCCTCATCTCCAGCTCCAGCCCTGGAAAGGGTGAATAGAGCTGGAAACGAGAGGCTGTTGTTGGGGAATGTTGGATCTGGGTGGGACTGGTCCTGGTGGCTCCAACTTGGACCATCCAAGGGGACAAAAGATCCTCATGGCTTGGCAGGTGTGAGCAGGAGCAGCAGCGCCCCGTGAGGACTTGGCAGGAGGCAGAGGATCCCAGTGTTTTCCCACAGAACACCTCCCCAGATCCCTGCTGTTCCCAGCTCTTTGGCACCGAGCTGCCCCCTGGCCCTCATCCCCATCTCCTCCTTTTCCGGGATAGCTCCGTTGCTGTGCCGGGAAGTGGGTGCTGCCTTGTTTTCCCTCCTTGCCCTCCAATCCCTGGGCCAAAACAATCTTTTCCTTGCCCTGAAACCCTCGTACTCCACCTTGGAAAAGCCGCTCGGAGCAGGAGGAGGGTTGGGATGGCATTCCCAGAACGCCCTGCCCCGCAGGCTCCGGCCGGGAATGCCGCTGGGTCCAATCCCGGTGACGAGCCGAGGGATTAGGAGCTTTTCTCGGCCTCCTTAATGCAGCGGAGCACGTGGAGGGCTCTGGTCACGCACTCGGCTCCCGGAGCCTTCCCGAGCTCCCCGCGCTGCCTCCGGCCCTGCGGGAACTTCCCGGTAACATCCAGGGGTTGGATGTGCCCGTTCCTGGCTGGATTGGGGACCTGCCGTGGGGCTGGGGGGGGGTTGTGGCCGGGGCAGACTCTGCTGAGCTGCAGCCTCGGGGATTAGGGGGGTGGTGCAGCCCCTGGGCTCTGACTGGGGGGTTTGCCTTTCCCTTGGCTTCCATCCTGCCATTCCCACGTTTCCTTAAGGAAAACTGGGGCTGTGCTTGGGGCTGGCTCAGCACCTGCTGCTGGTGCCCAGAAGGGGGTGATGGACGATTGTGCTGTGGGATATTGTGGGATATTGTCTCTCCATCCCCATCCTCTCCTTCCCAATGAATCCCAAACCTTCCTCCCTGAGAGCATCCCCTGCAGGGATGTGCCCAATCCCGGGATTCCCACCCCCTGGATGCTGCAAACCAGGACAAACAGACCTGGGCTGGAGCACCTTGGGATGTCTGTGCCTTGTCTGATTTTTCCTTCCTGGATTCACCTCTTCCCTGGAAACCTTTCCCTGGTATAGAGAGAATTCCCAAGCTGACACTTTAAGCTGGTTTAATGCCAGCAGCTGCTTTGTGGGGTGTGTTTTTATTCCCTCTGCTTTGATGAGCTGCCAAAGGAAGAGCCTGGTGTGAAGGGATGGGAATCCAGGCCTGGAATTGCTGACATTTCCTCTCCCTGGAAGTGCCCTCAGGGAATACACCAGCAGGAAGGTGTCTCCCCTGGATTATTGTCCCTCTGCTCTGCCATAGGGTGGGGCTGTGATTCCCTCTGGATCCTCTGCTCTCCCATGGGAATGGGGGCTGTGATTCCCTCTGGATCCTCTGCTCTCCCCGTGGGAATGAGGGCTGTGATTCCCTCTGGATCCTCTGCTCTCCCCGTGGGAATGAGGGCTGTGATTCCCTCTGGTTCCTCTGCTCTCCCTTGGGAATGGGAGTTATTTCCCTCTGGATCCTCTGCTCTCCCATGGGAATGGGAGTTATTTCCCTCTGGTACCTCTTCTCTCCCATGGGAATGGGAGTTATGTTTCCCTCTGGATCCTCTGCTGTCCCCATGGGAATGGAGTCTGTGTTTCCCTCTGGATCCTCCCTCTGCTTTCCCATGGGAATGAGAGTTGTGATTCCCTCTGGATCCTCTGCTCTCCCTTGGGAATGGGGGTTGTGATTCCCTCTGGATCCTCCCTCTGCTTTCCCATGGGAATGGGGGTTGTGGAGCCCTCTGGATCCTCCCTGTGCACCAAACCACCCCCACCAAACCACCCCCCAAAACTCCAAACTACATTTAACATTCCCATTCCTTCCACTGGTACAAATTCCAGCAATTTGTATCAGTATCCAGCTGGAGTCTGCTGGGAATTCCTGTCTGGGAAGCAAGTGCATGTCCATGGAGGAGCTGGCTGGGAACCCCCAGGAATGCCTGGGATGCTTGGCTGGGTGTGCTGGTGGATCTGATCCGTGCTGGGCTGTTCCTGGAGTCCTCCATCATCCCACCTGTCCTCCCCTGGATTCCATACCCCCAGTGGGGTATGTCAGTCACCAGTGGTGTCCCCAGGGGTCTGTGTTGGGTCCAGTCCTGTTTAACATCTTTATTGATGGTTTAGATGAGGGGATTGAGTCCATCAGCAGCAAATTTGCTGATGACACCAAGTTGGGAGGGAGTGTCGACCTGCTGGAAGGCAGGAGGGGTCTGGAGAGGGACCTGGACAGGCAGGAGGGGTCTGGAGAAGGACCTGGACAGGCAGGAGGGCTCTGGAGAGGGATCTGGATGAACTTGAGAGATGGGCTGATTCCAATGGGATGAAGTTCACCAAGGCCAAGTGCAGGTCCTGCCCTTTGGCCACCCCAAGCCCTGCAGCGCTCCAGGCTGGGCACAGAGTGGCTGGAGAGCAGCCAGGCAGAGGGACCTGGGGGGACTGAGGGACAGGAAGCTCAACAGGAGCCACCAGTGTGCCCAGGTGGCCAAGAAGGCCAAGGGGATCCTGGCCTGGATCCAAACTAGCGTGGCCAGCAGGCCCAGGGCAGTGACCCTTCCCCTGGACTCTGCCTTGGGGAGGCCACACCTTGAGTGTTGTGTTCAGTTCTGGGCCCCTCAGTTGAGGCAAGAGATTGAGGGGCTGGAGCGGGGCCAGAGAAGAGCAACGAGGCTGGAGAAGGGACTGGATGTGGCACTGAGTGTCCTCTGAAACACCTCCAGGGACAGAGAATCCACCATGTCTTGATCCAACCCCACCGTGATCACCAGCCCAGGGCACTGAGTGCCAGAGTGATCCCAGTGGGGTTGGATCAAGGGTTGGACTTGATGATCTCAGGGGTCTCTTCCAACCCAAGTGAGAAGAGCAACGAGGCTGGAGAAGGGACTGGAGCACAAGTGCTGTGGGGAGAGGCTGAGGGAGCTGGGGGTGTTCAGCCTGGAGAAGAGGAGGCTCAGAGGTGACCTCAGCACTGTCTGGAACTGCCTGAAGGGAAGTTCTGGCCAGGTGGGGGTTGGTCTCTTCTCCCAGGCACTCAGCAATAGGACAAGGGGGCACGATGGGCTCAAGCTCTGCCAGGGGAAACTGAACTTGGAGATCAGGTAGAAATTCTTTGCAGAGAGAGTGCTCAGGGATTGGAATGGGCTGCCCAGAGAGGGGGTGGATTCCCCATCCCTGGAGGTTTTTCAGCTGAGCTTGGCCGTGGCACTGAGTGCCATGATCTGGTAAAGGGACTGGAGTTGGACCAAGGGTTGGACTTGATGATCTGGGAGGTCTTTTCCAACCCAATCCATTCTATGATTCTATTCTATGTCCCACCCCTGCTTTTGGCTCATCCTCTGGAATTCTGCAGGAATGGCTCCAGTTTCTGGTGCTGTCCCACTCCGTTCACATTCCCACTTTCTGGAATGGATCATCCCACCATGTGCTCTCATTGCTCTCCCCTCCCAGGCTGTTTCCCAGATGGAAGCTTTTCAGGGAGTTTTTGGGATGGCTGTGGCATGGAAGCCCCTGCTGGAGGCCACTCTGAGCTTCCTCTTCCCATCCCTCCCTCCCCTCCAGGTCTCCTGGGGGTGCTTTGCTGTTCCCATTCCCTGCCATGACGTCTCATCCCTGTGGAGTGGCACAATCAAATCCTGGAGAGACACAATCCGAGGGAAGAGGCTGTGCTGGGGTTCTGTGGCAGGGCCTCCTGCAGTGCAGCATTCCAGGGAAGGGACTCCAGGCTGGATTCACTGGAGCTTTCCCTAATTTCCTTTTATCTCTCTTGGCTTTCCCTGGCAGGAGCAGCAAAAAGGCCTTTTCCAGCTCCTCACACGCAGCAGTTTTGGGTTGTTTTCCCCTCTTTTTTTTGGCCCAACACTCTTAAATTTGATGATCCAGTGGAAGGTGCTGGAGCTTGGAGTTGCCTCTGGCCAAGAGAGGGAGGAGGGGGGGCTTTTTGGGGGGATTCTCTTCCAATGGAAACATCTCCTCGTGCCGAGGGGCCGGAAGCCAACACAGTGTCAGTGTCTCTTTGTTGAGATGTTCTCTCCTGCTGAGCTTTTGGTGTCAGTTTTGGAAGGACGTGCCGTGTTTTTAACCTGTGGGATGTTCTGCTCCTGGGGAAGGGCCTGGAATCATCCAAGGATCTGTTGGGGCCATCCCAGCTTCTTGTTGCTGCATTTTGGGGCAGGGATTTGGGTTGGACAGGTGGGAGCCTTGGAGGAGCCTCCTGGAGCTGGGAATGAGTTAAAGGGCATGTTCCTGAGTTGCCTTTTTGTTTCCCACATGATTGAACCCTTGGGGTGGGTCAGGCAGAGGGAGGGAGGTATAATTTTGGGACCCATAACCTCGTTGTGTTTGGGGGTGTTTTGTCTAATTGTTAATTTTGTTAATTTGGACTGTGTCAGATCAGGGGTCCATAGGCCCCAAGAGCTTGGGAGGGGAACATCCTGGAAGCACCAGGGATCTTCTGGGACCACCCCAGCTTATTGCTGTGCACTTTTGGGCAGGAATCTGTTGGGATTGGGGCATGGATTTGGGTTGGACAAGTCTCAGGGAGTTGGGAATGGGTTAAAGGGGATGTTCCTGGTTTGCCTTTTTGTTTCCCACATGATTGAACCCTTGGGGTGGGTCAGGCAGAGGGAGGGAGTTTTGGGACATGTAACCTTGTTGTGTTTGGGGGTTAAGTTTCATCTAATTGCTAATTTTAATTTGGACTGTGGCAGATCAGGGATCCATAGACCCCAGGAGCTTGGGAAGGGAACATCCTGGAAGCAACAGGGATCTTCTGGGACCACCCCAGCTTCTTGCTGTGCACTTTTGGGCAGGAATCTGTTGGGATTGGGGCAGGGATTTGGATTGGACAGGTCTCAGGGAGTTGGGAATGGGTTAAAGGGCATGTTCCTGAGTTGCCTTTTTGTTTCCCACATCCTGGAACCCTTGGGGTGGGTCAGGCAGAGGGAGGGAGTTTTGGGACATGTAACCTTGTTGTGTTTGGGGGTTAAGTTTCATCTAATTGCTAATTTTAATTTGGACTGTGGCAGATGGATCCATAGATCCCAGGAGCTTGGGAAGGGAAGAGCCTGGAAGCACCAGGGACCTTCTGGGACCATCCCAGCTTCTTGCTGTGCACTTTTGGGCAGGAATCTGCTGGGACTGGGGCAGGGATTTGAGTTGGACAGGTGGGACCCTTGGAGGAACCTCCTGGAGCTGGGAATGGGTTAAAGGGGATGTTCCTGAGTTGCCTTTTTGTTTCCCACATGATTGAACCCTTGGGGTAGGTCAGGCAGAGGGAGAGAGTTACTTTTGGGACCCATAACCTCGTTGTGTTTGGGGATGTTTTGTCTAATTGTTAATTTTGTTAATTTGGACTGTGGCAGATCAGGTGGACTGAAGGGATCCATAGGCCCCAGGAGCTTGGGAAGGGAACATCCTGGAAGCACCAGGGACCTTCTGGGACCATCCCAGCTTCTTGCTGTGCACTTTTGGGCAGGAATCTGTTGGGATTGGGGCAGGGATTTGGATTGGACAAGTGTGATCCTTGGAGGAGCCTCCTGGATCTGGGAATGAGTTAAAGGGGATATTCCTGAGTTGCCTTTTTGTTTCCCACATGATTGAACCCTTGGGGTGGGTCAGGCAGAGGGAGGGAGTTAATTTTGGGACCCATAACCTCGTTGTGTTTGGGGGTGTTTTGTCTAATTGTTAATTTTGTTAATTTGGACTGTGGCAGATCAGGGATCCATAGACCCCAGGAGCTTGGGAGGGGAACATCCTGGAAGCACCAGGGACCTTCTGGGACCATCCCAGCTTCTTGCTGTGCACTTTTGGGCAGGAATCTGTTGGGATTGGGGCATGGATTTGGGTTGGACAGGTCTCAGGGAGTTGGGAATGGGTTAAAGGGGATGCTCCGGGGTGCTCTTTTTATGTCCAATCTACTTTATCCTGGTTGGATCAGACAGAGGATCCAAATCAGGGCTGTGATTTTTGGGATCTGTAGCCCCTTTGGTGGTGTTGGTTTTTGGGACTGTGGCAGCCCAGGTGGACTGAGGGGATCCATGGGCAGCCTGGGAAAGCTGGTCATGCCTTGGGATCACCCTCTGATCCAGAACTTCTTCCCTTTGCTCCCAGCAAATCCAGTTTGCTGATGACATGCAGGAGTTCACCAAATTCCCGACCAAGACGGGCCGGCGCTCCCTGTCCCGCTCCATCTCCCAGTCCTCCACCGACAGCTACAGCTCTGGTAGGTGCCACTCCCTGTCCCTCTGTGTCCCACATCCCACCCTGGGCCTTTGTGCCACTGGGAATGTGCTGCTCACACCCCGGGGTGGGATTGGTGCTGCTGTTTGCACCTGGACACGGAGGGGATGAATCCAGGGGGTTCCTGAAGCTCAGGCATGGATTGCTTGTGGATAATCCTGTTGTAGGGAACAAGAGTGCAAAATTCCTTCTGGATGGTGGCATTCCTTAGGGGATTGGTAGTTTGGGCTGGGAGTGAAAGCTGGGAAGGGACACAGGGCAGAAACCTGAGGGGTGGGAGGTCCCTGGATTTGTAAGACCTGGATTCATAGGATCTGGATTCCTAAGACCTTCCCCCCTTGCCTTTCAGCCTGTGAGGGTGGGGAGGGCCTGGCTTCCCACTGCCAGAGGGCAGGGATAGATGGGATATTGGGAAGGAATTCTTCCCTGGGAGGATGGTGAGACCTTGGAATGGGTTTCCAAGGGGATACCCCACCCCTGGAAGTGTCCAAGGCCAGGTTGGATCAACTTGGAACAGCTTGGTAGAGTGGAAGGTGTCCCTGCCCATGGCAGGGGGTGGCACTGGATGAGCTGTAAGGTCATCCCTTTCCACCCAAACAATCTGGGATTCCATGATTCTGGAGCCCCTCTGCTCTTGGGCCAGGCTAGGAGAGCTGGGAATGTTCCCCTGGAGAAGGGAAGGCTCCAGGGAGACCTGAGAGCCCCTTCCAGGGCCTAAAGGGGCTCCAGGAGAGCTGGAGAGGGACCTGGACACAGGATGGAGGGACAGGATAAGGAGGAATGGCTTCCCACTGCCAGAGGGCAGGGATAGATGGGATATTGGGAAGGAATTCCTCCCTGTGAGGTGCTGAGGGGCTGGGACAGAATTCCCAGAGGATGCCCCATCCCTGGAAGTGTCCAAGGCCAGGCTGGATAAACTTGTAGCACCCTGTGCTAGTGGGAGCTGTCCCTGCCCTTGGCAGGGGTGGGATGATCCCTGGAGGTGTCCCTGTCCTTGGCCGAGGGTGGGATGATCCCTGGAGGGGGTGGGATGGTCCCTGGAGGTGTCCCTGCCCTTGGCAGGGGGTGGGATGATCCCTGGAGGTGTCCCTGCCCTTGGCAGGGGGTGGGATGATCCCTGGAGGTGTCCCTTCCCTTGGCAGGGGGTGGGATGATCCCTGGAGGTGTCCCTTCCCTTGGCAGGGGGTGGGATGATCCCTGGAGGTGTCCCTTCCTTGGCAGGGGGTGGGATGATCCCTGGAGGTGTCCCTTCCTTGGCAGGGGGTGGGATGATCCCTGGAGGTGTCCCTGCCCAGGGCAGGGGGTGGGATGATCCCTGGAGGGGGTGGGATGGTCCCTGGAGGTGTCCCTGCCCAAGGCAGGGGGTAGGATGATCCCTGGAGGGGGTGGGATGATCCCTGGAGGTGTCCCTGTCCTTGGCAGGGGGTGGGATGATCCCTGGAGGGGGTGGGATGGTCCCGGGGGTGTCCCTGTCCAGGGCAGGGGGTGGGATGGTCCCTGGAGGGGGTGGGATGGTCCCTGGAGGTGTCCCTGCCCAGGGCAGGGGGCGGGATGATCCCTGAGGTCCCTCCTCTCCGGTTCAGCTGCCTCGTACACGGACAGCTCTGACGACGAGGTGTCCCCTCGGGAGAAGCAGCAAACCAACTCCAAGGGCAGCAGCAACTTCTGTGTGAAGAACATCAAACAGGCCGAGTTCGGGCGCCGGGAGATCGAGATCGCAGAGCAAGGTACAGCTGGAATGTTGGGATGGCACTGCTGTGCCCTCTGTGCACCAGCAGCTGAGCCCTGGCCATTCCCACTCCTGCTCCAGCCTGGGATACCCTGGTTTCCCCCTCAGATGGGTTAGGGAAGAGCCCTGTTGGTGCCCTGTCACATCCATTTTCTAGCAGCAGGGCTTAATGTTCTGGTGGCTTTGGGTGGACAAGGATCTTGGAATGTTTTTGGAAAGTGGGAGTCCCCACCCTTCCCCTGGGGCCTGTGGGAAGCTGAGTTTATATTTCCAGTGAGGTGATTTGAGTGACTCTCCTTTCCTTTTGGAAGGGGGAGAGAATCCATGCATGTTTAGAGCAGGAATTCTGAGGTGTGGCAGCTCCGTTTTCATCCTCAGGTGCTTCTGCTGCCACAGGCTGGGACTGTCCAGAGGTGCTTTCCCAGGGCAAAGCCAGTCCCAGATCTCTGTCCTCATATGGCCAAGTGACAAATGACACCGTGGTTTGGTCCTGCCAGGCCAGGGATGAGGAGTTTTCTCCCAGGCTCTGTAACAGCTGCAGCACAAACTGGGGGGCTGGAGGGATCCTGGAGAGCCCAACCTGGGAGAGGAGCTCCAGCACCTCCAGCCTGAGCCCACGTTGAAGCCTCTGTTCCTTTGCAGACATGGCTGCTCTGATTTCACTCAGGAAACGAGCCCAGGGGGAGAAGCCTTTGGCAGGAGCCAAGATCGTGGGCTGCACCCACATCACAGCCCAGACCGCAGTGAGTCCTGACCTGGGGGAGATCCCGGCTCTGCCCTGGGGAACAGAGTCCTGGCCTGGGGGAGATCCCGGCTCTTCTGGGGAACAGAGTCCTGACCTGGGCAGGGGGATCCCAGCTCTTCCCTGGGGAACAGAGTCCTGGCCCTGGGCAGGGGGATCCCAGCTCTTCCCTGGGGAACAGAGTCCTGACCTGGGGGAGATCCCAGCTCTTCCTGGGGAACAGAGTCCTGACCTGGGGGAGATCCTGGCTCTTCCTGGGGAACAGAGTCCTGACCGGGGCGGGGGGGAATCCTGGCTCTTCCCTGGGGAACAGAGTCCTGACCTGATGGGAGATCCCAGCTCTTCCCTGGGGAACAGAGTCCTGGCCCTGGGCAGGGGGATCCCAGCTCTTCCCTGGGGAACAGAGTCCTGGCCCTGGGCAGGGGGATCCCAGCTCTTCCTGGGGAACAGAGTCCTGACCTGGGGGATGATCCCAGCTCTTCCTGGGGAACAGAGTCCTGGCCTGGGGGAGATCCCGGCTCTTTCTGGGGAACAGAGTCCTGACCTGGGGGCAGATCCTGGCTCTTCCTGGGGAACAGAGTCCTGACCTGATGGGAGATCCCAGCTCTTCCCTGGGGAACAGAGTCCTGGCCCTGGGCAGGGAGATCCTGGCTCTTCCCTGGGGAACAGAGTCCTGACCTGGGGGGAGATCCCAGCTCTTCCCTGGGGAACAGAGTCCTGACCTGGGGGCAGATCCTGGCTCTTCCCCGGGGAACAGAATCCTGACCTGGGGGGAGATCCCAGCTCTTCCCTGGGGAACAGAGTCCCGGCCCTGGGTGGGGACATCCCAGCTCTTCCCTGGGAAACAGAATTCCAGCCTGGAGAAGCAGCCTGGCTCTTCCCTGGGGAACAAAGGCCCAGCCTTTGGAAATCTGATGAGACACCATCAATGCTCTGGAAATCCTTTGGAAAGGTTTTGCTGGCAGTGTTTCCACAGGAGCTGGTCTGGGATCAGTTCCTGAGCCCATCACCACCGCTGCCTTCCCTGATCCCAAGGGTATCCTTGATCCCTGAGTATCCCTGATCCCTGCTATCCCTATCCCCCAGCAGCTGGTTGACATGCTGTGTGCCTGGGGTATCCCTGCCATCCCTGTCCCCAGGTGCTGATGGAGACACTCTCTGCACTGGGTATCCCAGGGTTATCCCAGAGTTATCCCTGATCCCTCTCCCTGTCCCCAGGTGCTGATTGAGATGCTCTGAGCACTGGGTATCCCAGAATTATCCCTGATCCCTGGGGTATCCCTGTATCCCTGATCCCTGTATCGTGTCCCCAGGTGCTGATGGAGGCTCTGTGTGCCCTGGGCATGCAGGGTTATCCCAGGGTTATCCCTGATCCGTTATCCCTGTCTCTCTGTCTCCAGGTGCAGACGGAGACACAGTGTGGGGTGGGTGCTCAGGGTTATCCCAGAGTTATTCCAGGGTTCTCCCTGATCCCTGTCTCCCTGTCTCCCCGTGCAGGTGCTGATGGAGACACTGTGTGCTCAGGGTTATCCCAGGGTTATCCCAGAGTTATCCCTGATCCCTGTCTCCAGGTGCTGATGGAGACACTGTGTGCTCAGGGTTATCCCAGGGTTCTCCCAGGGTTATCCCTGATCCCTGTCTCCAGGTGCTGATGGAGACACTGTGTGCTCAGGGTTATCCCAGGGTTCTCCCAGGGTTATCCCTGATCCCTGTCTCCCTGTGCAGGAGCTGATGGAGACGTTGTGTGCGCTGGGTGCTCAGTGTTATCCCAGAGTTATCCCAGGGTTCTCCCAGGGTTATCCCTGATCCCTGTGTGTCCCCCCGTGCAGGTGCTGATGGAGGCTCTGTGTGCTCAGGGTTATTCCAGAGTTATCCCAGGGTTATCCCAGGGTTATCCCTGATCCCTGTGTGTATCCCTGTCTCCAGGTGCTGATGGAGACGCTGTGTGCTCAGGGTTATCCCAGGGTTATCCCTGATCCCTGTGTGTCCCCCTGTGCAGGTGCTGATGGAGGCTCTGTGTGCTCAGGGTTATTCCAGAGTTCTCCCAGGGTTATCCCTGATCCCTGTGTGTCTCCCTGTCTCCAGGTGCTGATGGAGACGCTGTGCGTGCTGGGTTATCCCAGAGTTATCCCAGGATTCTCCCAGGGTTATCCCTGATCCCTGTGTGTCTCCCTGTCTCCAGGTGCTGATGGAGACGTTGTGAGCTCAGGGTTATCCCAGGGTTATCCCAGGATTATCCCTGATCCCTGTGTGTATCCCTGTCTCCCCATGCAGGTGCTGATGGAGACGCTGTGTGCTCAGGGTTATCCCAGGGTTATCCCAGAGTTATCCCAGGGTTATCCCTGATCCCTGTGTGTATCCCTGTCTCCCCATGCAGGTGCTGATGGAGACGCTGTGTGCTCAGGGTTATCCCAGGGTTATCCCTGATCCCTGTGTGTCTCCCCGTGCAGGTGCTGATGGAGGCTCTGTGTGCTCAGGGTTATTCCAGAGTTCTCCCAGGGTTATCCCTGATCCCTGTGTGTATCCCTGTCTCCAGGTGCTGATGGAGACGCTGTGCGTGCTGGGTTATCCCAGAGTTATCCCAGGGTTCTCCCAGGGTTCTCCCTGATCCTGATCCCTGTGTGTCTCCCCGTCCCAGTTGCTGATGGAGACGTTGTGAGCTCAGGGTTATCCCAGGGTTATCCCAGGATTATCCCTGATCCCTGTCTCCCCATGCAGGTGCTGATGGAGACGCTGTGTGCTCAGGGTTATCCCAGGGTTATCCCAGGGTTATCCCTGATCCCTGTCTCCCCATCCCAGGTGCTGATGGAGACGCTGGGCACTCAGGGTTATCCCAGAGTTATCCCAGGGTTATCCCAGGGTTATTCCTGATCTCTGTCTCCCCGTGCAGGTGCTGATGGAGACGCTGTGTGCTCAGGGTTATCCCAGGGTTATCCCAGGGTTATTCCAGAGTTATCCCAGGGTTATCCCGGGGTTATCCCTGATCCCTGACTCCAGGTGCTGATGGAGACGCTGTGCGCGCTGGGCACTCAGAGTTATCCCAGAGTTATCCCAGAGTTATCCCAGAGTTATCCCAGAGTTATCCCAGGGTTCTCCCAGGGTTATCCCTGATCCCTGATCCCTGTGTGTCTCCCTGTCTCCAGGTGCTGATGGAGACGCTGTGCGCTCAGGGTTATCCCAGGGTTATTCCAGAGTTATCCCAGGGTTATCCCGGGGTTATCCCTGATCCCTGATCCCTGTGTGTCTCCCCATCCCAGGTGCTGATGGAGACGCTGTGTGCTCAGGGTTCTCCCTGATCCCTGATCCCTGATCCCTGTCTCCAGGTGCTGATGGAGACGCTGTGCGCGCTGGGCGCTCAGGGTTATCCCAGGGTTATCCCTGATCCCTGTGTGTCTCCCCATCCCAGGTGCTGATGGAGACGTTGTGCGCGCTGGGCGCTCAGGGTTATCACTGATCCCTGATCCCTGTGTGTCTCCCAGGGTTATCCCTGATCCCTGTGTGTCTCCCCATCCCAGGTGCTGATGGAGACGCTGTGCGCGCTGGGCGCCCAGTGCCGCTGGGCCGCCTGCAATATTTACTCCACACAGAACGAGGTCGCTGCTGCGCTCGCCGAGGCAGGTCCGTGCTGGGGGCGGGTTAGGGGGGTTAGTTCATCTCTATTCATCTCATTAATTTTGGTTTATTTTGTTTTCTTGGCGCTTATTTTAGTAATAATTTATTTTTATTTTTAATTATTTCTCTGAATTGTGTATATTTTTATTGTGTTTATTTTTATTCATTTTTATTTATTTTGTCTTATTTTACTTAATATTTTCTTATACTTTTTCCCAATTTATTTTAATAACTTATTTTAGTTAACATTTAATTAGATTTATTCCTAATTTATTTAATAATTTATTTTAATTAATATTTACTCCTAATTATTTCTAATTTGTTTTTTACCTTTACTTATTTTGAAATTTTTATAAATTTTTATTTATTACTTACCTGTTATTTTTATATATTTTTATTTATCACTTACCTGTCATTTTTATGTATAAATGATTTCTTTATATAATATTTAATTTTGATTTTGATTTTTCATTTTATTGTAGTTATTTTGTATTTTTATACATTACACTTTATTTCATCTTATTATTTAATCGTTATTTATGTTTTATTGTATTATTTAATTGATATTTATTATTTTTAATTGTTATTTGTATTTCATTTTATTATTTAATTGTTATTTAATTATTATTTAATTGTTATTTATATTTATTTTTTATTTAATTGTTATTTAATTATTATTATTTAATTGCTATTTATATTTTATTTTATTATTTAATTGTTATTTATATTTTATTTTATTACTTAATCGTTATTTAATTATTATTATTTAATTGCTATTTTATTTTATTATTTAATTGCTATTTATATTTTATTTTATTATTTAATTGTTATTTATATTTATTTTTTATTTAATTGTTATTTAATTATTATTATTTAATTGCTATTTATATTTTATTTTATTATTTAATTGCTATTTATATTTTAGTTTATTACTTAATTGTTATTTAATTATTATTATTTAATTGCTATTTTATTTTATTTTATTATTTAATTGCTATTTATATTTTGTTTTATTATTTAATTGTTATTATTTAACTGTGATTTATATTTTCTTTTACTTTATTTATTTACTCATTTAAATAATATTTTTCACTTTATTTTTATCTTAATAATTATTTACCTTTTTACTTTTATAGAACTTCTTTAATATATTTATTCTTATCTATTTTCATCTTATTTTACATCTTATTTATTAATTATTTATTTTATGTTATTATTTTGTCTTTTAACAGTTTAGTTTATTTTGTCTTTTGTTTAGTGGTTTTTTTTTTCCTATTTCCCATTTCCCTTTTAGGGAATTACCATTTTCAGGGAATCTCTTTCAGGAGGGCTGGGCAGCTGTGCCAGTGCTGTGATCCCTGCTGGGCTCTGTGTCCCTGTTTTCCCAGAGGGAGCTGTGCTGGGCTCTGTATCCCTGTTTTCCCAGAGGGAGCTGAGCTGGGCTCTGTATCCCTGTTTTCCCAGAGGGAGCTGTGCTGGGCTCTGTATCCCTGTTTTCCCAGAGGGAGCTGAGCTGGGCTCTGTATCCCTGTTTTCCCAGAGGGAGCTGAGCTGGGCTCTGTATCCCTGTTTTCCCAGAGGGAGCTGAGCTGGGCTCTGTATCCCTGTTTTCCCAGAGGGAGCTGTGCTGGGCTCTGTATCCCTGTTTTCCCAGAGGGAGCTGAGCTGGGCTCTGTATCCCTGTTTTCCCAGAGGGAGCTGTGCTGGGCTCTGTATCCCTGTTTTCCCGGGGCTGGCACAGCAGGAGGGAGCTGAGCTGGGCTCTATCCCTGTTTTCCCGGGGCTGGCACGGCAGGAGGGAGCTGAGCTGGGCTCTATCCCTGTTTTCCCGGGGCTGGCACGGCAGGAGGGAGCTGAGCTGGGCTCTATCCCTGTTTTCCCGGGGCTGGCACAGCAGGAGGGAGCTGTGTCTGCCGGGCAGTGCCAGGAATGCTCCTGTTGTTCCAGGGGTTGCCGTGTTTGCCTGGAAGGGAGAGTCGGAGGATGATTTCTGGTGGTGCATCGATCGCTGCGTCAGCGTGGACGGCTGGCAGCCCAACATGGTGAGGCTCCTGATCCTGATCCTGTTCCTGATCCTGCTTCTGCCCCTGATCCCATGCCTGCCCCTGATCCCATGCCTGCCCCTGTTTCTGCTCCTGCTCCTGATCCCTCTCGTGTTCCTGCTTCTGCCCCTGATCCCACCCTGCTGCTGCTGCTGCTCCTGCCCCAGTCCCACCCCTGCTCCTGGCCCTGCTCCTGGCCCTGTTCTTGCTCCTGCCCTTGACCCCACTCCTGCCCCTGATCCCACTCCTAATCCCGCCCCTGATCCCATTCCTGCCCTGATCCCATTCCTGCCCTGATCCCATTCCTGCCCCTGACCCCACTCCTGCCCCCGATCCTGCTTCTGCCCCTGATCCCACTCCTCATCCTGCCCCTGATCCCACTCCTGCCCCTGATCCCACTCCTCATCCTGATCCTGCTTCTGCCCCTGATCCCACTCCTCATCCTGCCCCTGATCCCACTCCTCATCCTGATCCTGCTTCTGCCCCTGATCCCACTCCTCATCCTGCCCCTGATCCCACTCCTCATCCTGATCCTGCTTCTGCCCCTGATCCCACTCCTCATCCTGATCCTGCTTCTGCCCCTGATCCTACTCCTCATCCTGATCCTGCCCCTGTTTTCGCTCCTGCTCCTACTCCTGCCCCTGATCCCACCCCTGCTCCTGCCCCAGTCACACTCCTGCTTCTGCCCCTGTTCTTGCTCCTGCCCCTGTTCCCACTCCTGCTCCTGCTCCTGCTCCTGCTCCTGCCCCTGCTCCTGCCCCTGCCCCTGCCCCTGCCCTTCCCACCTGGGCATCTCCTGATGAATGGGGATCCTGGAGAACCACAGCTGGAGATGGACTGGGAACAGCCATGGGAGCATCAGCAGCTGCAGGGATGATGTCCTGGGTTGGGAACAGCTCCTGGTGGAGGTGCAGGGACAGTGTCCTGGGTTGGGAACAGCTCCTGGTGGAGGTGCAGGGACAATGTCCTGGGCTGGCACATCCCAGTGACACGGGGACAGCTCCTGATGGAGCTGCAGGGACAATGTCCTGGGCTGGCACATCCCAGTGATGTGGGAACAACTCCTGATGGAGCTGCAGGGACAATGTCCTGGGTTGGGAACAGCTCCTGATGGAGCTGCAGGGACAATGTCCTGGGTTGGGAACAGCTCCTGATGGAGGTGCAGGGACAGTGTCCTGGGCTGGCACATCCCAGTGACACGGGGACAGCTCCTGATGGAGCTGCAGGGACAATGTCCTGGGTTGGGAACAGCTCCTGGTGGAGCTGCAGGGACAATGTCCTGGGCTGGCACATCCCAGTGACACGGGAACAGCTCCTGATGGAGCTGCAGGGACTGTGTCCTGGGCTGGCACATCCCAGTGACACGGGGACAGCTCCTGATGGAGCTGCAGGGACTGTGTCCTGGGCTGGCACATCCCAGTGATGTGGGAACAGCTGCTGATGGAGCTGCAGGGACAATGTCCTGGGCTGGCACATCCCAGTGATGTGGGAACAGCTCCTGATGGAGCTGCAGGGACTGTGTCCTGAGTTGGGAACAGCTCCTGGTGGAGGTGCAGGGACAATGTCCTGGGCTGGCACATCCCAGTGACACGGGAACAGCTCCTGATGGAGCTGCAGGGACATTATCCTGGGCTGGCACATCCCAGTGACACGGGAACAGCTCCTGATGGAGCTGCCATGAGCCAAGAAACAGGAGATCCATTTCCCGCTCCGGGAGCCTTCCCAGCCGCTCCCATCCCAGAGTTGGGGTCTCTGGGGGTCTCTCCCTGGCTGAGCCCACGTCCCCCCGCTCATGGTCCGTGGCCACCAGGGCCATGTCCATGTGCCAGGGCAGCTCCTGCAGCCTCTCCTCTCCCGTTTGCTTCCAGGGCATGGATGTGGTGGTGTCCTGAGCTCAGCCTGGTTAGTTAGTGCTGCCTGTGCTCTCGTGTCCAGGCTGCAGAGCAGTAGGAGAGGCAGGAAATCCCGTTAGGATCCAGCTGCTCCACACAGGGGTAAGGAACCCTCTGTGTTTGGAGGAGACCCCGAGTTGCAGGCAGGAGTCCTGGCCCCCAGACCTCTGCCCAAACAGCCCTCCAGCAGAGTCTGAAGATGTTCTCCACTTCTTTTCAGCCCCATCCTGTCCTCAGCCAGTGCTTTTCCCTGTGGGAAGGCCTGACTGCTCCATGTTTTTCCCAGATCCTGGATGATGGCGGGGACCTGACCCACTGGGTTTATAAGAAATATCCCAGCGTGTTCAAGAAGATCCGAGGGATCGTGGAGGAGAGTGTGACTGGCGTGCACAGGTGGGGAGCTGGGAATGCTGATCCCTGGGGCCATCCTTAGGGATTGCTGCTGACCTGGCTGTGCCCTCTCCCAGGCTGTACCAGCTCTCCAAAGCTGGGAAGTTGTGTGTCCCAGCCATGAATGTGAACGACTCTGTCACCAAGCAGAAGTTTGACAACCTGTACTGCTGCCGGGAATCCATCCTGGATGGGTGAGTCCAGCTTTTCCCTCCTGGCACTTCCCCACGGGTGGGTTTGGCAGCTCCTGGGCAGGGCCCAGGCTCTGCTCTGCCCTGTGCCCACAGGCCTGGCCTTGGTGGGCCAGACTGACCCCAGCACGGGTCTCTCTCTGTCCCCAGCCTGAAGAGGACCACGGACGTGATGTTCGGAGGGAAGCAGGTGGTGGTGTGTGGTTATGGGGAGGTGAGTCCCTGAGCTGTGCCAGCCTCCCCCGAGCCCAGCACCCTCCACTGCCCTCTGCCCAGACCTCTGGGCCGTGCCAAGGAGCAGATCCAACCTGGGGAGTGATTACCAGGGAGATCTTGCTGGAGGGCAGGGATCAGGTTTCCCAGTTTGCTGCAGCTTAGCTGGGCTGCACAGCTGACATTGCTGGGAACACTGGCCTGAATTACAACCCTCCACGGTGCTCCATCTGCTGTCCCTGGCCCCAGTTCAGCATCCAGCCTGGCTGTCACCAGGCAGGGACAGGCTGCAGCTCCCTGGGAATAATATCCTGGCAGAGGGCAATCATATCACACACTTGTCACTGGTTCTGCCCTGGCACTGCAGGGAGCTGCCACCTTCCCTCCATCTGTGCATGTCTGAGAGGGTGTTTGTCTTCCCACGCTGTGCAGGGCTTGGCAGGAGCTGCAAAAGCTCTTCCCAGCAGGAATTTGCTCCCTGATTTATTTAGGCACCAGTGGAGCCCAGGTCTGCTCAACCAAGAGGCTCTGCTGGCTCTGGCTCAGGACCCTGTCTGGTTCTCCATGCAGGATTTGTGCTGGGAATTGTTGTCTCCAGGGCCTGTGCTGAGTTTTACTGGAATTCTTCAGAAAAAGGGAGTCATAGAATCATAGAATCCTGGAATGGTTTGGGTTGGAAGGGACCTTAAAGCTCATCTTGTCCATGCCAAGGGCAGGGACACCTCCCACTAGCCCAGGGTGCTACCAGTTTATCCAGCCTGGCCTTGGATGCTTCCAGGGATGGGGCATCCTCTGGGAATTCCATCCCAGCCCCTCAGCACCTCACAGGGAGGAATTCCTTCCCAGTATCCCATCTATCCCTGCCCTCTGCCAGTGGGAAGCCATTCCCCCCTTTCCTGTCCCTCCATCCCTTGTCCAAACTTCTCTCCAGCTCTCCTGGAGCCCCTTTAGGCCCTGGAAGGGGCTCTCAGGTCTCTCTGGAGTTTTCTCTCCTCCACACTGACCACCCCCAGCTCTCCCAGCCTGTCCACCCTCACTGGTTTCCCCTTTGGATGTGGGATGGATCCCAATTTCCCCTTCCTGGCTGTGTCCAGCAGAGCCAGGGCAGAGCTGGGGGATAATTTTTTGGAGCCCCTCTGGTGCAGCAGCCCCTCCCTGGGCAGCCCTGGGGGATAAAGGAGGGTGTTTTTGGAGCCCCCCTGGTGCAGCAGCCCCTCCCTGGGCAGCCCTGGGGGATAAAGGAGGGTGTTTTTGGAGCCCCCCTGGTGCAGCAGCCCCTCCCTGGGCAGCACTGGGGGATAAAGGAGGGTGTTTTTGGAGCCCCCCTGGTGCAGCAGCCCCTCCCTGGGCAGCACTGGGGGATAAAGGAGGGTGTTTTTGGAGCCCCCCTGGTGCAGCAGCCCCTCCCTGGGCAGCACTGGGGATAAAGGAGGGTGTTTTTGGAGCCCCCGTGGTGCAGCAGCCCCTCCCTGGGCAGCCCTGGGGCAGCTGAGCTGGGGCTGTGTGTGGGTCAGGGCCTGGAGAGCTGCCCCCCAGCCCAGAGTGCCAGGGGGCAGAGGCAGCAAGTGCAGCTGCTGCAGGATGTGGGGGGAGGATGTGCCCCTGGGCAGGACAGCTGGAATGCCAAAGGAACCCTCTGGCTCCAAGGCAAGGGGGGAGGAAGTGTTTGCTCCTCCAGACTGGCTTCAATTCCCTCTTGGAAAAGGGCTGGGGCTGCTGGGGAGTGTTGGGCTGGGAGATCTCCAGGGTTGGGGCAGCCTCAGATTCCTTGGACAGGCTGTGCCAGGGCCTGCCCACCCTCCCAGGGAAGGATTCCCTCCCAGTATCCCCCCTCTCCCTGCCCTCTGGCAGTGGGAAGCCATTCCCTGGGTCCTGGCCCTCCATCCCTTGTCCCCAGTTCCTCTCCATCTTTCTTGGAGCCCCTTTAGGCCCTGGAAGGGGCTCTCAGGTCTCCCTGGAGCCTTCCCTTCTCCAGGGAAACATTCCCAGCTCTCTCAGCCTGGCTGCAGAGCAGAGGGGCTCCAGAATCATGGAATCCCAGGATTGTTTGCATGGAAAGGGATGACCTTAAAGCTCATCCAGTGCCACCCCCTGCCATGGGCAGGGACACCTTCCACTCTGCCAAGCTGTTCCAAGTTGATCCAACCTGGCCTTGGACACTTCCAGGGGTGGGGTATCCCCTTGGAAACCCATTCCAGGGTCTCACCACCCTCCCAGGGAAGAATTCCCTCCCAGTATCCCATCTATCCCTGCCCTCTGGCAGTGGGAAGCTGGTGGGCTTGGAGGGGGGATCTGGGCTTGTGACAGCTCTGCCACTCTCCAGGTACATCTCGAGCCACTCCTGGCATTGGGTAGAAGGTTGAGTGAGGATTTCCCAGCCTGGGGTGGGCTTGGGGAGGGGTTGTATCCCTGGTGTGTCCATGTCCCACCTCCCCTGGATCTCTGCAGGTGGGGAAGGGCTGCTGTGCTGCCCTCAAAGCCCTGGGGGCCATCGTGTACGTCACGGAGATCGACCCCATCTGTGCCCTCCAGGCCTGGTAAGGTGCTCCTGCTGCACTGGAGCAGCTCCATCTGCTCTCCAGCCTTGTCCAAACCCTTCCCAGAGGATAGGACAGAGCCAGGGGGACCTGGGGCTCATTTGGGGGGACTAAACAGCTCGTTGGGCTGTGATGGGGTGGATTTCAGGGCTGGGGTTTCCTGCAGAAGGTGTTCCCTGGCTGGTTGCAGAGGGGGCTGCAACTTGGGAAATAAAAGGTATTTCCAAAGGATAAAATATGGAAATCAGGAGTGGAAAAATAATTGTCATGGGTGGTTGTTTTGGTCCAAGCTGTAAAGGGGCCTGGCTTTGGGGAGGGAGAGGGTGGGCATTGCACAGCCCATGTGCATCCCCTGCCCCTGGAGGGGGGAGGATTCCCTGGCTGTGCAGGACCAGTTGGGAGCTGCTGAGGTGGAGAGGGAAGAGGCTTCTCCTCATTGTGATCCCTCTTCCAATGTTTTCCCAGCATGGATGGATTTCGGGTGGTGAAGCTGAGCGAGGTGATCCGTCAGGTGGACGTGGTCATCACCTGCACAGGTAGGGCTGGAGGAGGTCGGAGCAGCCATTCCCAAGGGAATTCCCAAGGACACTTTGCTGCTGTGTGGTCCTGATTTTCCAGGAGTTCTGGCAGGAGGTTTTTGTCCTTCCTTCTCCCCAGTCTGATACTTGGCTCAGTCCTGGGGCAAAGGGACATCCCAGTGTCCTGAGGGGATTTTGGGGTCTCCTCCTTAGTTCATGGGACCAGAGATCAAAGATTTGGGGTCTGCAGCTTCCTCAGGAGGGGCAGCTCTGATCTCTGCTCGGTGTGACCAGGGACAGGCCCCAGGGAATGGCTGGAGTTGTGTCAGGAGATGTTTGGGATGGATATTGGGAAAAGGTCCATCCCCCAGAGGGTGGTGGGCACTGAACCAGCTCCCCAGGGAATGGCCATGGCCCCGAGGCTGCCAGAGCTCCAGGAATGTTTGGACAACGTTCTGAGGGACAGGGTGGGATTGTTGGGGTGTCCTGGGATGGGATCCCTTCCAGCTGAGGACATTCCATGACAGCACTTGTGCCACGTGTTTCTCCAGTGGCCCAGCCAGAGGGGAGTTCACGTCCTGGTGGGAAGTTCATCAGATGTGCCCTGGAGCAACTCGAGCTCAGGGCAGGAGAAACCAGAGGGGTTGTTTTTCCTGTTCCTGCAGGGAACAAGAACGTGGTGACCCGGGAGCACCTGGACCGGATGAAGAACAGCTGCATCGTGTGCAACATGGGCCACTCCAACACCGAGATCGACGTGGTGAGTGCCGACCTCGGGGTGCGCCCACGTTCCTCCTCCCACCTTCGGGGTCTGCCCACCCTCCCTCCTCCCTCTTCCCGCCCCTCGGGGTGTGCCCACCCTCCCTCCTCCGCCCCCTCAGGCTGTGCCCACCTCCCTCCTCCGCCCCCCGGGGTGTGCCCACCCTCCCTCCTCCGCCCCTCGGGGTGTGCCCACCCTCGCACCCTCGGGGTGTGCCCACCCTCCCTCCTCCCTCTTCCCACCCCTCGGGGTGTGCCCACCCTCCCTCCTCCCTCTTCCCACCCCTCGGGGTGTGCCCACCCTCCCTCCTCCCTCTTCCCGCCCACTCGGGCTGTGCCCACCTCCCTCCTCCGCCCCTCGGGGTGTGCCCACCCTCCCACCTCCCACTCTCGGGGTGCGCCCACCCTCCCTCCTCCCTCTTCCCGCCCACTCGGGCTGTGCCCACCTCCCTCCTCCGCCCCTCGGGGTGTGCCCACCTCCCTCCTCCGCCCCTCGGGGTGTGCCCACCTCCCTCCTCCGCCCCTCGGGGTGTGCCCACCCTCCCACCTCCCACTCTCGGGGTGCGCCCACCTCTCTCCTCCCCGCCCCTCGGGCTGTGCCCACCTCCCTCCTCCGCCTCATCGGGGTGCGCCCACCCTCCCACCTCACCCTCGGGGTGTGCCCACCTTCCCACCTCCCACCCTCGGGGTGCGGCCACCCTCCCACCTCCCTCTTCTCGCCCCTCGGGGTGCGCTACCTCCCGCCCTCGGGGTGCGCCCACCTCCCTCCTCCGCCCCCTCAGGATGTTCCCAGCCCTTCCTCCTCCGCCCCCTCGAGGTGCGCCCACCTCCCACTTTCCTCCCTCGGGGTGCGCCCACCCTCCCACCTCCCTCCCTCGGGGTGCGCCCACCTCCCTCCTCCCGCCCTCGGGGTGTGCCCTCCCTTCCTCTCTCCCTCCCTCCCTCCCTCCCACGTCCTTCCCTCCCTCCCTCTCACCTCCCTCCCTCCCTCCCTCCCTCCCTCCCCCTCTCCCACCTCCCTCCCTCCTCCCCTTCCTTCTCCCTCCTCCCCTTTCTCCTCCCTCCCTCTCTCCCTCCCTCCCTCCCACCCTCCCACCTCCCTCACACCCTCCCTCCTCCGGCCCCTCGGGGTGTTCCCAGCCCGACCTCCTCCGCCCCCTCGGGGTGCGGCCACCTCCCACCCTCGGGGTGTGCCCACCCTCCCTCCTCCGCCCCCTCGGGGTGTGCCCACCCTCCCTCCTCCGGCCCCTCGGGGTGTTCCCAGCCCTCCCTCTCCCTCCCTGGCTCAGCTCTCCCTCCTCCTCTCCCCCAGACCAGCCTGCGGACGCCGGAGCTGACCTGGGAGCGGGTCCGTTCCCAGGTCGATCACGTCATCTGGCCCGATGGGAAGCGCGTGGTGCTGCTGGCAGAGGTGTGTTGGGGCTATCAGGAAATCATGGATTTATCCAGATGGAAAAGCACTGTGGGACGAACTTCAGGGCTCAGAAAAGGGTTTATTGTTCTTTTATTTATTATTTATTATTTTTACCTGCCTTTTCTTGAGGTTGGGGGCGTGTCATGTCCCACGTGCAGCCACACCTGGCTCCGTTATTCCAAGCTGGGAGTGATTCCCCTGAGCCAAACCTGCTCCAGCTTTTCCAGGAATTCCCAGGCAGCTTTTCCAGGAATTCCCAGGCAGCAGTCTGGCTCCTCTTCCCACTGGAGCTGCTCTGGCAGGAGCTGGGACTGGCTTTTCCATGGACATTCCCCAGCCCTGAGGCACAGGGTGGGAGCCAGGGCAGGGTTGGGATCTCTGCTTATAGAGGTGATCCTTGGGAGGGGTGGAGGTGATTCCCACCTTGGACAGGTGTCCCCTCTGCTGGATTAGGAGTGGCTGGAGGGCTCAGAGAGTGCTGGTGAACGGGGCTGTGTCCAGCTGGTCACCAGTGGTGTCCCCCAGGGGTCTGTGTTGGGTCCAGTCCTGTTTAACATCTTTATTGATGGTTTAGATGAGGGGATTGAGTCCATCAGCAGCAAATTTGCTGATGACACCAAGTTGGGAGGGAGTGTCGAGCTGCTGGAAGGCAGGAGGGGTCTGGAGAGGGACCTGAACAGGATGGAGGGATCTGGAGAAGGACCTGGACAGGCAGAAGGGATCTGGAGAAGGACCTGGACAGGCTGGAGGGATCTGGAGAAGGATCTGGACAGGCAGGAGGGCTCTGCAGAGGGATCTGGATGGACTTGAGGGATGGGCTGATTCCAGTGGGATGAAGTCCAACAAGGCCAAGTGCAGGTCCTGCCCTTTGGCCACCCCAAGCCCTGCAGCGCTCCAGGCTGGGCACAGAGTGGCTGGAGAGCAGCCAGGCAGAGGGACCTGGGGGGACTGAGGGACAGGAAGCTCAACAGGAGCCACCAGTGTGCCCAGGTGGCCAAGAAGGCCAATGGGATCCTGGCCTGGATCCAAACTAGCGTGGCCAGCAGGCCCAGGGCAGTGACCCTTCCCCTGGACTCTGCCTTGGGGAGGCCACACCTTGAGTGTTGTGTTCAGTTCTGGGGCCCTCAGTTGAGGCAAGAGATTGAGGGGCTGGAGCGGGGCCAGAGAAGAGCAACGAGGCTGGAGAAGGGACTGGATGTGGCACTGAGTGTCCTCTGAAACACCTCCAGGGACAGAGAATCCACCAGGTCTTGATCCAACCCCACTGGGATCACCAGCCCAGGGCACTCAGTGCCAGAGTGATCCCAGTGGGGTTGGATCAAGGGTTGGACTTGATGATCTCAGAGGTCTCTTCCAACCCAAGTGAGAAGAGCAACGAGGCTGGAGAAGGGACTGGAGCACAAGTGCTGTGGGGAGAGGCTGAGGGAGCTGGGGGTGTTCAGCCTGGAGAAGAGGAGGCTCAGAGGTGACCTCAGCACTGTCTGGAACTGCCTGAAGGGAAGTTCTGGCCAGGTGGGGGTTGGTCTCTTCTCCCAGGCACTCAGCAATAGGACAAGGGGGCACGATGGGCTCAAGCTCTGCCAGGGGAAACTGAAGTTGGAGATCAGAAGGAAATTCTTTGCAGAGAGAGTGCTCAGGGATTGGAATGGGCTGCCCAGAGAGGGGGTGGATTCCCCATCCCTGGAGGTTTTTCAGCTGAGCTTGGCCGTGGCACTGAGTGCCATGATCTGGTAAAGGGACTGGAGTTGGCCCAAGGGTTGGACTTGATGATCTTGGAGGTCTTTTCCAACCCAATCCATTCTATGGATGTGGCACTGAGTGAGAATCCACCACGTCTTGATCCAACCCCACTGGGATCATCATGTCTTGATCCAACCATGTCTTGATCCAACCCCATTGGGATCATCATGTCTTGATCCAACCATGTCTTGATCCAACCCCACTGGGATCATCATGTCTTGATCCAACCATGTCTTGATCCAACCCCACTGGGATCATCATGTCTTGATCCAACCATGTCTTGATCTAACCCCATTGGGATCATCATGTCTTGATCCAACCATGTCTTGATCCAACCCTACTGTGATCACCAGCCCAGGGCACTCCGTGCCCTGGGCTGGTGATCACAGTGGGGTTGGATCAAGGGTTGGACTTGCTGATCTCAGAGGTCTTTTCCAACCCAATCCATTCTATGATTCTGTGTCAACTTGGTTTGGATGTGGGGCCATGTCCAGGTCTGTGCTGACCCCTCCTGTTTCCCCCCAGGGTCGGCTGCTCAACCTGAGCTGCTCCACAGTTCCCACCTTCGTCCTCTCCATCACAGCCACCACCCAGGTCTGTGCCAGGGGGTTGGGATGCTTTGGGAACAGCCTGGGGTGGGTCCTGGGGTGGCACCAGGGCTGGGAATGCCACAGGAGGCCCCTCCTGCCTAGGAGGGAGTTAATGGTGGTGGGAACTCGGTGGTTTGGGGATAGGAAGTTTTGGGAGAGCTTTGGAATGAGCCGGAGTTCCTGCTGGGCTGCAAGACAGGCTTAAGCCCTCTTAGGACAGGCTTAATCCCCCCTTAGGACAGATTTAAGCCCCTTTAGGACAGGCTTAAGCCCCCTTAGGACAGGATTAAGCTTCCTTAGGACAGGTTTAAGCCCCCTTAGGACAGGATTAAGCTCCCTTAGGACAGGTTTAAGCCCCCTTAGGACAGGTTTAAGTTCCCTTAGGACAGGTTTAAGCTCCCTTAGGACAGGTTTAAGCTCCCTTAGGACAGGATTAAGCTTCCTTAGGACAGGTTTAAGCTCCCTTAGGACAGGCTTAAGCCCCCTTAGGACAGGTTTAAGCCCCCTCAGGACAGGTTTAAGTCCCCTTAGGACAGGTTGAAGCCCGCTTAGGTTTAAACCCCCTTAGGACAGGTTTAAGCCCCCTTAGGACAGGTTTAAATCCCCTTAGGACAGGTTTAAACCCCCTTAATTCAGGTTTCAGCCCCCCCTGTACTGGTTTAAACCCCAGCACAGGTTTAAGCTCCTCCAGCACAGATTTGAGCTCCCCTAGCCCAGGTTTACGTCTACTCAGCACAGGTTTAAGCTCCCCCAGTGCAGGTTTAAACCCTCCTAGCACAGGTTTAAGCCCCTCATTGCAGGTTTAAGTCCCCTAGAACAGGTTTAGGTCCCCTAGAACAGGTTTAAGCTCCCTAGAATAGGTTCAAGCTTAACCTCAAGGCAAGGCTGGTGGGACTGGGAACACAGAGGGGACTGGTGGGACTGGAGGAGACTGATGGGACTGGGATCATGGGGGGACTGGTGGGACTGGTGAGACTGGGAACACAGAGGGGACTGGAGGAGACTGGTGGGACTGGGATCATGGGGGGACTGGAGGAGACTGGTGGGACTGGGATCATGGGGGGACTGGTGGAGACTGGTAGGACTGGGATCATGAGGGGACTGGTGGAGACTGGTAGGACTGGGATCATGGGGGGACTGGTGGGACTGGAGGAGACTGGTGGGACTGGTGAGACTGGGAACACAGAGGGGACTGGAGGAGACTGGTAGGACTGGGATCATGGGGGGACTGGTGGGACTGGAGGAGACTGGTGGGACTGGTGAGACTGGGAACACAGAGGGGACTGGAGGAGACTGGTAGGACTGGGATCATGGGGGGACTGGTGGGACTGGAGGAGACTGGTGAGACTGGGAACACAGAGGGGACTGGAGGAGACTGGTGGGACTGGTGAGACTGGGAACACAGAGGGGACTGGAGGAGACTGGTGGGACTGGGATCATGGGGGGACTGGGTGGGACTGGAGGAGACTGGTGGGACTGGTGAGACTGGGAACACAGAGGGGACTGGAGGAGACTGGTGGGACTGGGATCATGGGGGGACTGGGTGGGACTGGAGGAGACTGGTGGGACTGGTGGGACTGGGAACACAGAGGGGACTGGAGGAGACTGGTGGGACTGGGATCATGGGGGGACTGGTGGAGACTGGTAGGACTGGGATCATGGGGGGACTGGGTGGGACTGGAGGAGACTGGTGGGACTGGTGAGTCTGGGAACACAGAGGGGACTGGAGGAGACTGGTGGGACTGGGATCATGGGGGGACTGGTGGGACTGGAGGAGACTGGTGGGACTGGTGAGACTGGGAACACAGAGGGGACTGGAGGAGACTGGTAGGACTGGGATCATGGGGGACTGGTGGGACTGGGAACAAGGAGGGGACAAACCCCCCCATTCCCAAGGGGCACAGCAGCGTCAGGAGCTGTAAGAGCCCCTGGGCTCCATCCCCATTCCATGTTTTTTCCATGGAATGTTAAGCTCAGCTGCCACAAACAACCTGCTGGCACCTCATCCCAGACCTCTGAGCCCCTTCCCGGTGGGATCCTGGAGACCCAGGGGGGGTGGGTGTGCCCTGAGCTGGGTGGGAGCTGCTGGAATTGGCTGTGCTCCCAAGTTCCTGTGTCTCTCCCTGGGTGTTCTGGGCTATCCCTGAGTATTCCCAGTTATCCATCCCTGTGCTCCCACAGGCCCTGGCTCTGATTGAACTCTACAACGCCCCCGAGGGCCGCTACAAGCAGGACGTTTATCTGCTGCCCAAGAAGATGGGTGAGTGAAGGGGCCCCACACTCCCTTTTCCCAGGAATTCCGTGTCTCAGCAGTGTGGGATGTCAGGAAAAAATCACCTCTGGGCTGGGAAATGCTTCCAGAGGGAGCAGGAGTTCGACCTTAAAGCTCATGGGGGTGGTTTAATTTATTTCCCTTGGTGTCCTGCAGGGTGGGAGACATCCCTTAATCCTTGTGCCTCCCTGCTCCAGGCTTTCTCCAGGGATTTTCCAAGGTTTTCCATGCCCTCCTGATGTCTTCTGGGGCTCATCCAGCCCAGGCTTGGGCTGTTTCTGTTCCTTTGGGTGGTGGTGAATCCATGTGGTGACTCCATCCCCCAGTTCCCGGGGTGTGGATCCCGCTGATCCCGTTTTCCCTGTGCCATTCCCAGACGAGTACGTGGCCAGTCTGCACCTGCCCTCCTTCGACGCCCACCTGACGGAGCTGACGGACGACCAGGCCAAGTACCTGGGGCTGAACAAGAACGGCCCCTTCAAGCCCAACTACTACAGGTAATCCCCAGGGAATGCTGCGCTGGGAATGCTGCCCTGGGAATGCTGCGCTGGGAATGCTGCCCTGGGAATGCTGCGCTGGGAATGCTGTGCTGGGAATGCTGCGCTGGGAATGCTGCGCTGGGAATGCTGTGCTGGGAATGCTGTGCTGGGAATGCTGTGCTGGGAATGCTGCGCTGGGAATGCTGCGCTGGGAATGCTGCGCTGGGAATGCTGCGCTGGGAATGCTGCGCTGGCACTGGGAGTGCTGTCCTGGGAATGCTGCCCTGGGAATGCTGTGCTGGGAGTGCTGTGCTGGGAGTGCTGTGCTGGGAGTGCTGTCCTGGGAATGCTGCCCTGGGAATGCTGCCCTGGTGCTGGGAATGCTGTCCTGGGAGTGCTGTCCTGGGAATGCTGTGCTGGGAATGCTGCGCTGGGAGTGCTGTCCTGGGAGTGCTGCCCTGGGAATGCTGTGCTGGGAATGCTGCGCTGGGAGTGCTGCCCTGGGAATGCTGCCCTGGGAATGCTGCCCTGGGAATGCTGTCCTGGGAATGCTGCCCTGGTGCTGGGAGTGCTGCCCTGGGAGTGCTGTGCTGGGAATGCTGTGCTGGGAATGCTGTGCTGGGAGTGCTGCCCTGGGAGTGCTGCCCTGGGAATGCTGTGCTGGGAATGCTGCGCTGGGAATGCTGCGCTGGGAATGCTGCGCTGGGAATGCTGTGCTGGGAATGCTGTGCTGGGAATGCTGTGCTGGGAATGCTGTGCTGGGAGTGCTGCCCTGGGAGTGCTGCCCTGGGAATGCTGCCCTGGGAATGCTGCCCTGGGAGTGCTGCCCTGGGAATGCTGTCCTGGGAATGCTGTCCTGGGAATGCTGTCCTGGGAATGCTGCCCTGGGAATGCTGCCCTGGGAGTGCTGTGCTGGGAATGCTGTGCTGGGAATGCTGTGCTGGGAATGCTGTGCTGGGAGTGCTGCCCTGGGAATGCTGTGCTGGGAGTGCTGTCCTGGGAGTGCTGCCCTGGGAGTGCTGTGCTGGGAATGCTGCCCTGGGAGTGCTGCCCTGGGAATGCTGCCCTGGGAATGCTGTCCTGGCTCTGGGAATGCTGTCCTGGGAGTGCTGTCCTGGGAGTGCTGCCCTGGGAGTGCTGTGCTGGGAATGCTGTGCTGGGAATGCTGTGCTGGGAGTGCTGCCCTGGGAGTGCTGCCCTGGGAATGCTGCCCTGGGAGTGCTGCCCTGGGAATGCTGTCCTGGGAATGCTGTCCTGGGAATGCTGTCCTGGGAATGCTGTCCTGGGAATGCTGTCCTGGGAATGCTGCCCTGGGAATGCTGCCCTGGGAGTGCTGTGCTGGGAATGCTGTGCCGGGAATGCTGTGCTGGGAATGCTGCCCTGGTGCTGGGAATGCTGTCCTGGGAGTGCTGTCCTGGGAATGCTGTGCCGGGAATGCTGCCCTGGGAATGCTGCCCCGGTGCTGGGAATGCTGCCCCGGGAATGCTGCCCCAGCCCCGGGAGTGCTGCCCTGGCACTGGGAATGCTGCCCTGGGAATGCTGCCCCAGCCCTGGGAATGGTGCCCTGGCACTGGGAATGCTGCCCCAGCCCTGGGAATGGTGCCCTGGCACTGGGAATGCTGCTCCAGCCCCGGGAATGCTGCTCCAGCCCTGGGAATGCTGCTCCAGCCCCGGTGCCTCCAGAGGGAGGATGTGGAGCTGCTGCAGCGAGGCCAGAGAGGCCTCAGAGATGCTCTGAGAGCTGGAGAACATTTCCTTTGGAGACTGGGAGAGCTGGGAATGTTCCCCTGGAGAAGGGAAGGCTCCAGGGACACCTGAGAGCCCCTTGCAGGGCCTGAAGGGGCTCCAGGAGAGCTGGAGAGGGACTGGGACAAGGGCTGGAGGGCCAGGCCCCAGGGAATGGCTTCCCAGTGCCAGAGGGCAGGGAGAGGGAGGAGATGGGGAAGGAATTGCTGGCTGGGCTGGAATTCCCAGAGGATGCCCCAGCCCTGGCAGTGCCCAAGGCCAGGCTGGATAAACTTGGAGCCCCCTGGGCTGTGGGAGGGGTCCCTGCCCAGGGATGGGGTGGGATGGGATGGGCTTTAAGGTCTGTCCCCACCCAAAGCAGGCTGGAATTCCCTGCCAGGGATCCCCTGGATCTGCCCCATCCCTCACTGTGCCCTTCTCTCCTAGATACTGACGGACCATTCCCAGAAGGACCAGACCACACAAGGCAACATTCGAGAGATTATTTTTGAGAATCATTTTTATTTTTACCTTTTTTGTTTTTAATTCTTTTCCCCACCAACAGTCCCCGTTTTCCCTGTTTTTACATTTCTCTGGGATTTCAAGGCCAGGATTTCTTTTTCTCCCCCCTTTTCCACCATCACATCTCAGTCTGACCTTACCAGATAAACCTGGGATTTGCTTCTTGCTTCCACGTGCTGAAGCTTCAGATTCCCAGCCCTGGCTTTGGGAGAGGTTTTCCCTTTCCTGTTGTTCCAAGGGCACTTCATTCCTGCAGCGAGGGGGTTTTATTTTGCTTCCCTTTGGTGTTTCTTTCCCACTTTTCCAGCCCGCCTTGGTCTCCCTGATGATCTGGAGATGCTTTTTGTTCCTTCTCTTCTCTTTTCTTTCTTTGTGTGGAATTTCTGCAACTTCTAAATTGCCTTAAAGAGCCCAGTTTTAGCTGCTGATCCCTGGAATGGGGTCCCTGTGCCCAGGTGGGCCAGCGTTGGTGGCCACTCCCCTGGCATTGGTGGCCACTCCCCTGGCATTGGTGGCCACTCCCCTGGCATTGGTGGCCACTGCCCTGGCTTTGGTGGCCACTCCCCCGGCATTGGTGGCCACTGCCCTGGTGTTGGTGGCCACTCCTCTGGCTTTGGTGGCCACACCCCCGGCGTTGGTGGCCACTCCCCCGGCGTTGGTGGCCACTCCCCCGGCATTGGTGGCCACTCCTCTGGCTTTGGTGGCCACTCCCCTGGCTTTGGTGGCCAGTCCCCTGGCGTTGGTGGCCACTGCCCAGGCTTTGGTGGCCACTCCCCTGGGTTTAGTGGCCACTCCCCCGGGTTTAGTGGCCACTCCCCCGGCTTTGGTGGCCACTCCCCCGGCTTTAGTGGCCACTGCCCCAGTGTTGGTGGCCACTCCCCCCGGCTTTGGTGGCCACTCCCCCGGCTTTGGTGGCCACTCCCCTGGGTTTAGTGGCCACTCCCCCGGCTTTGGTGGCCACACCCCCGGCTTTGATGGCCACTCCCCCAGTGTTGGTGGCCACTCCCCCCGGCTTTGGTGGCCACTCCCTTGGGTTTGGTGGCCACTCCCCCGGCTTTGCTGGCCACTCCCCCGGCATTGATGGCCACTCCCCCCGGCTTTGGTGGCCACTCCCCCAGTGTTGGTGGCCACTCCCCCGGCTTTTGTGGCCACTCCCCCGGCTTTGGTGGCCACTCCCCTGGTGTTGGTGGCCACTCCCCTGGCTTTGGTGGCCACTGCCGCGGCTTTGGTGGTCACTCCCCCGGCGTTGGTGGCCACTCCCCCGGCGTTGGTGGCCACTCCCCCAGTGTTGGTGGCCACTCCCCCCGGCATTGGTGGCCACTCCCCCAGCGTTGGTGGCCACTCCCCCGGCTTTAGTGGCCACTGCCCCGGCTTTAGTGGCCACTGCCCCAGTGTTGGTGGCCACTCCCTTGGGTTTGGTGGCCACTCCCCCGGCTTTGGTGGCCACTGCCCCGGCTTTGGTGGCCACTGCCCTGGTGTTGGTGGCCACTCCCCCGGCTTTGGTGGCCACTCTCCTGGCTTTGGTGGCCACTCCCCCTGGCGTTGGTGGCCACTGCCCCGGCTTTGGTGGCCACTGCCCCAGCTTTGGTGGCCACTCCCCCGGCTTTGGTGGCCACTCTCCTGGCTTTGGTGGCCACTCTCCTGGCTTTGGTGGCCACTCGCTTGGGTTTGGTGGCCACTCCCCCGGCTTTAGTGGCCACACACCCGACTTTGGTGGCCACTCCCCCGGCATTGGTGGCCACTCCCCCGGCATTGGTGGCCACTCCCCTGGGTTTGGTGGCCACTCCCCCGGCTTTGGTGGCCACTGCCCCAGTGTTGGTGGCCACTCCTTTGGGTTTGGTGGCCACTGCCCCGGCTTTGGTGGCCACTCCCCCGGCTATACTGGCCACACCCCCGGCATTGGTGGCCACACCCCCGGCTTTAGTGGCCACTCCCCCGGCTTTAGTGGCCACACCCCCGGCTTTGATGGCCACTCCCCCGGCTTTGGTGGCCACTCCCCCGGCTTTGGTGGCCACACCCCTGGCATTGGTGGCCACTGCCCCGGCTTTGGTGGCCACTGCCCCGGCTTTAGTGGCCACTCCCCCGGCTTTGGTGGCCACTCCCCCGGCTTTGGTGGCCACTGCCCGGGCTTTGGTGGCCACTGCCCGGGCTTTGGTGGCCACTGCCCCGGCATTGGTGGCCACTGCCTCGGCATCGGTGGCCACTCCCCCAGCATGGGTGGCCACTCCCCCGGCTTTGTTGGCCACTCCCCTGGGTTTAGTGGCCACTCCCCTGGGTTTAGTGGCCACTCCCCCCGTGTTGGTGGCCACTCCCTTGGGTTTGGTGGCCACTCCCCTGGCATTGGTGGCCACACCCCCGGCTTTAGTGGCCACTCCCCCAGTGTTGGTGGCCACTCCCCCGGCTTTGGTGGCCACTCCCCCGGCTTTGGTGGCCACTCCCCCAGTGTTGGTGGCCACTCCCCCGGCATTGGTGGCCACTCCTCTGGCTTTGGTGGCCACTCCTCCGGCTTTGGTGGCCACTGCCCCGGCGTTGGTGGCCACTGCCCCGGCGTTGGTGGCCACCTGGGCCCCGGGGGTGTTTTTTCAGGGTGCTTTTTCCAGCATTTTCCTCATCTCTCCCAGTTCTTTTTTCTTTTCTTTTGATGATTATTTTTTTTAGCAGAACTGCACCTTACTTGAGTTTTAAACCATTTCTTTGTTGGTTCTTTCCTTCCTCTTTTCCTTCTTTGATCTTTCCAGAGCCGTTTTAAAGAGTGGGGACATTCCCAGGGGATGTTCAAGGGATCTTTCCAGGGATGTGGCAGCTTTCCCATCTCCCACTGGGAAGCGCCGGGGGGTTGTTGGAGTGTCTGGGGTGGTTTTTTTTGGGATGTTTTCCCAATTTTTTGCAGCAATGAGCCTTCCCCACCCCACCCTGGCCCTGCTGCTCCCTGTCCTGGCCCTTCCCTGGATATCCCACTGACATTCCCCATCCCCATTCCCGCAGTTTTTCCCAGGGGTGGGACAAGCCCCTTCCATCCAATCCCAGAAGTTTCTCTTGGCTCTTTTTATCCTCCCCCACCCTCGTCCTTCCAGCCCCGGCCCAGGGCAGGGGAGGGGCAGCCCCAATCCGGCATCTCCCGGTCCAGGGATCACGGAGAGGCTTTGGAGCCCGGGATTGGAGCTGCTCCTTCCCCTCATCCCGAGGATCCCCCCGGGAATCTGCAGCTCTGGGGGGCGACAGGAGGGAGGTGGGAGAGGTGCTGGTGGGTCACCCCTCTCTCATCCCCTTCCCACCCTGCCCTGTCTCCTCCTGGGATGTGTCTCCAGGGATTTTGGGGATCCTCCTCCTTGCTCTTCTCCCTGTAGATTTTTGGGGATCACATTCCCCTTCCCAACCCTCAAACCTCACTGGGATGGCTCAGGGTGGGCGTCTGTGGGGATGGACTGGGAGTGGGAGCATCCCCTTCTCCTGGGGCCGGGATCCTCCCAGCCTGGGATTCCCAAACCCCCTTTTCCCACCCGGGATCCTCCCAGCCTGGGATTCCCAAACCCCCTTTTCCCGGGGCCGGGATCCTCCCAGCCTGGGATTCCCAATCCCCCTTTTCCCGGGGCCGGGATCCTCCCAGCCTGGGGAATCCCAATCCCCCTTCTCCTGGGGCCGGGATCCTCCCAGCCTGGGATTCCCAAACCCCCTTTTCCCAGCTGGGATCCTCCCAGCCTGGGATTCCCAAACCCCCTTTTCCCAGCTGACTTCTCCCAGGCTGGGAATTCCCAAACCCCCTTTTCCCAGCCGGGATTCTCCCAGCCTGGAGATTCCCAATCCCCCTTTTCCCGGGGCCAGGATTCTCCCAGCCTGGGGAATCCCAATCTCCCTTTTCCCAGCCTGGGATTCCCAATCCCCCTTTTCCCAGCCTGGAGATTCCCAAATCCCCCTTTTCCCAGCTGGGATTCCCAATGCCCCTTTTCCCAGGGCCAGGATTCTCCCAGCCTGGGGATTCCCAATTCCCCTTTTCCCAGCCAGCTTCTCCCAGGCTGGGAATTCCCAATCCCCCTTTTCCCAGCCTGGGATTCCCAATCCCCCTTTTCCCAGCTGTGATTCCCAATGCCCCTTTTCCCAGTTGGGATTCTCCCAGCCTGGGATTCCCAATCCCCCTTTTCCCAGCCTGGAGATTCCCAATCCCCCTTTTCCCAGCTGGGATTCCCAATCCCCTTTTCCCAGCTGTGATTCCCAATCCCCCTTTTCCCAGGGCCAGGATTCTCCCAGCCTGGGGAATCCCAATCCCCCTTTTCCCAGGTGTGATTCCCAATGCCCCTTTTCCCAGTTGGGATTCTCCCAGCCTGGGATTCCCAATCCCCCTTTTCCCAGCCTGGAGATTCCCAATCCCCTTTTCCCAGCTGTGATTCCCAATCCCCTTTTCCCAGCCGGGATTCCCAATCCCCCTTTTCCCAGCCTGGAGATTCCCAATGCCCCTTTTCCCAGTTGGGATCCTCCCAGCCTGGAGATTCCCAATCCCCCTTTTCCCAGCCTGGAGATTCCCAATCCCCCTTTTCCCAGCCGGGATTCCCAATCCCCCTTTTCCCAGCCTGGAGATTCCCAATCCCCCTTTTCCCAGCCTGGGGATTCCCAATCCCCCTTTTCCCAGCCTGGAGATTCCCAATCCCCCTTTTCCCAGCCTGGGATTCCCAATCCCCCTTTTCCCAGGGCCAGGATTCTCCCAGCCTGGAGATTCCCAATCCCCCTTTTCCCAGCCTGGAGATTCCCAATCCCCCTTTTCCCAGCCTGGAGATTCCCCAATCCCCCTTTTCCCAGCCTGGAGATTCCCAATCCCCCTTTTCCCAGTTGGGATCCTCCCAGCCTGGAGATTCCCAATCCCCCTTTTCCCAGGGCCAGGATTCTCCCAGTCTGGAGATTCCCAATCCCCCTTTTCCCAGCCTGGAGATTCCCAATGCCCCTTTTCCCAGCTGGGATTCCCAATCCCCCTTTTCCCAGGGCCAGGATTCTCCCAGTCTGGAGATTCCCAATCCCCCTTTTCCCAGCCGGGATTCCCAATCCCCTTTTCCCAGCTGGGATTCCCAAATCCCCCTTTTCCCAGCTGGGATTCCCAATCCCCTTTTCCCAGCCGGGATTCCCAATCCCCCTTTTCCCACCCCAGGGCTGTGTGGGGCCGTTGCAGGGCCCGGGGCGGCGGCGGTGGCAGGAGAGGTTTATTTTGTATATGGATGATTTTTACTGGATGCAATATTAATCCTCGCAGATGAGCAATAAATCATGAACTCCAATTAATTAATTAAAGATCAGGAAAAGCCTCCTGGTCCCGGGAGGTTTATTTGGTGTCCCGAGTTGTGTCCGAGTGCGCTGGGAGGGGGGTGGGATCCGCCCTTGGACACCTCCAGGTGGGTTTGGGGTGCCCACAGAATTCCCTGAGCGTCCTCAGCACCCCGGAGTGTGGGGGGATGTCCCTGTCGGGGTGTGGCTCCCCCTGAGCCCCCCCAGTTCCCCCCAGTTTCCCCAGTCCCGGGACTGGGAGAGCCCCTTTGCTCCAGGGACGGATGGGGGACCCGCCCCGCGCATGCGCCATTCGAGGAAATGCCCTTCCCAGCATGGCGGCGCCCATGCCGCGCCGCGCCCAAGATGGCGGTGCGGGGGCGGAGCCCTCTCTCCAGCGCCCGTCGCGCCGCCCGCGGCCGCCGGGGGCGGGCAGGGCCTCGCCGTGACGCGGCGGCCTCGGCGGAGCCTCCGCGCCGGGCGGGCGGGCGGAGCCGCATCGCACCCACCGGGCGCACCGGAGCGGCCCCGCGGCGCCACTCCCAACATGGCGGCGGCGGCGCTGCCTCGGCTGTCGCTGCCGCTCCCGCGAGAGGAGGGGGTGAGTCCTCGCGAGAGCTGCGGCGGAGCGGCCGCCATGGAGGCGGGCGGGGGGCCCGGCACCGGCCCGGGCAACAACAAGGGCCGCGGGGGAGCCGCCGCGCCCGGGAGGGGCCGCGACACGGCCCGGCCGCCGCGCAAGGACTCCGAGGTCAGCGCTGCCGCCGCGGGCCGAGAGGCGCTGCCCAGGCGGGGAGAACCGCGCCCGACCTCGGCCCGGGGCCTGCGCGGAGGGGCCGGGCCGGGGCGCGGCCCGGGGGTGTCTGAGGGGCCCGGGGGTGTCTGAGGGGCACGCAGGTGTCTGAGGGGCACGGAGGTGTCTGAGGGGTCTGGGGATGTCTGAGGGGCCCGGAGGTATCTGAGGGGTCTGGGTGTGCCCGGGGCTGTCTGAGGGGCCCGGGGGTGTCTGAGGGGCCCGGGGGTGTCTGAGGGGCCCGGGGGTGTCTGAGGGGCCCGGGGGTATCTGAGGGGTCTGGGGGTGTCTGAGGGGTCTGGGGGTGTCTGAGGGATACGGAGGTGTCGGAGGGGTCTAGGGGTGTCTGAGGGGTGTCTGAGGGACACGGGGGTATCTGAGGGGTCTGGGTGTGCCCGGGGGTGTCTGAGGGGTGTCTGAGGGTCCCGGAGGTGTCTGAGGGGCCCGGGGGTGTCTGAGGGGCCCGGGGGTGTCTGAGGGGCCCGGGGGTGTCTGAGGGGTCTGGGGGTGTCTGAGGGACACGGGGGTATCTGAGGGGTCTGGGTGTGCCCGGGGGTGTCTGAGGGGTGTCTGAGGGTCCCGGAGGTGTCTGAGGGGCCCGGGGGTGTCTGAGGGGCCCGGGGGTATCTGAGGGGTCTGGGGGTGTCTGAGAGGCCCGGAGGTGTCTGAGGGACACGGGGGTGTCTGAGGGGCCCGGGGGTATCTGAGGGGTGTCTGAGGGACACGGGGGTGTCTGAGGGGTATCTGAGGGGTCTGGATGTGCCTGGGGGTGTCTGAGGGGTCTGGGGGTGTCTGAGGGACACGTGGGTGTCTGAGGGTCCCGGAGATGTCTGAGGGGTGTCTGAGGGGTCTGGGGGTGTCTGAGGGACACGGGGGTGTCTGAGGGGCCCGGAGGTGTCTGAGGGGTCTGGGGGTGTCTGAGGGGCCCGGGGGTGTCTGAGGGGTCTGGGTGTGCTCGGGGGTGTCTGAGGGGTCTGGGGGTGTCTGAGGGTCCCGGAGGTGTCTGAGGGTCCCGGGGGTGTCTGAGGGGTCTGGTTGTGCCCGGGTCTGTCGGTGCCGCTGTCCGGTGTCTGTCGGTGCCGGTGCCGATGCCCGGGCGGTGCTTCCAGCCCTGCTCTGTCACCGCCTTCCCTCGGCTCGGTCCTGGATCAGCCGCTGCCCCGGTCCCGGTTCCCCCAGCTCATCCCGGGGCTCTCCCAGCTCATCCCGGGACTCTCCGGGCGCATCCCGGGGCTCTCCCAGCCCTTCCCGGAGCTCTCCCAGCCCATCCCGGGGCTCTCCCAGCCCTTCCCGGAGCTCTCCCAGAGCATCCCGGGGCTCTCCCAGCTCATCCCGGGGCTCTCCCGGCCCATCCCGCGGCTCTCCCGGCCCATCCCGCGGCTCTCCCGGCCCATCCCGCGGCTCTCCCGGCCCATCCCGGGGCTCTCCCGGCCCATCCCGGGGCTCTCCCGGCCCATCCCGGGGCTCTCCCGGCCCATCCCGGGGCTCTCCCGGCCCATCCCGGGGCTCTCCCGGCCCATCCCGGGGCTCTCCCGGCCCATCCCGGGGCTCTCCCGGCCCATCCCGGGGTTCTCCCAGCACATCCCGAGGGTCTCCCAGCTCATCCCGGGGCTCTGCCAGCCCTTCCCGGGGCTCTCCCGGTGCGTCCCGGGGCTCTCCCAGCCGATTTTTCCCACGTTTTCAGGGCTATTCTGAGTCGCCAGACCTGGAGTTCGAATATGCAGACACGGATAAATGGGGAGCAGAGCTGTCAGGTGAGGAATTCCCTGGGATGCAGGGATGAACCAGCTGGGATTGCCTTTCCTGCTGCAATTAAAGGAGCTCTCTCAGCTCCACGATTATCCTTAAACCCATTATTGGTTTTTAGGGGGAAATACACATTTAATTAATATCTTTAGCCTTATGCTCGGTGGGGTTTGTTTCAGATTTTGGGTATTTGGGGTAAAACTTCAGTTTCCAAGTTCTCCAAGGTTTTTGGGACTTGTCCTGTTTTGGCAGAGCTTTACAGCTACACGGAGGGGCCAGAATTCCTGCTCAACCGAAAGTGCTTCGAGGAGGACTTCAGGATCCACAGTAAGAGCCTTTCCTGGGTCTGTGTCCCCCTGGGGAGGGACAGGGTTCTCTCTTCCTGGAGAAGAAGAGCCTGAGGGCAGAGTTCTCAGGGATCTGCAGCTTCCTGGGAATAGCAGCTCTGATCTCTGCTCTGTGTGAGCAGTGACAGGACCCTGGGAAGGGCCGGAGCTGTGTCAGGAGATGTTTGGGATGGATATTGGGAAAGGGCTGTGGTCAGGCACTGACCAGGCTCCCCAGGGCAGTGGGCACAGCCCCAAGGCTGCCAGAGCTCCAGGAGTGTTTGGACTGGATAATCCCATGGATATTCCATGAGTCCATGACTCAGCTGGAAGGCAGGAGGATCCCTCTGTCTGTGACAGACATCCCTGGATATCCACAGCTCCCAGCAGCACCGTGTTCCATGTGGTGCTGGATCCATTGGGCCTGTCCCATCCCCTCATCCCACTGGTGTGGTTTGCTGTGGTGCTGGATCCCTGAGGTGTGTCCCATCCCCTCATCCCACTGGTGTGGTTTGCTGTGGTGCTGGATCCCTGAGGTGTGTCCCATCCCCTCATCCCACTGGTGTGGTTTGCTGTGGTGCTGGATCCATTGGGCCTGTCCCATCCCCTCATCCCACTGGTGTGGTTTGCTGTGGTGCTGGATCCCTGAGGTGTGTCCCATCCCCTCATCCCACTGGTGTGGTTTGCTGTGGTGCTGGATCCCTGAGGTGTGTCCCATCCCCTCATCCCACTGGTGTGGTTTGCTGTGGTGCTGGATCCCTGGGGTGGGTCTATGGGTGTCCCATTCCCTCATCCCACTGTTGTGGTGTCCTGTTCTGCTGGATCCCTTGATTGTGTCCCATTCCCTCATCCCAGTGTTGTGGTTTATCAGTGCTGCTGGATCCCTGGGATGGGTCTATGGGTGTGTCCCATTCCCTCATCCCATTGTTGTGGTTTCCCTCATCCCAGTGCTGCTGGATCCCTGGGATGTGTCTATGGGCATCCCCTCATCCCAATGTTGTGGTTTCCTGTTCTGCTGGATCCCTTGAGTGTGTCCCATTCCCTCATCCCCAGTGTTGTGGTTTCCCTCATCCCAGTGCTGCTGGATCCCTGGGATGTGTCTATGGGTGTCCCACTCCCTCATCCCACTGCTGTGGTTTCCTGTAGTGCTGCATCCCTGAGGATGCTGCTGAAGTGCTGCTGGATCCCTGGGATGTGTCTGTGGGTGTCCCCTCATCCCAGTGTTGTGGTTTATCGGTGCTGCTGGATCCCTGGGATGGGTCTGTGGGTGTGTTCCATTCCCTCATCCCACTGTTGTGGTTTCCTGTTCTGCTGGATCCCTTGAGCGTGTCCCATTCCCTCACAGGGCTGAGGATTGTGGGATTTGGGATGTTGCAGATCCCTGGAGTGAGTCCATGGGTGTGTCCATCCCCTCATCCTGCTCTTGTGATTTCCCTGTGGTGCTGGATCCCCTGGGCATGTCCCATTCCCTGATCCCACTGTTGTGGTTTCCCAGTGGTACCAAATCCCTCTGAGTGGGACTTCCCTGTGGTGCTGGATCCCTTGGGTGTGTCCATCCCCTCATCCCACTGTTGTGCTTTTCCCAAGGTACTGGATCGTGTGTCCATGAGTGTGTCCCATTCCCTCCTTGGGATGAGGGTTGAGGTTTTTGGGATGTTGTGGATCCCTGGAGCGAGTCCATGAGTTTGTCCATCCCTTGATCCCACCCTCTGTTGTGGTTTTCCCTTGGTGCTGGATCCCATGTCCATGAGCATGTCCCATTCCCTTGTTGGGATGAGGGTTGCGATGCACCCACACTGGCATTGCCTGTCCCTGCAGTGCTGGATTGGGCTCAGCACCCCCACTGGCATTGCCTGTCCCTGCAGTGCTGGATTGGGCTCAGCACCCACACCGGCATTGCCTGTCCCTGCAGTGCTGGATTGGGCTCAGCACCCACACGGGCATTGCCTGTCCCTGCAGTGCTGGATTGGGCTCAGCACCCACACTGGCATTGCCTGTCCCTGCAGTGCTGGATTGGGCTCAGCACCCACACCGGCATTGCCTGTCCCTGCAGTGCTGGATTGGGCTCAGCACCCACACGGGCATTGCCTGTCCCTGCAGTGCTGGATTGGGCTCAGCACCCACACTGGCATTGCCTGTCCCTGCAGTGCTGGATTGGGCTCAGCACCCACACCGGCATTGCCTGTCCCTGCAGTGCTGGATTGGGCTCAGCACCCACACGGGCATTGCCTGTCCCTGCAGTGCTGGATTGGGCTCAGCACCCACACTGGCATTGCCTGTCCCTGCAGTGCTGGATTGGGCTCAGCACCCACACCGGCATTGCCTGTCCCTGCAGTGCTGGATTGGGCTCAGCACCCACACGGGCATTGCCTGTCCCTGCAGTGCTGGATTGGGCTCAGCACCCACACGGGCATTGCCTGTCCCTGCAGTGCTGGATTGGGCTCAGCACCCACACGGGCATTGCCTGTCCCTGCAGTGCTGGATTGGGCTCAGCACCCACACTGGCATTGCCTGTCCCTGCAGTGCTGGATTGGGCTCAGCACCCACACCGGCATTGCCTGTCCCTGCAGTGCTGGATTGGGCTCAGCACCCACACGGGCATTGCCTGTCCCTGCAGTGCTGGATTGGGCTCAGCACCCACACCGGCATTGCCTGTCCCTGCAGTGCTGGATTGGGCTCAGCACCCACACCGGCATTGCCTGTCCCTGCAGTGCTGGATTGGGCTCAGCACCCACATGGGCATTGCCTGTCCCTGCAGTGCTGGAGCTGGATTGGGCTCAGCACCCACACTGGCATTGCCTGTCCCTGCAGTGCTGGATTGGGCTCAGCACCCACACCGGCATTGCCTGTCCCTGCAGTGCTGGATTGGGCTCAGCACCCACACGGGCATTGCCTGTCCCTGCAGTGCTGGATTGGGCTCAGCACCCACACGGGCATTGCCTGTCCCTGCAGTGCTGGATTGGGCTCAGCACCCACACTGGCATTGCCTGTCCCTGCAGTGCTGGATTGGGCTCAGCACCCACACCGGCATTGCCTGTCCCTGCAGTGCTGGATTGGGCTCAGCACCCACACTGGCATTGCCTGTCCCTGCAGTGCTGGAGCTGGATTGGGCTCAGCACCCACACCGGCATTGCCTGTCCCTGCAGTGCTGGATTGGGCTCAGCACCCACAGTGGCATTGCCTGTCCCTGCAGTACCAGAGCGGGCTCAGCACCCAGACGGGCATTGCCTGTCCCTGCAGTGCTGGATTGGGCTCAGCACCCACACCGGCATTGCCTGTCCCTGCAGTGCTGGATTGGGCTCAGCACCCACATGGGCATTGCCTGTCCCTGCAGTGCTGGAGCTGGATTGGGCTCAGCACCCACACCGGCATTGCCTGTCCCTGCAGTGCTGGATTGGGCTCAGCACCCACACGGGCATTGCCTGTCCCTGCAGTGCTGGAGCTGGATTGGGCTCAGCACCCACACCGGCATTGCCTGTCCCTGCAGTGCTGGAGCTGGATTGGGCTCAGCACCCACACCGGCATTGCCTGTCCCTGCAGTGCTGGATTGGGCTCAGCACCCACACCGGCATTGCCTGTCCCTGCAGTGCCGGAGCAGGCTCAGCACCCACACTGGCATTGCCTGTCCCTGCAGTGCTGGATTGGGCTCAGCACCCACACGGGCATTGCCTGTCCCTGCAGTGCTGGATTGGGCTCAGCACCCACACCGGCATTGCCTGTCCTTGCAGTGCTGGATTGGGCTCAGCACCCACACCGGCATTGCCTGTCCCTGCAATGCTGGATTGGGCTCAGCACCCACACGGGCATTGCCTGTCCCTGCAGTGCTGGATTGGGCTCAGCACCCACACTGGCATTGCCTGTCCCTGCAGTGCCGGAGCGGGCTCAGCACCCACACGGTCATTGCCTGTCCCTGCAGTGCTGGATTGGGCTCAGCACCCACACCGGCATTGCCTGTCCCTGCAGTGCTGGAGCTGGATTGGGCTCAGCACCCACACGGGCATTGCCTGTCCCTGCAGTGCTGGATTGGGCTCAGCACCCACACGGGCATTGCCTGTCCCTGCAGTGCTGGATTGGGCTCAGCACCCACACTGGCATTGCCTGTCCCTGCAGTGCTGGATTGGGCTCAGCACCCACACCGGCATTGCCTGTCCCTGCAGTGCTGGATTGGGCTCAGCACCCACACTGGCATTGCCTGTCCCTGCAGTGCTGGAGCTGGATTGGGCTCAGCACCCACACGGGCATTGCCTGTCCCTGCAGTGCTGGATTGGGCTCAGCACCCACACGGGCATTGCCTGTCCCTGCAGTGCTGGATTGGGCTCAGCACCCACACGGGCATTGCCTGTCCCTGCAGTGCTGGAGCTGGATTGGGCTCAGCACCCACACCGGCATTGCCTGTCCCTGCAGTGCTGGAGCTGGATTGGGCTCAGCACCCACACCGGCATTGCCTGTCCCTGCAGTGCTGGAGCTGGATTGGGCTCAGCACCCACACCGGCATTGCCTGTCCCTGCAGTGCTGGATTGGGCTCAGCACCCACACCGGCATTGCCTGTCCCTGCAGTGCTGGAGCTGGATTGGGCTCAGCACCCACACCGGCATTGCCTGTCCCTGCAGTGCTGGATTGGGCTCAGCACCCACACTGGCATTGCCTGTCCCTGCAGTGCCGGAGCGGCGCTGGCCGGAGCTGGAGCGGGCTCAGCACCGAACCCACGCCATGCGGCTGCTGGACGGGCTGGAGGTGACGGCGCGGGAGCGGCGGCTGCGCGTGGCACGGGCCATCCTCTATGTGGCACAAGGTGACACGGGGACACTGCAGAGCTGGGAGGGAGGGACTGGGGTCGGCAGAGGGTGTGTGGGATGTGTCCCATGGTTGGTGTCCTTATCCTGGGTGTTGGTGTCCCTGTGGTGGGTGCTGGTGTCCCCATAGTGGGTGTTGGTGTCCCTGTGGTGGGTGTTTGTGTCCCCTAGTGGTTGTTGATGTCCCCATAGACAGGTGTTGGTGTCCCCATGGCGGGTGTTGGTGTCCCCATGGCGGGTGTTGGTGTCCCCATGGCGGGTGTTGGTGTCCCCATAGACAGGTGTTGGTGTCCCCATGGCGGGTGTTGGTGTCCCCATAGTGCGTGTTGGTGTCCCCATAGTGGGTGTTGGTGTCCCCATAGTGTGTGTTGGTGTCCCCATGGCAGGTGTTGGTGTCCCATGGAGGGTGTTGGTGTCCCCATAGTGGGTGTTGGTGTCCCATAGCGAGTGTTGGTGTCCCCATAGCGGGTGTTGGTGTCCCATAGCGAGTGTTGGTGTCCCCATAGCGGGTGTTGGTGTCCCATGGAGGGTGTTGGTGTCCCCATAGTGGGTGTTGATGTTCCCATAGCGGGTGTTGGTGTCCCCATAGCGGGTGTTGGTGTCCCCATAGCGGGTGTTGGTGTCCCATGGAGGGTGTTGGTGTCCCCATAGCGGGTGTTGGTGTCCCCATAGCGGGTGTTGGTGTCCCATGGAGGGTGTTGGTGTCCCCATAGCAGGTGTTGGTGTCCCATAGCGAGTGTTGGTGTCCCTATAGCGGGTGTTGGTGTCCCATGGCGGGTGTTGGTGTCCCCATAGCGGGTGTTGGTGTCCCATGGAGGGTGTTGGTGTCCCCATAGCGGGTGTTGGTGTCCCATAGCGGGTGTTGGTGTCCCTGTGGCGGGTGTTGGTGTCCCCATAGCGGGTGTTGGTGTCCCTGTGGTGAGTGTTGGTGTCCCCATAGCGGGTGTTGCTGTCCCCATGGTGGGTGTTGGTGTCCCCATGGAGGGTGTTGGTGTCCCATGGAGGGTGCTGGTGTCCCTGTGGTGAGTGTTGGTGTCCCATGGAGGGTGTTGGTGTCCCTGTGGTGGGTGTTGGTGTCCCATGGAGGGTGTTGGTGTCCCATGGAGGGTGTTGGTGTCCCTGTGGAGGGTGTTGGTGTCCCCATGGCGAGTGTTGGTGTCCCATAGTGGGTATTGTTGTCCCCATGGCGGGTGTTGGTGTCCCATAGCAGGTGTTGGTGTCCCATGGCGGGTGTTGGTGTCCCCATAGTGGGTGTTGGTGTCCCATGGAGGGTGTTGGTGTCCCCATGGCGGGTGTTGGTGTCCCCATGGTGGGTGTTGGTGTCCCATGGAGGGTGTTGGTGTCCCCATAGTGGGTGTTGGTGTCCCATGGAGGGTGTTGGTGTCCCCATAGTGGGTGTTGGTGTCCCATGGCGGGTGTTGGTGTCATACACTATATATATTATTAAATAAATTATATATATTATAAATAAATATTTGTATTTTATATATACACATTATTATATATTATAGTGTATATATAGTATATAAACATATCTGAATATGCATTTAAAGTGTAAATACACATTATGAATATATAAAAATCTATTTAAATATAATATATATAATATTTATTATTAATATATATAATATTATACATAATATAATGTATATATTATGTAATATATATTAATATTTGTTAACATATAAATATAATATACATATTATATTATAATTTATATTATAACACATTATAATAATATATGTATTATATTATAATTTACATTATATTATAACATATTATAATAATATATGTATTAATATATTATATAATGTATATTAATATATTAAAATATAAATATAATAATATATGGCACAGTACATACTGTATGTACTATGTATTCTGCATTGTTTTTTAAAATGTATATAATATACATAATTATATATAATTATATAATATATAATATTATATGCAATGTATTTTAATATATTAATATATCATTATATGTAATATATATTGTATGTAATTATATACAATATGTATTATTTGCTATTACTATATATGCTATATACTAGATATATATAATTGTGTATATTAGATGTTATATATAATATATAACATATATCTAACATATATCTAGTATATATTATATGATTAATATGTATATTTTACATGTTTTTATAATATATAGTTGTGTGATCTATAGACATAATTTTTATATGTACTGTATATTATATAATATATAATGATATGTAATTTATACCTATTTATGTACAATTTGTGTAATTCATATATTTAGATAATGTGTTATGTTTATGCAATATGGGTGTTATTATATATTATATAATGCACTACATTTATTATGCATGATACATTCCATAACACAATATTTTCCCTATGGAATATTGGTATCAAGTGACCATTAACAGTCATTGTAATAATATTTTAATTGATTTTCCCTCCCTGTGGATCTCAGGGAGCTGATCCTGACAGGACCACACACTGGGGCAGTTTATTCCCCAATTTCCCTCATTTCCCCGTGCCCTCCTGGCTCTGCCATCCCAGGGCTGTGTCTCCCACAGGGCACTCCCATCCTCTCCATCCCACCTTTCCCTCCATCCCAGGGCTGTGTCTCCCACAGGGCACTCCCATCCTGTCCATCCCACCTTTCCCTCCATCCCAGGGCTGTGTCTCCCACAGGGCACTCCCATCCTGTCCATCCCACCTTTCCCTCCATCCCAGGGCTGTGTCTCCCACAGGATCGCTCCCATCCTGTCCATCCCAGGGCTGTGTCTCCCACAGGATCACTCCCATCCTCTCCATCCCACCTTTCCCTCTATCCCAGGGCTGTGTCTCCCACAGGACACTCCCATCTTCTCCCTCCCACCTTTCCCTCCATCCCACCTTTCCCTCCATCCCAGGGCTGTGTCTCCCACCCCCTCCAAGCCCCTGGCTGGTTTTCCTTGCAGGGACCTTCGGGGAGTGCAGCTCCGAGGCCGAGGTGCAGGCCTGGATGAGGTACAACATCTTCCTGCTGCTGGAAGTGGGGACCTTCCATGCCCTGGTGGAGCTGCTCAACATGGAGATCGAGTGAGTGCTGGGGGAAAACCTGGGAATGGCTCTGGAGCAGCTTGGCAGGGGGTTTGTGGCAGTAAAACTGTCCTTCCCTCCTGATTCCTGCAGCAAGTGGAGCAATTCCCAGAGTTCTGGGCAGATTTGTAGGATTAGAGCTGATAAATTCAATATATATTTTATATTTTTAATACTTTCTATAGCTTTAAATAAATACAGAATAAATTATATGACTATAATTTATATTGTATTTATGTAATAATATTGAGATACATCCCAAAGTTCCTCCTCCTGAAAGGAGGGAATTCCTGGAAGTAGCAGCTGTCTCAGGGTTTGGGTCTGGGACACCTGTGGCAGAGTCCAGATGCTCCCAGATTCACTCCCAAATTCCCCCAGATTCACCCCCAAATTCCCCCAAATTCTCCCAGATTCCTCCAGATTCTCCCAAATTCCTCCATATTTCCCCAAATTCTCCCAAATTCCCCCAGATTCCCCTAAATGCCCCCAAATTCTCACAGATTCCCCCAAGTTCCCTCAAATTCCCCCAGATTCCCCCAAATTCACCCAAATTACTCCAAATTCCCCCAAGTTCCACCAGATCCCCCCAAATTCCCCCAGATTCTCCCAAGTTCCCTCAGATTCTCCCAAATTCCCTCAGATTCCCCCAAATTCCCCCAGATTCACTCCCAAATTCCCCCAGATTCCCCCAAATGTCCCCAAATTCACCCAAATTTCCCCAGATTCCCCCAAGGTCACCCAAATTCTCCCAGATTCCCCCAAGTTCCCCCAGATCCACTCCCAAATTCCCCCAGATCCACTCCCAAATTCCCCCAGATTCACTCCCAAATTCCCCCCAGATTCACTCCCAAATTCCCTCAGATTCCCCCAAATTCCCCCAAATTCCCCAGATTCCCCCAAATGCCCCCAAATTCCCCCAAGTTCCCCCAGATTCCCCCAAGTTCCCCCAGATTCCCCCAAATTCCTCCAGATTCCCCCAATTTCCCCCAGATTGACCCAAATTCCTCCAGATTCCCCCAGATCCCCCCAAGTTCCCCCAGATTCACCCAGATTCACCCAAATTCCTCCAGATTCCCCCAAATTCTCCCAGATTCCCCCCAGATTCCCCCCAGATTCCCCCAGATTCCCCCAGATTCCCCCAGATTCACCCAAATTCTTCCCCATTCCCCCAAATTCCTCCAGATTCCCCCAAGTTACCCCAGATTCCTCCAAGTTCCCCCAAATTCCCCCAGATTCCCCCAGATTCTCCCAATTTCCCCCAGATTCCCCCAGATTCCCCCAGATCCCCCCAGATCCCCCCAAATCCCCCCGAATCCCTCCCCATTCCCTCTGGGCTCTTCTCCCTCTGCAGCAACAGCGCCGCCTGTTCCAGCGCCGTCAGGAAACCGGCCATTTCCCTGGCTGACAGCACCGACCTCAGGTATGGAGTGGGAATTCTGGGCCTCCAGGGATTGCCAGGCTTTTCCAGGAGCTGGGACAGGCCCCAGGGAGGGGCCCAGAGCTCCGTGAGCACCCCCAGGAATGGGGCAGGTCTGGAATGTCAGAGCGGGAAAATTGGGAAGGGAGATTTTTTTTTTTTTCCTGCTTGGACCTTTTTCCTGAGCCCTGGTGTGGGGCAGGAATGTGGAATCTGTTTCAGTCTGGACTGAAAACACTGGAAAAAGTCAGTTAAATTCCAGCATATTCCAGGAAAACCAGAATCACTGCAAACATCTGCAGTTCACCTTGTCCTCCTGCAAATCCAGGGCTGGTTTTCCTGGTTCGGAGACCAGAAATATCCCTGGAATCCTCCTGTCAATCCAGAGCTGTTTTCTCATTAAGAGACCAAAATTCCCTGCAAAAATCCCCAATTCTCCTCCTCCTGCCAATCCAGGGCTGGTTTTTCTCATTTAGAGACCAAACATCCCCAATTCTCCTCATCCTGCCAATCCAGAGCTGGTTTTTCTCATTTAGAGACCAAAAATCCCCAATTCTTCTCCTCCTGCCAATCCAGGGCTGGTTTTATTTGTTTAGAGACTAAAACTCCCTGCAAACATTCCCAATTCTGATCCTGCCAATGCAGGGCTGTTTTTTCTCATTGAGAGACCAAAACTCCCTTCAAACATCCCCAATTCTCCTCATCCTGCCAATCCAGGGCTGGTTTTCCTGCTTTAGAGGCCAAAACTCCCTGCAAACATTCCCAATCCTGCCAATCCAGAGCTGTTTTTTCTCATTTAGAGACCAAAACTCCCTACAAACATTCCCAATTCTCCTCCTCCTGCCAATCCAGGGCTGTTTTTTCTCATTTAGAGACCAAAAATCCCCAATTCTCCTCATCCTGCCAATCCAGGGCTGTTTTTCCTGATTTACAGACCAAACATCCTCAGTTCTCCTCCTCCTGCCAATCCAGAGCTGGTTTTCCTGATTTAGAGACCAAACATCCCCAATTCTCCTCCTCCTCCTGCCAATCCAAGTCTGGTTTTCCTGATTTAGAGACCAAAACTCCCTGTAAACACCCCCAATTCTCCTCATCCTGCTGCCAATCCAGGGCTGTTTTTCCTGCTTTAGAGGCCAAAACTCCCTGCAAACATTCCCAATTCTCCCAATCCTGCCAATCCAGAGCTGTTTTTTCTCATTTAGAGACCAAAACTCCCTTCAAACATCCCCAGTTCTCCTCATCCTGCCAATCCAGGACTGTTTTCCTGGTTTAGAGACCAAACACCCCCAATTCTCCTCCTCCTGCCAATCCAGGGCTGTTTTTCCTGATTTACAGACCAAACATCCCCAATTCTCCTCATCCTGCCAATCCAGGGCTGTTTTTTCTCATTTAGAGACCAAACATCCCCAATTCTTCTCCTCCTCCTGCCAATCCAGGGCTGGTTTTCCTGATTTAGAGACCAAACATCCTCACTTCTCCTCATCCTGCCAATCCAGAGCTGTTTTTCCTGGTTTAGAGACCAAAACTCCCTGCAAACACTCCCAATTCTCCTCATCCTGCCAATCCAGGGCTGGTTTTCCTGATTTACAGACCAAACACCCCCAATTCTCCTCCTCCTGCCAATCCAGAGCTGTTTTTTCTCATTTAGAGACCAAAACTCCCTGCAAACACTCCCAGTTCTCCTCCTCCTGCCAATCCAGAGCTGTTTTTTCTCATTTAGAGACCAAAACTCCCTGCAAACACTCCCAATTCTCCTCATCCTGCCAATCCAGGGCTGGTTTTCCTGATTTACAGACCAGACACCCCCAGTTCTCCTCATCCTGCCAATCCAGGGCTGGTTTTCCTGCTTTAGAGACCAAAACTCCCTGCAAACACTCCCAGTTCTCCTCCTCCTGCCAATCCAGGGCTGGTTTTCCTGGTTTAGAGACCAAAACTCCCTGCAAACACCCCCAGTTCTCCTCATCCTGCCCATCCAGGGCTGGTTTTCCTGCTTTAGAGACCAGAAACATCCCTGTGGGAGCACAGACATTCCTGTGGCACCTCCTGCCTCTCTCTCCCGGGATTTTGGGTGCCGGCAGCTCTTCCCAAACTCATCCCAGCTCATCCCAGGCTGCTTTTCCCACCCAGGGTGCTGCTGAACATCATGTACCTGATGGTGGAGACCCTTCGCCAGGAGGCCGAGGGGGACAAGCCCGAGTGGAAGAGCATGAGACAAACATTCCGAGCTGAGCTGGGTGAGGATCCTGAGCTTGGCCTGGAGAGGGACAGCGAGGGGGGATTTGCCTCCCAGCCGTGGTTAGCAGGGACTGACAGCACTGGGTTGGTTGAAACTCAGCTTGGAGGGTGAGCACAGGGAGCCATCCAGCCTTTTCCTGCTCTTCCCAGGGGAAAAATTGGGATATTGGAGCTGTTGTTGAACACAGAATGAGAAATTAGGGAGGTTCTGAGGCCTTGGAGAGGAAAAGAGAGATGTCTGGTGTCACTTGAAAGGGAGGAGGGAGACAGGAAAACAAAGATTTCTAGTCTTAACTGTATTAGTTAAAAGTTATTAGCTGTAAGTGCTTCCAGACAATCAAATCCTGATGTCCCCAACACTGTCTGTCCTTTCACTGACAGCACAGAGGAGGGAAGGGGTTCTGAGCTCTGGTGTGAAGGCATGGATTGGAAGGGGTTCTGAGCTCTGATGTGAAGGCACAGCATGGAAGGGGTTCTGAGCTCTGGTGTGAAGGCATGGATTGGAAGGGGTTCTGAGCTCTGGTGTGAAGGCACAGCATGGAAGGGGTTCTGAGCTCTGATGTGAAGGCACAGCATGGAAGGGGTTCTGAGCTCTGATATGAAGGCACAGCATGGAAGGGGTTCTGAGCTCTGATGTGAAGGCACAGCATGGAAGGGGTTCTGAGCTCTGGTGTGAAGCTACAGGAGGGAAGGGGTTCTGAGCTCTGGTGTGAAGGCACAGCATGGAAGGGGTTCTGAGCTCTGATGTGAAGGCACAGCATGGAAGGGGTTCTGAGCTCTGATGTGAAGGCACAGCATGGAAGGGGTTCTGAGCTCTGGTGTGAAGGCACAGCATGGAAGGGGTTCTGAGCTCTGGTGTGAAGGCACAGCATGGAAGGGGTTCTGAGCTCTGATGTGAAGGCACAGGTGGGAAGGGGTTCTGAGCTCTGGTATGAAGGCACAGCATGGAAGGGGTTCTGAGCTGTGATGTGAAGGCACAGCATGGAAGGGGTTCTGAGCTCTGATATGAAGGCACAGCATGGAAGGGGTTCTGAGCTCTGATATGAAGGCACAGGATGGAAACGGGTTTTGAGCTCTGATGTGAAGGCACAGCATGGAAGGGGTTCTGAGCTCTGATATGAAGGCACAACATAGAAGGGGTTCTGAGCTCTGGTGTGAAGGCACAGCATGGAAGGGGTTCTGAGCTCTGGTGTGAAGGCACAGGAGGGAAGGGGTTCTCAGCTCTGATATGAAGGCACAGGTGGGAAGGGGTTCTGAGCTCTGATGTGAAGGCACAGGATGGAAAGGGGTTCTGAGCTCTGATGTGAAGGCACAGCATGGAAGGGGTTCTGAGCTCTGGTGTGAAGGCACAGGTGGAAAGGGGTTCTGAGCTCTGGTGTGAAGGCACAGCATGGAAGGGGTTCTGAGCTCTGGTGTGAAGCCACAGGAGGGAAGGGGTTCTGAGCTCTGATATGAAGGCACAGGTGGGAAGGGGTTCTGAGCTCTGGTGTGAAGCCAACACTTCAGCCAGGGAGAAAATTATTAGCAATAATTATTAGCCTTCAGGAAAATTAGAGCCTTAATGAACCCAGCACTGCCTGCCCAACCAGGACAGAACACAGCCTGGAAGGATTTCTAACCACACTTAATAACTAGATAAGAACTTTTCCCACAACAGCTCCTGAAATAACATTTATTAACACAAATATGTGACAGTTATTGTGGGTTTCGTGTTGCTGGTGAAAACATTGAGCTGTATTTAATTGATAATAAAAGACCCCAAAAGAAACCAGCACAAAACACATTTCACAGAGACAAACACACCAAACTCAAGTTACAACCACGACAGACAGAAACCAGCCCCAAAGAACTACTAACTAAAAACACCACCAATTAAAACACTTATCCAGACACTCTCTCAATAACACAGGACAATAAAATATCTTGCACACAACTCTCTCTGCAACACAAAACAAAAAGAAAGAACAGAGTTTCTTTTTATCAACACAGATGTTGAAAAAGGAGCTGCACATTGAAGGTAAAACAAGTTACTGGAGTTGCAAACCAGAACTGGGCTTATAAAGTAAGAACAGCAAAAAGCAATAATATAAAGCAGCAGAGTGTGAAGCAAGTTACTGTTATTAGGATTAAGGCAGCAAAACACAGTAAAGGAAATGCTTATAAAGCAAGAATCAAAGTAGCTGTTAGAAAGGAAGAAAATAAAGTGTAGAAAAATAGAAAGCACGTGGTCTTCTCACCCCTACGTTGTTCCAGGAGGAGGAGGAGACAGGACAAGCTGCAGCAATTGCCCTCACAGAGTCCTGGCATTTCCCCTTCTCTGCTGGAGTTTAAACTCCACACACTTTTTATACTTTTTTTTTCCTTCATGTGGTTTTGGGACCAACAGTCAATCAACTGGGGGGATGATGGAGATGCCTGAGGGGAGGTGGCTCCTTGAGCAGTCATAGAAGATACTGCAAAGGAAGGCTGGGCTATTTCTTAACACTCCATCCTTTGTTAATCTGATCAGTTTGAAAGGCCTTTGTCCTCCCCCAGGGGGCTGGGGCCTCTCCCTCAACCCATCAGGCTTTATCAGGGGCCATCACCCCCCATCTGGGGTGGGATGGGCTCGTGGAGATGCTGGGGTGAGGATTTCCTGGCTATAATCCCTGTGTGGTTCCAGGAGCCCCCCTGTACAACAACGAGCCCTTCTCCGTGATGCTCTTTGGGATGGTGACCAAGTTCTGCAGTGGCCACGCCCCACATTTCCCCATGAAGAAGGTGCTGCTCCTGCTCTGGAAGACCGTGCTGGTGAGAGGGGAGGATGTGGGATGTGTGGTTTGATGTTTGGGAGAGGAGGGAATGGCTGGAATTGCTCCATCCTCTTGTCGTGATGCTCAGTTTGCACCTTATTAAGCCAAATTCCAGGTTTTCCCTTATAGGGAAGTACTGGATGGTGGTGTCTGGAGCTGGACACCAAGGATGGACCTAAAGCAAGGTCCCTGGCTGGGATCTGGGAAGGGAAAGGTCTGGACACTCCAGTTGTGGATGCCTGGACACCCTCCTGGCTGTCACAAGCACAAGGGGAGCACAGGGACAGGCAGCTCCTGTTTTACACCCTGGAGAAGGATTTGGGTCTCTCCAGAAGGACATGGAGGGGCTGGAACAGCAGGAGGGGCTGAGGGAGCTGGGGGGGCTCAGCTGGAGCAAAGGAGGCTCAGGGGGGACCTTCTCCCTCTCCAGGATTCCCTGCCAGGAGGGGCAGCCGGGGGGGTCGGGCTGTACCCCAGGAACAGGGACAGGAGGAGGGAACGGCCTCAGGCTGGGCCAGGGCAGGGGCAGGGGGGACAGGGGGGAATTCCTGCCTGGAAAGGGTGGGCAGGCCCTGGCACAGCTGCCCAGGGAGGGTTGGAGTACCCAGCCCTGGAGGTGCCCAGAAAACACCTGGATGTGGCACTTGGGGACATGGTCAGGGGATGGATGGACTCGGTGACCCCAGAGGGCTTTTCCAGCCTTGAGGATTCCATGGGAAAACAACCCCCTGCTGGCACATTCAGGATGGATATTTGGGGAAATTCCTGCCTGGAAAGGGTGGGCAGGCCCTGGCAGGGGCTGCCCAGGCATGTTTGGAGTGCCCAGCCCTGGAGGTGCCCAAGGCAGGACTGTTTGTGGCACTCAGAGCTCTGGGCTGGGGGACTAGGTGGGCATTGGACACAGGGTGGGCTCCATGGGCTGGGAGGGCTTTTCCAAGGTGGGCATCGGGCACAGGGTGGGCTCCATGGGCTGGGAGGGCTTTTCCAAGGTGGGCATCGGGCACAGGGTGGGCTCTGTGGTCCTGGAGGGCTTTTCCAAGGTGGGCATCGGGCACAGGGTGGGCTCTGTGGTCCTGGAGGGCTTTTCCAAGGTAGGCATCGGGCACAGGGTGGGCTCTGTGGTCCTGGAGGGCTTTTCCAAGGTGGGCATCGGGCACAGGGTGGGCTCTGTGGGCTGGGAGGGCTTTTCCAAGGTGGGCTCCATGGGCTGGGAGGGCTTTTCCAAGGTGGGCATCGGGCACAGGGTGGGCTCTGTGGTCCTGGAGGGCTTTTCCAAGGTGGGCATCGGGCACAGGGTGGGCTCTGTGATCCTGGAGGGCTTTACCAAGATGGGCATTGGCCACAGGGTGGGCTCCATGGGCTGGGAAGGCTTTGCCAAGGTGGGCATTGGGCACAGAGTGGGCTCTGTGGGCTGGGAGGGCCTTTCCAAGGTGGGCATCGGGCACAGGGTGGGCTCTGTGGGCTGGGAGGGCTTTACCAAGGTGGGCATTGGGCACAGAGTGGGCTCTGTGGGCTGGGAAGGCTTTTCCAAGGTGGGCATCGGGCACAGGGTGGGCTCGGTGACCTTGGCCATCTTTTCCAGCCTCCGGGACTGGGTGACCGATCCTGTGGGGTGGGTTTGGGCAGGGCAGGTGGGGACGCGCCGGGAGCCCCCCGTGCTCAGCCCGGGCTGTCCCTGCAGTGCACCCTGGGCGGGTTTGAGGAGCTGCAGAGCATGAAGGCGGAGAAGAGGGAGGTGCTGGGGCTGCCCCCGCTGCCCGAGGACAGTATCCAGGTGATCCGCAGCATGAGGGCGGCGTCGCCACCCGCGTCCGCATCCGACCTCATCGAGCAGCAGCAGAAACGCGGCCGGAGGGAGCACAAGGTGGGGACGGTGACATGGCTGAGGGGATGGGGACATGGCTGAGGGCGTGGGGACATGGCTGAGGGCGTGGGGACATGGCTGAGGGGATGGGGACATGGCTGAGGGGATGGGGACATGGCTGAGGGGGTGGGGACATCACTGAGGGGGTGGGAACATCGCTGAGGGGTGGGGACATGGCTGAGGGGGTGGGGACATCACTGAGGGGGTGGGGACATCACTGAGGGTGGGGACATGGCTGAGGGGGTGGGAACATGGCTGAGGGGTGGGGACATGGCTGAGGGGGTGGGGACATGGCTGAGGGGGTGGCGACATCGCTGAGGGGGTGGGGACATGGCTGAGGGGGTGGGGACATCACTGAGGGCGTGGTGTCATAACTATGGAGGTGGGGACATCACTGAGAATGTGGTGACATCAAGGAGGGGATGGTGACATCAAGGAGGAGATGGTGGCATCAAGGAGGGGATGATGACATCAAGGAGGGAGTAGTAACATCAAAGAGGGGATGGTGACATCAAGGAGGGGATGGTGACATCAAGAAGGGGATGGTGACATCAAGGCGGGGTTGGTGACATCGAGGAGGGGATGGTGACATTAAGAAGGGAGTAGTGACATCAAGGAGGGGATGGTGACATCAAGGAGGGGATGGTGACATCAAGGAGGAGATGGTGACATCAAGGAGGGGATGGTGACATCAAGGAAGGGTTGGTGACATCGAGGAGGGGATGGTGACATTAAGAAGGGAGTAGTGACATCAAGGTGGGGATGGTGACATCAAGGAGGTTGTTCCAGGGTCTGGCACTGCCCTTGGAGCAGGGACATTCCCTGGAATGCTCTGCCCTCTCCTCAGGCCCTCATTAAGCAGGACAACCTGGACGCCTTCAACGAGCGGGATCCCTACAAAGCTGACGACTCCCGGGAGGAGGAGGAGGAGAACGACGACGACAACAGCCTGGAGGGAGAGACCTTCCCCCTGGAACGGGATGAAGTGATGCCCCCACCCACCCAGCACCCCCCCAGCGACCGCATCACCTGCCCCAAGGGGCTGCCCTGGGCCCCCAAGGTCCGGTGAGTCCCCAGGGATCTGCTGGCAGAGCCAGAGAGGGGTCAGGAAAACGGAGGCTGGACATTGGGAATCTCAGCAGGGATGGAGGAAGAGCTGGGGATGGGGTGGTCACCTGGATGGCTGTTCTTTAGGGGCTGGGCTGGGCATCATCCCCTTGTCAGGCTTCTGCCTGTGGCCAGAGCTGTGGCATTGCAGGGTGGGCAGGGAGATGTGACTCCTCTGTTTCTGCTTTTCTGCAGGGAGAAGGACATCGAGATGTTCCTGGAGTCCAGCAGGAGCAAATTCATCGGATACACCTTGGGCAGGTGGGACCAGGGCCAGCCAAGGGATGCCAGTTTGGGGTGGGGCTGGGGAGGAGGCCTGTCTGGGGGTGTGGGAGGGGTCAGCTGGGGGTCTGTGGGAGAGGGGCCAGTCTGGGGGGGTCGGGGGATAGACCACTCTGGGAGGGGTTTTGTAGAGGCCAGTTTGGGGGCTGTGGTAGAGGCCAGTTTGGGGGGCTGTGGGAGAGGCCAGTTTGGGGGGCTGTGGGAGAGGCCAGTTGGGGGGCTGTGGGAGAGGCCAGTTTGGGGGGCTGTGGGAGAGGCCAGTTTGGGGGCTGTGGGAGAGGCCAGTTTGGGGGGCTGTGGGAGAGGCCAGTTTGGGGGGCTGTGGTAGAGGCCAGTTGGGGGGCTGTGGTAGAGACCAGTTTGGGGGCTGTGGTAGAGGCCAGTTTGGGGGGCTGTGGGAGGCCAGTTTGGGGGGCTGTGGGAGAGGCCAGTTTGGGGGGCTGTGGTAGAGGCCAGTTTGGGGGGTCTGTGGTAGAGGCCAGTTGGGGGGCTGTAGTAGAGGCCAGTTTGGGGGGCTGTGGGAGAGGCCACTTTGGGGTCTGTGGGAGAGGCCACTTTGGGGGCTGTGGTAGAGGCCAGTTTGGGAGCTGTTTTAGAGGCCAGTTTGGGGGCTGTGGTAGAGGCCAGTTGGGGGGCTGTGGTAGAGGCCAGTTTGGGGGTCTGTGGTAGAGGCCAGTTGGGGGGCTGTGGTAGAGGCCAGTTGGGGGGTCTGTGGTAGAGGCCAGTTGGGGGGCTGTGGTAGAGGCCAGTTGGGGGGCTGTGGTAGAGGCCAGTTTGGGGTCTGTGGTAGAGGCCAGTTTGGGGGCTGTTTTAGAGGCCAGTTGGGGGGCTGTTTTAGAGGCCACTCTGGGGGCTGCTGTTGCCTCCATGTGGGCTCATGACTTCAGCCCTGGGGGTCCCTGCCCCACCCCTGGGTGCTCAGCTCTGCTCCCAGCCTGGCTCTTTCCCTCCCCAGTGACACCAACACGGTGGTGGGTCTGCCCAGGCCCATCCACGAGAGCATCCGCACCCTGAAGCTGGTGAGTCTGCTCAGGAATTCCTGCAGTCCCTGCTCCTGCCCCTTCCCCATCCCCCTGTTCCCAGCACAGCTCTGGGGGGGGTTCCTGAGCCATCTCCCCCTTCCTCAGCCCTGTGGTGGGAGCAGTCTGAAGTTCCCATCCCATCCCTGCTCTCCCAGGCTGTGCAAGCCCCTTCCTTAGGGGGCTTCTTCCCTTCCTTAGGGGGCTTCTTCCCTTCCATAGGGGGTTTTATCCCTTCCTTAGGGGGCTATATCACTTCCATAGGGAGCTTCTTCCTTCCTTAGGGGGCTTCCTCCCTTCATTAGGGGGCTTCTTCCCTTCCATAGGGGGCTTTATCCCTTCCATAGGGGGCTTTATCCCTTCCATAGGGGGCTTTATCCCTTCCTTAGGGGGCTTCTTCCCTTCCTTAGGGGGCTTCTTCCCTTCCATAGGGGGCTTTATCCCTTCCATAGGGGGCTTTATCCCTTCCTTAGGGGGCTTCTTTTCCCTTCCTTGTGGGGCTTCTTCCCTTCCATAGGGGGCTTCCTCCCTTCCGTAGGGGGCTTTATCCCTTCCATAGGGGGCTTCCTCCCTTCCTTAGGGGGCTTCTTCCTTTCCTTAGGGGGCTTCCTCCCTTCCATAGGGGGCTTCCTCCCTTCCTTAGGGGGCTTTATCCCTTCCATAGGGGGCTTTATCCCTTCCTTAGGGGGCTTCTTCCCTTCCACAGGGGGCTTTATCCCTTCCATAGGGGGCTTTATCCCTTCCTTAGGGGGCTTCTTTTCCCTTCCTTAGGGGGCTTTTTCCCTTCCATAGGGGGCTTTATCCCTTCCATAGGGGGCTTCTTCTCTTCCATAGGGGGCTTTATCCCTTTTTTTAAGGGGATTCATTCCTGTCTGAGAGGTCTTCACCCCTTGCTTAGGGAGCTTTATCCTTTTCTTAGGGGGCTTCATCCTTTCCTTAGTGGCTTCTTCCCTTCCTTAAGGAGCTCCTTCCTTTGAGAGCTTCATCCCTTCTCAGGGAGCTTCATCCCTTCCTTAGGGGGTTTATCCATTCAAGTTTTCCTTCTTTTCTCCTGGGATTGTCCCAGAGCCGAGTCTGGCAGCTCCCACCCTGCCCACCACCCCTGGGACAGGGATCCAGGAGGGACATTATGGGATGGTGGGAGCAGGGTGGGGCCGGAGGGGGCTGTGCTGACCCCCTGTCCCCCTGCAGCACAAATACACGTCCATTGCCGAGGTCCAGGTGCACATGGAGGAGGAATTCCTGCGCTCCCCTCTCTCTGGAGTGAGTGTGGGATGGAGGGGGGTGGGATAGGATGGGGATCCAGGGCTGGGAGCTGGGTCCTGCCAGGAATTCAGGCAGGGGTGGGAGATTTGGCTCTGCTGGTGAGGGATCTCTCTGGGCTGTAGGGGAGCTGAGGGCTGGAACTGTCCTGCCCTTGGGATCTTATCCCAGGGTCAAGGTGCTGCTGGAAGCTCCTGGGATAAGGGTTTCTGGTCTCTCCTGGCACCAGGGGGAAGAGGAAGTGGAGCAAGTTCCTGCAGAGATCCTGTACCAGGGCCTGCTGCCCAGCCTGCCCCAGTACATGGTGAGCTGGGAGCACTGGGATCCCCTGGGATCAGTGTCCCTTTCCAGGTTTACATCACTGGCCACATCCATATTCCTGTTAATCCCTCCTGTTCCCATCCCCTCTCCATGTCTCCCTGCTCCCCAGATTGCTCTCCTGAAGATCCTCCTGGCTGCAGCCCCCACCTCCAAAGCCAAGACAGACTCCATCAACATCCTGGCAGATGTGCTGCCCGAGGAGATGCCGTGAGTGTCCCTGGAGGAGACGGGGTGGGATGGGGAGGGAAAGAAAGGGGGAAGAGGAGGGAGCCAGGAATGGTTTGGGTTGGGACTCCCTGGGTGGTGTGACCCTGCCCTGCTGCAGGAGCTGAGGGTCAGATGCTGCTCCAGTCCATGGAACATGGAATCATGGAATAGGGACTTTAGGGATCCAATTCCCATGGACAGGGACACCTTCCACTGTCCCAAGTTGCTCCGAGCCCCGTCCAGTCTGGCCTTGAACACTCCAGGGATGGGGCAGCCACAGCTTCTCTGGGCAACCACAGTCTCACCTCCCTGTCAGGGAGGGATTCCTTCCCAACATCCCATCTATCCCTGCCCTCTGGCAATGGGAAACCATTCCCCCTTCTCCTGTCCCTCCAGGCCTCAGCCAAAGCTCCTGTCCAGCTCCTGTCAGATGCTCTGGGCAACCACAGTCTCACCTCCCTGTCAGGGAGGGATTCCTTCCCAACATCCCATCTATCCCTGCCCTCTGGCAATGGGAAACCATTCCCCTTTCTCCTGTCCCTCCATGCCTCAGCCAAAGCTCCTGTCCAGCTCCTGTCAGATGCTGCTCCAGCCCACAGACCATGGAATCATGGCATGGTTTGGGTTGGAAGGGATTTTAGGGATCCAATTCCCATGGGCAGGGACACCTTCCACTTGACCAGGTTACTCCAAGCCTTGTCCAACCTGGCCTTGAACACTCCAGGGATGGGGCAGCCACAGCTTCTCTGGGCAACCACAGTCTAACCTCCCTGTCAGGGAGGAATTCCTTCCCAACATCCCATCTATCCCTGCCCTCTGGCAGTGGGAAGCCATTCCCTGTGTCCTGTCCCTCCATCCAAAGCTCCTGTGCAGCTCTTTGAGGAACAGCACCCTGTGCAAGCTGCTCCAAGGGTTTAAAACCACTCTGTTCCAAGTTTCATGGAATCGGCCCAGTGCCACCCCTGCCAGGGGCAGGGACACCTTCTGGGTTGCTCCAAGTTTATCCAACCTGGCCTTGAACACTTCCAGGGATGGGGAAGCCACAGTTTCTCCAGGAATTCCATTCCAGCCCCTCACTGCCCTCCTGAGGAAGAATTCCAACCCAATCCCTGTGTCCCCAGGACCACCGTGCTGCAGAGCATGAAGTTGGGAGTGGATGTCAACCGGCACAAGGAGATCATTGTCAAGGCCATCTCTGCTGTGCTGCTCCTCCTGCTCAAGCACTTCAAGCTCAACCACATCTACCAGGTGAGGTGGGCTGGGGTCCCCCCACCCCCGAGGGGGCTCTGGGGACAGGCAGGACCCCTGGTCTGGGAGGGCTTTGCCAAGGTGGGCATCAGGCACAGGGTGGGCTCCATGGACTGGGGGAGCTTTTCCAAGGTGGGCATTGGGCACAGGGTGGGCTCTGTGATCCTGGAGGGCTTTTCCAAGGTGGGCATTGGGCACAGGGTGGGCTCCAGGGGCTGGGAGGGCTTTGCTAAGGTGGGCATCGGGCACAGGGTGGGCTCCATGGGCTGGGAGGGCTTTTCCAAGGTGGGCATCGGGCACAGGGTGGGCTCCATGGGAGGGCTGGGAGGGCTTTGCCAAGGTGGGCATTGGGCACAGGGTGGGCTCCGTGGGCTGGAGGAGCTTTTCCAAGGTGGGCATCGGGCACAGGGTGGGCTCCGTGGGCTGGAGGAGCTTTTCCAAGGTGGGCATCAGGCACAGGGTGGGCTCCATGGGCTGGGGGACAAGGTGGGCATTGGGCACAGGGTGGGATCTGTGATCCTGGAGGGCTTTTCCAAGGTTGGCATCAGGCACAGGGTGGGCTCTGTGGGCTGGGAGGGCTTTTCCAAGGTTGGCATCAGGCACAGGGTGGGCTCCAGGGACTGGGAGGGCTTTTCCAAGGTGGGCATCGGGCACAGGGTGGGCTCTGTGGGCTGGCAGGGCTTTGCCAAGGTGGGTCCCCACTGACCCTCTCACCCTCCTTTCCCCCCAGTTTGAGTACATGGCCCAGCACTTGGTCTTTGCCAACTGCATCCCGCTGATCCTCAAGTTCTTCAACCAGAACATCATGTCCTACATCACTGCCAAGAACAGGTGGGTGAGGGGGCTGCTCTCCTGCATCCCTGTGGGCTGTGGGGAGGGGTCTCTGCTTCCTTTTCCCTCTGGAGTCCCTCCCTGGATGCAGGTAGAGTTGGGCAGTGCCCAGTGCAGACGGTCTCCCGTGGGTGGGAGGTGGGGGCTGCATTTCCCCCCATGCCCAGAGGGCATCTGGGGGGGCTCAGGGAGGGATCTGAGGCATCAGGGCAGGATCTGTGGGATCAGCATGACCCCCCTGTCCTTCCTGCAGCATCTCTGTCCTGGACTATCCCTACTGTGTGGTGCACGAGCTGCCAGAGCTGACAGCTGAGAGCCTGGTGAGTGACTCCTCCTGTGCCAGTCCTGACTCCTGGGGTCCTTCCCAGGGGAAAAGGGATGCAGGGAGAGAGCAGGGCTCTGGCACCAAGCCCTGGCGCCCTCAGCATTCCTGTGATCCTGGTGCTGCTGTGGGTTTTGGTGGGGATATGGGGATGGCACATCTCAGGGCAGGGAATGGAGCTGGGAAGGGGCTGGAGCAGCAGGAGGGGCTGAGGGAGCTGGGAAAGCTCAGCTGGAGCAAAGGAGGCTCAGGGGGACCTTCTCCCTCTCCAGGATTCCCTCCCAGGACAGGGGGAACCATCCTGTCCCTCCTGGCTGTCACAAGCACAAGGGGAGCACAGGGAGAGGCAGCTTCTGTTTTACACCCTGGAGAAGGATTTGGGTCCCTCAAGACAGGAAGGACATGGAGGGGCTGGAGCAGCAGGAGGGGCTGAGGGAGCTGGGGGGGCTCAGGTGGGACCTTCTCCCTCTCCAGGATTCCCTTCCAGGAGGGGCAGCCAGGGGGGGGTCGGGCTGTGCCCCAGGAACAGGGACAGGAGGAGGGAATGGCCTCAGGCTGGGCCAGGGCAGGGGCAGGGGGGACAGGGGGGAATTCCTGCCTGGAAAGGGTGGGCAGGCCCTGGCACAGCTGCCCAGGAAGGTTTGGAGTCCCCAGCCCTGGAAGTGTTCAAAAACCACATGGATGTGGCACTTGGGGACATGGTTGGAGTGGCCTTGGCGGTGCTGGGGGATGGTTGGACTCGATGCTCTCAGAGGGCTTTTCCAACCTTAACAATTCCACAAGGGGATGATTCCATGTCTCCACACTCTTTGGACAAGGCTCCTCAGCCCAGCCCAGCCTCTCCCCATCCCTACTCCTGACCTTGCCTGTCCTGCCCCACAGGAAGCTGGAGACAACAACCAGTTCTGCTGGAGGAACCTCTTCTCCTGCATCAACCTCCTGCGCATCCTCAACAAGCTGACCAAGTGGAAGCATTCCCGCACCATGGTGAGGGCTGGGGAACGTTCTGGAGCTCAGCCTGGCTGGACTGAGACTCACTGGGGCCCTGGAGTGGGGACATCTTGGGGAGACCCTGGAGCAGGGACATCTTGGGGAGACCCAGCCCTTGGTGGGAGTGGGAAGCAAGAGAGAGGAGAGAGGGTTGGCACAAGAATCCACCCCAGACACACCCCCTGAGATCCAGGAGCCTGGACAAGCTGAGCAAGGGGAAACATTCCCACACCGTGGGGAGGGCTGGGAATGTTCTGCAGCTCAGCTTGGCTGGACTGGAACCTCACTAAGGACGTGGAGTGGGGATACCTGACCTGGGTGGGGAGTGAGAGGTGACCGAGGGGGGCTGGAAGGAGGAAGGGCAGCTGGGACAGGAGGAGGGGCAGCTGGGGCAGGAGGAGGGGCAGCTGGGGCAGGAGGAGGGGCACTTGGGGCGGGGGCTGGCAGGAGGAGGGACAGCTGGGGCAGGAGGAGGGGTGGCTGGGGCAGGGGCTGGAAGAAGAAGGGATAGTTGGGGCAGGAGGAGGGGCAGTTGGGACAGGAGCAGGGGCAGCTGGGGCAGGGGCTGGCAGGAGGAGGGGCAGCTGGGGCAAGAGCAGGGGCAGCTGGGACAGGAGGGGCAGCTGGGGCAGGAGCAGGGGCAGCTGGGGCAGGGGCTGGAAGAAGAAGGGATAGTTGGGACGGGAGGAGGGGCAGTTGGGACAGGAGGGGCAGCTGGGGCAGGAGCAGGGGCAGCTGGGGCAGGACTGGCAGGAGCAGGGGCAGCTGGGGCAGGAGCAGGGGCAGCTGGAGCAGGAGGAGGGGCAATTGGGGCAGGAGGAGGGGCAGTTGGGGCAAGATCAGGGGCAGCTGGGACAAGAGGGGCAGCTGGGGCAGGAGCAGGGGCAGCTGGGGCAGGACTGGCAGGAGCAGAGGCAGCTGGGGCAGGAGCAGAGGCAGCTGGGGCAGGGCTGGCAGGAGCAGGGGCAGCTGGGGCAGGAGCAGGGGCAGCTGGGGCAGGGCTGGCAGGAGCAGGGGCAGCTGGGGCAGGAGCAGAGGCAGCTGGGGCAGGAGCAGGGGCAGCTGGGGCAGGACTGGCAGGAGCAGGGGCAGCTGGGGCAGGACTGGCAGGAGCAGAGGCAGCTGGGGCAGGAGCAGGGGCAGCTGGGGCAGGGCTGGCACAGGACCCTGTCCCACCCCCGGGCCATTCTGGCAGATGCTGGTGGTGTTCAAGTCCGCGCCCATCCTGAAGCGGGCGCTGAAGGTCAAGCAGGCCATGATGCAGCTCTACGTGCTGAAGCTGCTCAAGGTGCAGACCAAGTACCTGGGCAGGCAGTGGAGGAAGAGCAACATGAAGACCATGTCAGCCATTTACCAGAAAGTCCGACACCGCCTCAACGACGACTGGGCCTACGGCAACGGTACCCCCGGTGGTCCCGCCGCGTTCCCGCCCCGGGGCTGGGGCTGCCCCGGGCTTGGCTCTGGGGGGGGCTGACCTTGCTGGGCCTGGCTGGTTCACCTGGACCAGGTGACCACCAAGCTGCTCTTCCTGGCTCTTTCCAGCTCTTCCCCGACTCTTCCTGGTGCTTCTCAACCCTTCCTGGGCCTTCCCAGTTCTTCCCAGTCCAGCTGAACCAAACCCAGTCCAGCTGAGCCAGGCCCAGTTCAGCTGAGCCAAACCCAATCCAGCTGAACCAAACCCAGTTCAGCTGAGCCAGACCCAATCCAGCTGAACCAAACCCAGTCCAGCTGAGCCAGGCCCAGTTCAGCTGAGCCAGATCCAGTCCAGCTGAGCCAAACCCAATCCAGCTGAACCAAACCCAGTTCAGCTGAACCAAACCCAGTTCAGCTGAGCCAGACCCAATCCAGCTGAACCAAACCCAGTCCAGCTGAGCCAAGCCCAATCCAGCTGAGCCAGACCCTATCCAGGTGAGCCAAACCCAGTTCAGCTGAGCCAGACCCAATCCAGCTGAGCCAGACCCAATCCAGCTGAGCCAAACCCAGTTCAGCTGAGCCAGACCCAATCCAGCTGAGCCAGACCCAATCCAGCTGAGCTAGACCCAATCCAGCTGATCCAGACCCAATCCAGCTGAGCCAGGCCCAATCCAGCTGAGCCAGGCCCAATCCAGCTGATTCAGACCCAATCCAGCTGAGCCAGGCCCAATCCAGCTGATCCAGACCCAATCCAGCTGAGCCAGATCCAGTTCATCCGATCCAGACCCAGTCCAGCTGAGCCAGGCCCAATCCCGAGCTCTGGGATGCAGGAAGGATTCCAGGGAGAGGCTTTGCAGATCTATCCCAGCTCTCAGAGCTCCCTTTGGCTGAAAACCTCGGGGTTTTGCCCTAAATTGGGCTTGACCAGCAGCTTTGATGCCTCCCTGAGGGGGTCCTGGTGCCCCCCACTCAGGATTTGGGAGCTGGGGCAGGGCAGCACGAATTTTTGGGAATGTGATTGGCACGAGGGGTCCGAAGAAAGAGCATCTCCTGTTGGAGCTTTTGAGGACCCCCAACCCCCTTTCCTGAGGGATTTGGGGCAGGGCAGCACGAATTTTTGGGAATGTGATTGGCACGAGGGGTCCGAAGAAAGAGCATCTCCTGTTGGAGCTTTTGAGGACCCCCAACCCCCTTTCCTGAGGGATTTGGGGCAGGGCAGCACGAATTTTTGGGAATGTGATTGGCACGAGGGGTCCGAAGAAAGAGCATCTCCTGTTGGAGCTTTTGAGGACCCCCAACCCCCTTTCCTGAGGGATCTGGGGCAGGGCAGCACCAATTTTTGGGAATGTGATTGGCACGAGGGGTCCGAAGAAAGAGCATCTCCTGTTGGAGCTTTTGAGGACCCCCAACCTCCTTTCCTGAGGGCTCTGGGCTGATGGAAATGCCCTCAGCTCTTCTCTAACCCATTTCCTCCCTCCTGCCCAGACCTGGATGCCCGTCCCTGGGATTTCCAGGCAGAGGAATGTGCCCTCCGTGCCAGCATCGAGCGCTTCAACTCGCGGCGCTACGACCGTGCCCACGGCAACCCCGAGTTCGTGCCCGTGGACAACTGTCTGCAGAGCGTGCTGGGCCAGCGCGTGGACCTGCCCGAGGACTTCCAGGTCAACTACGACCTGTGGCTCGAGAGGGAGGTCTTCTCCAGGCCCATCTCCTGGGAGGAGCTGCTGCAGTGATGGACACGGGGGGGCACACACCAGCCTGGGGGTGCCTGGGGAGAGGGGGCAGGTGGGGGGTCCTTGCCAAGGTGCCATCCTGGGGGTGCCTGGGGAGAGGGGATGACTGGGGGGTCCTTGCCAAGGTGCCATCCTGGGGGTGCCTGGGGAGAGGGGGCAGCTGGGGGGTCCTTGCCAAGGTGCCATCCTGGGGGTGCCTGGGGAGAGGGGGCAGCTGGGGGGTCCTTGCCAAGGTGCCATCCTACCCCTTGGTGTCATTCCAGGCTTGGCCCAGAGCTGAGGGTGGGGGTGCAGCGGCCTGGGGGGCCCTGCTGGGTGGAGGGGTCTGTGTGCACCCTGGGGTAGATCTGCCCACTTTGGGGGATCTGTGCCCACCTCTGGGTAGGGATGTGCCCACCTTGGGTCAGTGCCCACCCTGGATCTGTGCCCACCTCTGGGGGATCTGTGCCCACCCCTGGGTAGGGATGTGCCCACCTTGGGTCAGTGCCCACCCTGGATCTGTGCCCACCTCTGGGGGATCTGTTCCCACCCCTGGATCTGTGCCCACCTGGGTGCCTGTGCCCACCCCTGGCTAGGGACGTGCCCACCCTGGGTCTATGCCCACCCCTGGGGTAGGGATGTACCCACCTCTGGGGGATCTGTGCCCAGCCCTGGGTAGGGATGTGCCCACCCTGGGAGTCTGTGTCCACCCTGGGGTAGATCTACCCACTCTGGGGGATCTGTGCCCAGCCCTGGGTAGGGATGTGCCCACCTCTGGGTGTCTGTGCCCACACCCCCCCCTCCCCAGGGCACATCTACACACCCCTGGGTACATTTAAACCCCCCTGGGTAGATCCACCCAGCCCCGGGTCTGTGCCCACCCTGGGGTAGATTTGCCCACTCCTGGGTGGATCTAAACCCCCTGGGGTAGTTGTGCCCCCACCCCCCGGGTATTTCTGCCCCCCCCCCCCCAGGGAACACTTTCAGGGCCACCACCCTCCTCATGCCCACCCAGCCAGGTGGCACTGAGGGGAGCAGGTCCCTGGGGTGGCACAACAGGCTGGCCCTGCCCAGCCTCTCCTGAAGGGGCTCTGGGGGGCTCAAGGGGTTGTGGGGCCCCCCTTACCCCATGGTGGGGGAGGAGCTGTACATAAATTCTATATATTTGGTGATACCTCTGCCCTGAGTGTGCCCAGGCTCTGTCTGTGCCCCCTCCTGGGCTGGAAGGGGGTTCCCTCTCTCCTGTCCTTGTCCCCATCACCCCCAAAGTCCCCTGGGGGGTCCTGGCCCGTCCCCTGAAGGTTTAATGTTCACCCTTCCCACCTCTGTCCTGGGATTTCTCTGCCCCAGACACCAAACCCACCCCCCCAAGCCTGGCCTTGCCCAGGCTCAGCCTGGCACCCTGCAGGGCCTCGGCTTCCCTGGCACAGGGGCAGCTGCCAGGGCTGGAATCCCGGGGGATTCACCCTGGTTTGAGGGAGGGGAGGCTGGCACAATTCCCACCTATCCCTGCTGGGATGGATCAGGGCTGAGCCTGGTGCAGCTCCAGGAGTGAATCCAGCCCTGGGAATGCCCCTGGAGACTCCAAACCCCATTCCCAGGATCCAGGTGGGAATTGCCCTCCCTGCCCTGATTTTATAGCAGTGCCAAAGCCATAAATAACTTATTAAAAATATGTTTTATTGTTTAAAATGAAAATCCAAATCCCCCCAGTGTGGGATGGGGGGGGGCACCCATGGTCAGATTTGCCTCAAAACCTTTGAGTTTTGGCCAAAACCTTTGGGGCACAGGTGTGATGCCCCCCCAGGGGGGTCCAGGTGCCCCAGCAGTGCCCACCCCACCCCAACCAGGGTGGCATCACAATTTGGGGGATTTTTGACTCAAGGGGCTGTAAAAGATTTGGGGTGACACCCTCCAGGACCCCCAGAGCAGATGAAACGTTGGATGCCACGGGGTGACCCTCCCTCTGTCCCCCTCAGGACTGGCCATGCAGGTGCCACCTCTACAGGTCCCCCAAAATGAGGAAACCCCCCTAAAGTGGCAGAACACCCCCCCCCAAAATGGGGACCTTCCCCAAACTGACCAGTTGTGCCCCCACCACCCCAACTGGAGCACTTTGGGGGGGGGTTCCACCTGGGGGGGTTAAAGCATCTCCCCAACCTCATCCATCCACCCACGGGATAACCAGTGACCCCTCCAGTTTGGGAATCTCTGTCCCCACCCCATGGATTCACTGCCCACCTGGGGGTCCAGGTGCTCTGCAGGCACTGGGGCTGTGCCAGGGCTTGGCCTGGGTCTTATTCCCCCCCAAAAAAAAGGGGAGCAGAAAGACCTGTGGTGTTTTTGGGGGGCTTCTTGGACATGGCCCTGCCCCCAGTAACCCCCCTCGAACACCAGTACCTGTCCCAGTGCAGTGAGTCTTCCCAGTATGGACTGGGAGAGGACGAGCCCAATTTCTGCCCTTGCTGGTTGCACTGGGGGGTGTTTGAACTGCCAAATTTCAGCTGGGGAGGGGAGAGGACCCCCTGAAACACCCAGTGCCCCCCACCATGGTGCCCCCAGGCCAGTCCCCACTCCCAGACTGGGACGCAGATTCTGGGGGGTGAGGGGGCTGCAAACTGCTGGGAATGTCCATCAAACCCCGTTCACTGAACGTGAGGAGCCACTTTTGGGGGGTCCTGAGCTGCCAATGCCAGCCCAGGGGGCGGGGGTGACCCTTTCCCCCCCCAAATCCCCCCGTTAACCCTCCCAGTGCAACAACATCGCGCTGGATTCAGGACAGCGGGAGTGGCGAAGGGCGATCCCCCCCCGCTGCTCCCAAATCGCGGTGCTGGGGGCGGGGGGTGGAGGGTCCGTGTCCCTCCCCCGGGGGGATCATGTGGCCCAACTGAGCAGGTTCCCGGCCCCCTCTTTGCTCTTCATCCTCAGCGGCATCAGCGCTTTGTAGTCGTGCTGGGGGGGCGGCTCGAAGGGGTGGGGGGCCAGGCCGGGCAGCCCGTGCAGGGGGTACAGGCTGCTGATCCCGGGGTGGGCGCCCGCGGAGCCGGGAATGGCCATGAAAGCGGGGCTGGGGGCGGGGGGCGCGTACGGGGACAGCCCCGGGGCGGGGGGCGGCTCGGCGGGGCTGACGGGGCTCGGCCACACGTGGGTCTGCAGCTGAAAGGACCGAAAACAAGCCCAGAGTGAAGGGGGAGAGCTGGGTGAGGGAACATCACCCCCTGCCCCACTCACATCCTGCTCTTGCCCACCTCCGATCCCCCTCATTCCCCCTTGGATCCCCCTGAGCTCTCCCTCAGATCCTCCTCACCACTCCCCTCTCAAATCTCCCTCACCAGCACCACCCCATTTCCCCCCTTGGATCCCCCTCAGACGCCTCCTGCCCCTCCCTGGGATCCCCCTCATTCACCTCCTTGGATCCTCTTCATTTCTCCCCATCTCAGGTCCTGCTCACCACCTTTGGATCCCTCTCTTCCCCCCCTCAGACCCCCTTCATTCCCACTTGGATCCCCCTCATTGCCCCCTCGGATCCCATTCACCCTTCCTTGGATCCCCCCCATAACCTCAGATCCCTCTCATCCCCCCTCGGATCTCCCTCATTCCCTTTTGGATCCTCCTCATCTGTCCCCCCCATATCTTACTCACACACCCTTCAAATCCCACTCATCCCCCCTTGGATCCCCTCCATAACCCCTCCTCAGATCCCACTCATCCCTCCTCGGATGCCCCCTCGGATCTCCCTCATTCCCTCTTGGATCCTTCTCATCTGTCCCCCCCCCCCATCATCCCACTCACCCCCCCCTTCAAATCCCCCTCATCCCCCCTCAGATTCCCCACATGCCCTTTGGATCCTCCTCATCCCCCCTGGATCCTCCCCATACCCCTATTGGATCCCCCTCATCCCCCCCAAATCCCCCTCATCCCCCCTCAGATCCCCCACAAGCCCTTTGGATCCTCCTCATCCCCCCTGGATCCTCCCCATACCCCTATTGGATCCCCCTCATCCCCCCCAAATCCCCCTCATCCCCCCTCAGATTCCCCACATGCCCTTTGGATCCCCCTCATCCCCCCTGGATCCTCCCCATACCCCCCTCAGATCCCCCACACCCCCATTGGATCCCCCACACCCCCATTGGATCCCCCACACTCCCATTGGATCCCCCTCATCCCCCCTGGATCCTCCCCTTACATCCCCCACACCCCCATTGGATTCCCTTCATCCCCCCTGGGTCCTCCCCATACCCCCCTCACATCCCCCACACCCCCATTGGATCCCTCCCTGGGTCCTCCCCATACCGCCCTCAGATCCCCCACACCCTCATTGGATCCCCCTCATCCCCCCTGGATCCTCCCCATACCCCCCTCAGATCCCCCACACCCCCACTGGATCCCCCTCATCCCCCCTGGATCCTCCCCATACCCCCCTCAGATCCCCCATACCCCCCTCAGATCCCCCACACCCCCCTCAGATCCCCCTCATCCCCCCCAAATCCCTCTCATCCCCCTCAGATCCCTCACACCCCCACTGGATCCCCCTCATCCCCCCTGGATCCTCCCCATACCCCCCTCAGATCCCCCACCCCCCCCTCAGATCCCCCACACCCCCCATTGGATCCCCCACACCCCCCATTGGATCCCTCCCATCCCCCCTGGATCCTCCCCATACCCCCCTCAGATCCCTCACACCCCCACTGGATCCCCCACATCCCCACTGGATCCTCTCCATACTACCCTCAGATCCCCCACACCCCCATTGGATCCCCCACACCCCCCCTGGATCCTCCCCATACCCCCCATTGGATTCCCCACACTCCCACTGGATCCCCCACATCCCCACTGGATCCCACTCATCCCCCCTGGATCCTCCCCATACCCCCCATTGGATCCCCCATACCCCCCTCACATCCCCCACACCCCCATTGGATCCCCCTCATCCCCCCCAAATCCCTCTCATCCCCCCTCAGATCCCTCACACCCCCACTGGATCCCACTCATCCCCCCTGGGTCCTCCCCATACCCCCCATTGGATCCCCCACACCCCCACTGGATCCCCCACATGCCCTTTGGATCCTCCTCATCCCCCCTGGATCCTCCCCATACCCCCCTCAGATCCCCCACACCCCCATTGGATCCCACACACCCCCACTGGATCCTCCCCATTCCCCCCTCAGATCCCCCACACCCCCACTGGATCCTCCCCATACCCCCCTCAGATCCCCCACACTCCCATTGGATCCTCCCCATACCCCCCCCCGATCCCATTTACACCCCTCGGATCCCCCTGAGATTCCCCCTGAGATCCCACTTATCCCCCCCCACCTCCTTTTCTCTATTTTAGTGGCCTTGAGGGGGGTTAAATCCTGGCTGAAATATTCCCCCCGGGAAGGTTTGGCCCTGGAGATGGGGGTGAAACTGAATTTTCAATTATTTTTATACTTTTCCATACTGGGGAGGGAAAAAAAAAAAGGCAGGAAAGGGGCGGGAAGCACAAATGGACTGTGGGGACATCCCAAAACCTTCCCCAAAGGATTCGTTCCCACGGGAGCTGGAGTGGGACACACACCACCTTCCTACATGGGGGAAAATGTGATTTTCCCTCTTTTTTAATCCAGGGCCACCCTTTTCCCAAGGGCTGACGGAACTGCAGGGCCCGTGGTGGGGAGGAGGGTCGGGAATGGGGGATGTCTGGATTCCCTGGGATGGGACCCTCCCCGGGAATGGGGGACACAGGGCCGGGACACACCCGGCTCTCACCTCCTGGATTTTCCCGTAACGTTCCCGTTTCCTCCACTTGGCCCGTCGGTTCTGGAACCAGACCTGGGGACGGAGAAGGGGGTGAGGGGCGGGGACCCTCCCCCTGCAGCCGGACCCTCCCTCCTCCTTCCCGGCAGGAAAACGCCTGGATGTGGTGCCAGCCCTGGGCAGGAACCCGCCCCGTGCCCAGCGCTGGAGCCCACGGGCCTTTCCCTCTGCAGACAGCAGGAATTCCTCTTACTCCTCCTGCAAAAGGATCGGTCCTGCTCCGTGCGCGGTTCTTTTCCCTTCCTGCTGCTTCTGGGCCTCGTTTATCCCAGATTTTGCTGCAGAATGCGGCAGGTTTGGGGTCCCGATGTCCCTCCGAGCTGGGGCGGGACTGGGGCTCCAGCAGCGCCTCCCGAGGAGGAGGATGGAGGAGCGAGCCCTGGATCCTTGGCTTGGGGCTCACGTGGTTACAGGTGGTTACATCCAAATCCACCCCAAATCCAGCCCTGGCAGCTCCGGGGGCGCGTCCCCTGCCTGTGTTTTGTCGCCATTCCCGGCTCTGGGAATGGCAGTTTCCAGATGCCGGCGGGATTTCCCTGCCTTCATTCCCTCCTCCCTGGGTGTCCCTCCAGCCTCTTCCCTCCGGGAGCCTCAAACCCCGCGGAGATGCCTCTGGAAGCGCTGCCGAATGTGATGCCGACGGAGCCAGGAATGAGGCTCATCCTCCCCCATATCTCGGGATGTGCCACCCCCTTTCCCATCCTTGCTGAGCTCCAGGGATCGATCCCTCTCCTGGGCTGGCAGCTGGGCATGATGGATACAAGGGAGGGATCACCTTAGGGAATGCCCCGTGGACAGGTTGGCAGTGGCCTCCCAAATTTTGGCTCTTCCAACCCCCTTAATGCAGGAGAGAGGGGGGAAAAAGGGAAAACTGGAAGGAGTTGAGACAACCAGGACCCCCATTCCAGCAGGGGGTGAAGTGGGAGCAGGATTTCCCTCCTGGGATTTAGCATAACCCTGGGAAAACCTCAGCGTGGAGGAGGATGGCACACCCCCCAGCAGCTCCTGCGGTGCCCATTCCCGTCCCTCTGGAGCCAGGACCGTGCCCGTACCTGCACCCGCGCCTCTGTCAGGTCTGTCCGCAGTGCCAGCTGCTCCCGGGCATAGACGTCGGGATAATGAGTCTTCTGGAAAACCTTCTCCAGCTCCTCCAGCTGGAACGTGCTGAAGGTCGTCCTGTTCCTCCGCTTCTTGCCCTTGCTCTTGCCCAGGGGCTCGGGGAGCTCGGGGGTGCCGTGGTCCCGGAGCACGCCCAGGGGTGATGCCAGAGGGCACCCCAAATCCCCCGCGGTTTTTGGGGGGGCTCTGCAGCCTCCAGGAATCGTCTGGAACCCCCCTTTGCAGCCCTTCTCACCTGGGACGGGGGGGAAGGAGAAGGAAGGGGAGGGTGTAAGTGGTGCCAGGGAAGCCGAGAGCTCCTTGTGCCACAACAATCCCATCCCTCATCCCAGCTCCAAGAGAAAGGGGCTCGGTACGGGCACGCAGCAGGACAAATTCATCACCGGGGAGGGCAAAATCCTGCTCGGTGCGGGAGATGAGGGCAGGAAAAGCCTCCCGGAGGTGCGGAACGCCTGAGTGGAGCAGCGGGGACTCAGGGACCCGCTGGGATGTTGGGAGTGGCAGAGAGGGTGGGCACAGGGTTGTCTTGCAGACAGGGCTTTGCCCTCGGCATTCCTCTCCCCATCCATCTCCTCCCACTCCCTTCCTGCCCAGGACAGACCCACAGGACCCACCAGTGGCCCCCCCAGCTCTGGTGGTGCCCAGACCCCCACCTCGGTTCAGGGGGAGCTCCGTGCCCACGAGCTGGCACTTCCTTGGAGCTGCAAATCCCAGGAAAACACTTGGAAAGGAGCAAAAATTAACGCCCTATTTTTTTTTTCTGGAAAAGAGCTCCCCTTTCCCTGGGATTTTGGGAAGGGAATTTGGGAGTCCTCCCTTCCCCACACTCGTCTGGGACCAGGGCAGGAAATCTGGTGTTGCCCCTCTCCCCTCTGTGCTGCTGCACCTCGGGAGTGGCAGCTGGAGCGGGATCAGGGTCCGGAGGTCACCTCTGTCCCCGCAGGAGGATCGTTTGGCCCCACCTGGGGGCACACAGAGCTCAGCAGCCCAGGGTGGTTCTGGCTGTCCTTGGGATCCCGAGGAGCTGAGTCAGGGAAGGGAGAACCGAGGAGGGAATTCGGGCATGGCGTGGGGTCTCCCAGTAGCGGAGGAAACAACCTAAAAACGCTGGGATTGCCCTGATCCCACCTCAATCCCAGCTCCAGGGATTTGGAATTCCCGGGGCTGGGAATCCCCGGACCCCTTGGAGGGGCAGGATCAGCCCCGCGGCCGCTGCTTGGGGGAAGTGGATCCTCCTTCCCAGCCTTTAACCCCCACATCCCACAGGAGAGAGGGAATGGGATCCCCATCCCTGCGGGCTCCCCGGGGCTCTGCACCCCCCAAACCAGCCCCTGCCGAGACCTTTTCCGGCCTTTCGGGTTTGATTTTTGGTTGTTTCCTAATTAAGGCAATTTGGGGGTTACGGCGCAGCCCAGCCCGGATCCAGCTGCTTTGAATTAATGGGAAAACGGAATCTGGGGGAGCTTTTGGGGGGCGGCTGCTCCTCATCCCTCTCGGTACCGACCTGTCCCTGTGCCTGGACATGGATAACGGTGAGGGGATGAGCCCAAATTCCCATTTCCTCCCTGCTTTGGCCTCCGAAGGGTTTTAATGATAAAAAACAAGTCCCACCAAAATGCAGAGCGAAGGCAAAACCCCCAAATAGAACCAAAATTAAGGGGGAAATTACCAAAATAAAATTCCACTGCACAAAGGGTTAATTTGGGTCTTTGTTTCCCTCTTTTTAAAGGCAAAAAAGGAGCGATTCCAAGCGGGATTCAGCATCGCAGATAAATAAATAAATACCCAGAAAGAAGGAAAAGGCAGGAAAGAAGCGGGATCCGGTCACGCAGCTAAACAAACACAGCGGCACAGGGGGACAAAATACGGGAAAAGGGGAAGAAATAGATATTTCCTCCCCTCTCCTTCCTAAAGTGACCCCCCCGGAAGATTCGGCGGCGCTGGGTCAGGCGGCAGCTGCGGAACAGCTGCACAATTCCTGGGATAACGCGGAGGGGAAAGGAGAACTCCAAGGGATGGGGGCACGGAAAGAGCTCCCGGGAACGGGGGGAGACCCCCGGGGAAGGGCGGCGGGAGCAGGTAAGAGTGGGGGGCGTCCCGGTGTCCCCAGTTCCCTCTTCCAGGGGCTTTTTCTACCTGTTCCCTGCGGCGGGGGCGGCTTTGTTGGGTCCCACCTGGTTCCCATTTTCCCGCTCCGCTGCCTTTTGCTTCTTATATTAAAACGAAACGGGGGTTAAAAGGACGGGGGGTCCTGGAGGAGCCCCCGACGGGCCCGGCCGGGAAAGGCGAGGATGCAGGACCAGAGACCCCGAGGGTGAGCCCGGAGAGGGGTGCGGAGCCGCGGGACCCCCGGGCCGAGGGGATCGGGGTGTTCTGAAGCCTCGGGAGCCCCGGAGTTGGGTACGGGGACCCCCGGGCGTTGCCACCCCCGCGGCCCGGCCCCCTCCCCGGGCCCGAAGCAGCCCCCGGTTTGTGCCGCCGGTCCTGCCCGGTGGGGTCCAGGAACGGGAGGGGTGGCCGGGTGCGACTTCCAGACTCCTTCGGGGAACGCGCCCCATCCCCGGGAACGCGCCCCATTCCCCGGGCACGCGCCCTATCCCCGGGCACGCGCCCCATCCCCGGGCACGCGCCCCGATCCCGCCGGGCCCCGCCGCTGCCCCCGGGCCGGTCCCCGCTGTCACGGGGGTCTCTCCCGGGTCTCTCCCGGGTCTCTCCAGAGTCTTGGAGCAAGGGAACCGTCCCAGAGCCCGTGGGCTCTGTCGCGACACAGTCCTGGCTGCCGACACCCGGACTCGGCTGCCGTCGGGGGATGCCCCGACGGGGCCATATCGCGACAGCGGCCCCCTGGCTGAAGCGGCCGGGAAGCGTGTTGGCGATAGGACGCTCTGGGAGGGGGACAGGGCTGGGGGTCCCGGCAGGGCCCGCGGGCGGCTCAGAGAGGGGCGAAGAGAAGCAGAAGGGGCCGGGAGGGGCTGGACGCGGAACCCCCCACCCCGCGCCCCACCCCGGTACCTGCGGCCCCGGGCGGGTACTGCGGCTTCCCAGGGACGGCCACGGCGGGGGGGGCGCGGGCTGCAGCCCCCCGGGCACCGCGCGGGGCGGGGGCTGAGCCGGGGGGGGCCCGGGGGGGCCGAGGGCGAAGGCGGCGGGAGGCCGAGGGACCCCCGGGGGACCCCCGGGCCGGCGCGGCGGGGGGAAGGCCGGGCAGTTCGGAGCCTCCATGGCGCGGGTTGGAGGGGCCGGGGGTGGCCGGTGGGAGCGCATTTTGTGCGGGGGGACCGGGAGGAGGGGGCCGGGGGGGAGGGATCGCCCGGCAGCCCCCCCAGCTCGCACCCCCCACACTCCACAGCCAGTCACGTGCGTCCTCCCAACAGCTTCGTTAACCCTCTAATCCCAAATCCACCCCCCACCCCGAGGGCCCTTTCCCGAGGGGGTCAAATCCCTCCATCCCGAGGGCAGGGGTGTGGGAAGAGCTTTGCTCCCCCCTCCCAGTGTTACCCAGTGTCTCCCAGTGTTTCCCAGGGTTACCCAGTGCTCCCAGTGTTTCCCAGTGTCTCCCAGTGTTTTCCTGTGTTTCCCTGTGTTTCCCAGTGTTTCCCAGTGTTTCCCAGTGTCTCCCAGTGTCTCCCAGTGTCTCCCAGTGTTTCCCAGTGTCTCCCAGTGCTCCCAGTGTCTCCCAGTGTTACCCAGTGTTACCCAGTGTTACCCAGTGCTCCCAGTGTCTCCCAGTGTTTCCCAGTGTTTCCCAGTGTTACCCAGTGCTCCCCAGTGTTTCCCAGTGTTTCCCAGTGTTACCCAGTGCTCCCAGTGTCTCCCAGTGTTTCCCAGTGTTTCCCAGTGTCTCCCAGTGTCTCCCAGTGTTTCCCAGTGTCTCCCAGTGTTTCCTAGTGTCTCCCAGTGTCTCCCAGTGTTACCCAGTGCTCCCAGTGTCTCCCAGTGTCTCCCAGTGTCTCCCAGTGTTTCCCAGTGTCTCCCAGTGTTACCCAGTGCTCCCAGTGTCTCCCAGTGTCTCCCAGTGTCTCCCAGTGTCTCCCAGTGTTTCCCAGTGTCTCCCAGTGTTTCCCAGTGTCTCCCAGTGTCTCCCAGTGTCACCCAGTGCTCCCAGTGTCTCCCAGTGTCTCCCAGTGTCTCCCAGTGTCTCCCAGTGTTTCCCAGTGTTTCCGAGTGTTACCCAGTGCTCCCAGTGCTCCCAGTGTCTCCCAGTGTTACCCAGTGCTCCCAGTGTTTCCCCGTGTTACCCAGTGCTCCCAGTGTCTCCCAGTTTTTCCCAGTGTTTCCCCGTGTTTCCCCGTGTCTCCCCGTGTCTCCCAGTGTTTCCCAGTGCTCCCAGTGTCTCCCAGTGTCTCCCAGTGTCTCCCAGTGTCTCCCAGTGTTTCCCAGTGTCTCCCAGTGTCTCCCAGTGTCTCCCAGTGTTACCCAGTGTTACCCAGTGCTCCCAGTGCTCCCAGTGTCTCCCAGTGTCTCCCAGTGTCTCCCAGTGTTTCCCAGTGTTTCCCCGTGTCTCCCAGTGTCTCCCAGTGTTACCCAGTGCTCCCAGTGCTCCCAGTGCTCCCAGTGCTCCCAGTGTCTCCCAGTGTCTCCCAGTGCTCCCAGTGTTTCCCCGTGTTTCCCAGTGTCTCCCAGAGTCTCCCAGAGTCTCCCAGAGTCTCCCAGTGTTTCCCAGTGTTTCCCAGTGTTTCCCAGTGTCTCCCAGTGTTTCCCAGTGTCTCCCAGTGTCTCCCAGCTCCAGGCAATGTCCAGGGCCCTTCCTTGATTTAAACCTTCATCCCTGACCTCTGAGAGCAGCAAGAAATTCCAGGCACGGGGAGAAATTTGCCTTTTCCCAACACCCTCTGGATTGTTTTCCCCTTTCCAAGATCTGCTGAGCCAATTTGTGGCCTTTTCCTCCCCAGAGCTGGGGCTGAGAACTGGGACAGGTTGGTTCAGGGGTGATGGAGATCCTGGGATGTGGAATCCAGACCCGGAATGTGGGATCCAGGGATTATGGGAGGCCTGGGACATGGAATCCAGACCAGGATGTGGGATCCAGGGGTGATGGAGACCCTGGGACATGGAATCCAGACCCGGAATGTGGGATCCAGGGGTGATGGAGGGCCTGGGACATGGAATCCAGGGATGATGGAGACCCTGGGACATGGAATCCAGACCTGGAATGTGGGATCCAGGGATGATTGAGACCCCGGGACACGGGATCCAGGGATGATGGAGATCCTGGGACACGGGGTCCAGGGGTGATGGAGAGGTTGGGACATGGAATCCAGACCCGGAATGTGGGATCCAGGGGTGATGGAGACCCTGGGACATGGAATCCAGACCCAGAATGTGGGATCCAGGGGTGATGGAGACCCTGGGACATGGAATCCAGACCCAGAATGTGGGATCCAGGGGTGATGGAGACCCTGGGACGTGGAATCCAGACCTGGAATGTGGGATCCAGGGGGGATGGACACCCTGGGACATGGAATCCAAACCCGGAATGTGGGATCCAGGGGTGATGGACACCCTGGGACATGGAATCCAGACCCGGAATGTGGGATCCAGGGGTGATGGACACCCTGGGACATGGAATCCAGACCCGGAATGTGGGATCCAGGGGTGATGGAGACCCTGGGACATGGAATCCAGACCAGGAATGTGGGATCCAGGGGTGATGGAGACCCTGGGACATGAAATCCAGACCAGGAATGTGGGATCCAGGGGTGATGGAGACCCTGGGACACGGGATCCAGGGGTGATGGAGACCCTGGGACATGAAACCCAGACCAGGAATGTGGGATCCAGGGGTGATGGGGAGGCTGGGACACGGGATCCAGACCCAGAATGTGGGATCCAGGGGTGATGGAGACCCTGGGACATGAAATCCAGACCAGGAATGTGGGATCCAGGGGTGATGGAGACCCTGGGACACGGGATCCAGTATCCCAGAGAACCCCTGGAGCAGGGAGTGGGCCCTGCTGGGGTGGGAAGTGGTTGCTCCCAGCACCAAGGAGCTCCTGTCCTGCTTTCCACAATCCCTGTTGTCCCACCTCCCAGGATTTGGGTCTCCTCATCCCAACATCCCAAAGACTTTGCCTGTGGCAGTGCCCACTGTGTTGGCACAGAGCAGATCTGAGCTCACCTGCACCTTTTCCTCCCCTTTCCCCCCACATTTTTTCACTCTGTGCTCCCCAGGACTGGAGGTTGGACTTATTTGGGGGCAATACAATTTTTGGGGTGTTTTTGTGGAAAATAAGGGAATAAAGAGGATTAAATAATAAGGTCTGTAGGAGTGAGCAGAAATCTGGGCTGAGGGGTGAGTTTTACCCCTCCATTTGCTGTTTTTCCCATTTTAAACTCACCCTTGGACATCATTCCTCCCTCCAGCTCCAGGAAAATCCACCCTGCAGGTTCCAGGGCTGCAGAGCTGGGGATGAACCAGGTGGGAGCAGCAAGAGGTGGAGAAGGACCCGGCAGATCCCAGAGGGCTGATGACAAACGGCAGAACGAGGGGATAACACTGAGCAGAAACAACATTATCACTTCTGTCGGTGCTGCCGGGGAAGGGCTTTGTTATTCCAGGCACGGGGAAAACCGGGAATCACGAGACAACCTCATTCCAAAGAGCTCTTGATACAAACGCAACATCCCCCCCCTCTGTCCGGGCAAGGGGAGAGGAGTGATGGGATGGTGGGGGGTTGGAAAAATCGGTGGAATCCCAAGAGAAATGGATTTGGGATGTCAATCACGGCTGGATTTTCCTGCTCAGGGAAGGAAAAAGCAGGGGCTGAGTGCTCAGAATTGTTTTTTCAGAGCCCTGTGAGGGGCTGGTTGTGCACAGGGGGCTGAGAGTGAAGTGCCCCCTTCCAGCCCCCTCCCTTTAAATGCCCCCCCCTATGAATCCCACAGCATTCCCTGTCAGGATTCTCCCTGTTTTCCACCCTCCACAGCTCCCTGTGTGCTAAACCAGGACTGGGAGGGCTCTGGCACAACACAAACATTAAATATTATTAAAAATAACTCCTGGAAAGGCTGGTTAAGTTTTGACTCCTGGTGTTATTACTGGAATTTAATGGGATTTAAGAGCAGGGTGAGACTATCCAGGTGTGCCAGTGGGGTGGAGAGGGACAGGCTTTGGGATGGGCTGGTTTTCCAGGCTGGAAGGATCACTGGGACCCTCCTGGGCAGGTGGAAAGTTGGGATTTGGAGGGTTTGGAGCTGAAGGCAGCAGGAGGTGTGTGAGATTTGGGGGGTTGGTGTCAGTCCCTGGAGATGCTGAGGAATTTGGCAGGATGAGGACCAGGATTTCAGGATCTCCTTCTGGGAGGCCACCAAGCTCCACCCTGTGTGCAGGGCCAGGCCAGGGAGTCTCATCCTCCTGGATTTGGGATGTGGTGGGTGCCTCAGGATCAGGGAAAAGGCTGAAAGGTGGTGCTGGGATGGGGCTGCCCAGGGCAGGGAGATCCCTGTGCTGCTCCAGGGGATCCTTTGCCATGGACCAGCTTATCTGGGGGGCAAGGAACAAACCCAACCAACTCCTTGGCTGAGCAGCTTCCAGGAGAAACCTCCCACAACATCCCAGTGTCCAACTCCAACATCTCTGGCAGGGGAAGAGCTGCTGGGTCGGCTCTTGGGTTGAAATGACCTTTTCTTGCCCAATTTTAATTGGATTTGCCACCGAATCCAATTAAAATTGGCATCACCAGAACCACCAAGAGCATCAGGAAGGATTTCAACGGGATCCTCTGTGGGAAAACACGTTTTGGTTTCGGTTTCTCTCTCGCCTGTTGGGAGGAGGATTTTCCCCCTCTCTTTGCATCCCTTTGGTTTTCCCGGTCCCTCCAGCCATCCCAGGGAGCTGCTCCTCCTCCCTTGGGATTCCAGCGTGTCCTGGGGAGCTCTGCAGGAGCCTGGGAGGTTTTTAGGACCAGGCCAGACTTCACAGCATTATCCAGAACTTTGGGAATGCTGGAGAGGGAGTGGAGTAGGTTCTGACACACAAGGAATGAGCTTCTCCTTCCCTAAGGATGTTTTTCCCTCCCATCCTGAGGGTTGGGAAGTACAGATGAGGATCAGCATCATCCTCTGGGTCCAATTCCAGTCTCTGGGCTTTTCCTCCAGGAGGGTGAGGTTTATTGTTTTCTAATTTGTTTTAAAATTATTTTTAATTATTATTTTTAACAGTTTTGAGAAGAAATTCCATTCCCAGGGAGGAAAAGCTGTGGATTTCCCAGGAGAGAGGGAGGGAGGGAGGGAAGGAGGGAGCTCAGCTCAACGTGGCACAGGAGCTTCAGACCCAAGGGACAACCAGGATCTGAGGGTCCTTCCATCCTTCAGCATTCCCAGGGTTGGTCACCAGGCCCAGGGCAGTGACCCTTCCCCTGGACTCTGCCTTGGGGAGGCCACACCTTGAGTGTTGTGTTCAGTTCTGGGCCCCTCAGTTCAGGCAAGAGATTGAGGGGCTGGAGTGGGGCCAGAGACAGAGAATCCACCTCCAGGGACAGAGAATCCACCATGTCTTGATCCAACCCCACTGTGATCACCAGCCCAGGGCACAGAGTGCCCTGGGCTGGTGATCACAGTAGGGTTGGATCAAGAGTTGGACTTGATGATCTCAGGGGTCTCTTCCAACCCAACTGAGAAGGGAGTGGAGCACAAGCCCTGTGGGGAGAGGCTGAGGGAGCTGGGGGTGTTCAGCCTGGAGAAGAGGAGGCTCAGAGGTGACCTCAGCACTGTCTGGAACTGCCTGAAGGGAAGTTCTGGCCAGGTGGGGGTTGGTCTCTTCTCCCAGGCACTCAGCAATAGGATCTATGGGGGTCTATGGGGGGTCCATGGGGGTCTATGGGGGATCTATAGGGGTGTGTGAGGGTCTATGGGGTGCGTGGGGGTCTATGGGCATCTATAGGAGATCTATGGGGGGTCTATGGGGGGGTCTATGGGGAGTCTGTGGGGGTGTATGGGGGGTCTATAGGGTTCTATAGGGTATCTATAGGGGGTGTGAGGATCTCTGGGGTCTCTGGGGGGTCTATAGGGGGTCTGGGGGGTCTATAGAGGGTCTATGGGGGTCTATAGGGGATCTATAGGGGTGTGTGAGGGTCTATGGGGTGCGTGGGGGTCTATGGGCATCTATAGGAGATCTATGGGGGTCTATGGAAGGGTCTATGGGGGTCTATAGGGGGACTCTGGGGGTCTCTGGGGGGGTCTCTGGGGAGTCTGTGGGGGTGTATGGGGGGTCTATGGGATTCTATAGGGTATCTATAGGGGGTGTGATGATCTGTGGGGTCTATGAGGGTCTCTGGGGGGGTCTATAGAGGATCTATTGGGGGGGTCTATGGGGGGTCTATGGGGTGTGTGTGAGGATCTATGGGGTGCATGGGGGTCTATGAGCATCTATAGGAGATCTATGGGGGGGTCTATAGGGGGTCTATGGAAGGGTCTATGGGGGTCTATAGGGGGACTATGGGGGTCTCTGGGGGGGTCTCTGGGGAGTCTGTGGGGGTGTATGGGGGGTCTATAGGATTCTATAGGGTATCTATAGGGGGTGTGAGGATCTGTGGGGTCTCTGGGGGTCTCAGGGGGATCTATAGGGAGTCTGTGAGGGGTCTATGGGGGATCTATAGGGGTGTGTGAGGGTCTATGGGGTGCGTGGGGGTCTATGAGCATCTATAGGAGATCTATGGGGGGGTCTATAGGGGGTCTATGGAAGGGTCTATGGGGGTCTATAGGGGGACTATGGGGGTCTCTGGGGGGGTCTCTGGGGAGTCTGTGGGGGTGTATGGGGGGTCTATGGGATTCTATAGGGTATCTATAGGGGGTGTGATGATCTGTGGGGTCTATGAGGGTCTCTGGGGGGGTCTATAGAGGATCTATTGGGGGGGTCTATGGGGGGTCTATGGGGTGTGTGTGAGGATCTATGGGGTGTATGGGGGGTCTATGAGCATCTATAGGGGTTTTATGGGGGGTCTATGGGGGGTCTATGGGGGTCTGTAGGGGGACTATGGGGGTCTCTGGGGGGGTCTCTGGGGAGTCTGTGGGGGTGTATGGGGGGTCTATAGGATTCTATAGGGTATCTATAGGGAGTGTGAGGATCTGTGGGGTCTCTGGGGGTCTCAGGGGGATCTATAGGGAGTCTGTGGGGGGGTCTATAGGGGTGTGTGAGGATCTATGGGGTGCATGGGGGTCTATGAGCATCTATAGGAGATCTATGGGGGGGTCTATGGGAAGTCTGTGAGGGTGTATGGGGGGTCTATAGGATTCTATAGGGTATCTATAGGCGGTGTGATGATCTGTGGGGTGTATGGGGGTCTGTTGGGGGTCTATGGGGGATCTATGAGGGGTCTATCGGGATCTGTAGGGGGTGTGTGAGGATCTGTGGGGTCTATGGGGGTCTGTGGGGGGTCTATCAGGGTCTGTGGGGGATCTATGGGGGATCTATGGGGGGGCATGAGGATCTATGGGGTGTATGGGGGTCTATGAGAATCTATAGGGGGTCTATGGGGGGTCTATGGGATTCTGTAGGGCTCTCTAGGGGTGTGTGAGGATCTATGGGGTGTATGGGGGTCTATGAGAATCTATAGGGGGTCTATGGGGGGTCTATGGGATTCTATAGGGCTCTATAGGGGTGTGTGAGGATCTATGGGGTGTATGGGGGTCTATGGGATTCTGTAGGGGGTGTGTGAGCATCTATGGGGGGCTATGGGGGGTCTGTGGGATTCTATAAGGCCCCAGACACTCAGGAATAGGACAAGGGGGCACGATGGGCTCAAGCTCTGCCAGGGGAAATTGAAGTTGGAGATCAGAAGGAAATTCTTTGCAGAGAGAGTGCTCAGGGATTGGAATGGGCTGCCCAGAGAGGGGGTGGATTCCCCATCCCTGGAGGTTTTTCAGCTGAGCTTGGCCGTGGCACTGAGTGCCATGATCTGGTAAAGGGACTGGAGTTGGACCAAGGGTTGGACTGGATCATCTGGGAGGTCTTTTCCAACCCAATCCATTCTGTGGATGTGGCACTGAGTGAGAATCCACCATGTCTTGATCCAACCCCACTGTGAGAATCCATGTCTTGATCCAACCATGTCTTGATCCAACCCCACTGTGAGAATCCACCATGTCTTGATCCAACCCTACTGTGATCACCAGCCCAGGGCACTCCGTGCCCTGGGCTGGTGATCACAGTGGGGTTGGATCAAGGGTTGGACTTGATGATCTCGTATCTCTTTTCCAACCCAATCCATTCTGTGGATGTGGCACTGAGTGAGAATCCACCACGTCTTGATCCAACCCCACTGGGATCATCATGTCTTGATCCAACCATGTCTTGATCCAACCCCACTGGGATCATCATGTCTTGATCCAACCATGCCTTGATCCAACCCCATTGGGATCATCATGTCTTGATCCAACCATGCCTTGATCCAACCCCATTGGGATCATCATGTCTTGATCCAACCATGCCTTGATCCAACCCCATTGGGATCATCATGTCTTGATCCAACCATGCCTTGATCCAACCCCATTGGGATCATCATGTCTTGATCCAACCATGCCTTGATCCAACCCCATTGGGATCATCATGTCTTGATCCAACCATGCCTTGATCCAACCCCACTGGGATCATCATGTCTTGATCCAACCATGTCTTGATCCAACCCCACTGTGATCACCAGCCCAGGGCACTCTGTATATATTTTATATACAGTTATAAAATATATATATATATTTATAAAATATATAAAAATAGTATAAAATATTTCTAATAAATATACAAATATAAAATACACATATTGATAAAATATATAGAAAATTGTATGAAATATTTATATTAAATATACAATTATAAAAATATATATTTATAAACTATATAAAAATAGCAAAAAATATTTATATTAAATATACAATTAGAAAATACATATATTTATAAAATGTATAAAATTTTATAAAATATTTATACTAAATATACAATTATAAAATATATATTCATAAAATATCTAAAAATTGTATAAAATATTTATATTAAATATACAAATATAAAATACACATATTTATAAAATATATTAAAAATGTATAAAATATTTATATTAAATATACAATTATAAAATACATATATTTATAAAATATATAAAAATTGTATTAAATATTCATATTAAATATACAATTATAAAATACATGTATTTATAAAATATATAAAAATAGCATAAAATATTTATATTAAATATTCAATTCTAAAATATATATTTATAGAATGTATAAAAATGGTATTAAATATTTATATTAAATATACAATTACAAAATATATATTTATAGAATGTATAAAAATTGTATTAAATATTAATATTAAATTATAAAATACATATATTTATAAAATATATAAAAATTGTATTAAATATTTGTATTAAATATACAAATATAAAATACGCATATTTATAAAATATAAAGAAAATTGTGTAAAATATTTAAATTAAATATACACTTATAAAATACATATATTTATAAAATATATAAAATTGTATAAAATATTTATATTAAATATTCAATTATAAAATATATATTTATAGAATGTATAAAAATGGTATGAAATATTTATATTAACTATACAAATATAAAATATACATTTATAAAATATCTAAAAATTGTATAAAATATTTATATTAAATATACAAATATAAAATACACATATTTATAAAATATATAGAAAATTGTGTAAAATATTTAAATTAAATATACACTTATAAAATACATATATTTATAAAATATATTAAAAATGTCTAAAATATTTATATTAAATATGCAATTATAAATTATATGTATTTATAAAATATATTAAAAAACATAAAATATTTCTATTAAAAAAGTAATTATAAAATACATCTATTTATAAAATATATTAAAAATGTATGAAATATTTATATTCAATATGCAATTATAAATGATATGTATTTATAAAATATATTAAAAATGTCTAAAATATTTATATTAAATATACAATTATAACTTATATGTATTTATAAAATATATTAAAAACCATAAAATATTTCTATTAAAAAAATAATTATAAAATACATATATTTATAAAATATATTAAAACGTATAAAATATTTATATTAAATATACAATTGTAAATTATATGTATTTATAAAATATAATAAAAACAAAATATTTCTATTAAAAAAGTAATTATAAAACACATATATTTATAAAATACACAAAATAGTAGAAAATATTTCTAGAAACCACACATTTATACAAATATATATTTCTCTATAATTTCAGCTGGTTTTTGGTTCCGTGTCAGGGGGAGGGAACTGGAACTGGAACCCCCCGAGGGTCCCAAAGGCGGGGCCGAGTTTGGGGTTTATTGGGGGGGTCCCAGTTCCAGACCCCCCAAAAATCCCCCTCGTGGGAGCCCCTGGGGAGGGTCAGACACGTCAATATTTGCATTTTAATGTTGGTTCTCGAGTGGATTAATGGAATATATTCATATGTATCTGTATTTTACATGTCAAATATATAATATATGTATTTTCTATATAATATATATTATATTATATATATATTTTCTATATAATATATATATTATATTACATATATATTTTCTATATAATATATATATTATGTTATATATATATTTTCTATATAATATATATATTATATTATATGTATTTTCTATGTAATATATATAATATATATTATAATATATATATAATATATAATATATATAATATAATATATATATTTTATATATATTATATATTATATATATATTATCTACCTATATTGCATATTATTGTATATATTGCATACAATATATACAATATATTATAGTATAAATACTCTATTATATAATTATATATTAATAAAATTAATAAAATTAGTAAAAAATATATATTAATAAAATGAAACTATAAAATTATTTCTGTTCATTATATATTAATAAAATTAATAAATTTGATACATTAACAAAATTAATCTATCAAATTAATTTTAATTATATATTTATAAAATTAATAAATCAATATATTAACAAAATTAATCTATCAAATTCATTTTACTAATTATATATTAATAAAATTAATAAAAATTATATATTAATGAAATGAATATATCAACTTACTTCTATTAATTATATATTAATAAAATTAATAAAATTGGTATATCAACAAAACGAATCTATAAAATTAATTTTAATTATATATTAATAAAATTAATAAATTTTATATATTAGTAAAATGAATCTATAAAATTATTTTAATTAATTATGTATTGATAAAATTAATAAAATTATATATTAATAAAATGAAACTATAAAATTAATTCTATTCATTATATATTAATAAAATTAATAAAATTGATACATTAACAAAATTAATCTATCAAATTAATTTTACTAATTATATATTAATAAAATTAATAAGATTGATATATTAATACAAAGGAATCTATCAAATTAATTTTATTAATTATATATTAATTAAATTAATAAAATTGATATATTAACAAAATGAATCTATAAAACTAATTTTATTAATTATATATTAATTTATTATGTATTAATGTATGGTATATTATATATTTATTATATATTAATATATTATATATTTTATGCATATATAATTTTATTAATTTCATGAATTATATATTAATAAAATTAATAAAGTTATATATTAATAAAATTAATATATAAAATTAATTTTCTTAATAATATATTAATAAAATTAATTAAATTATACATGAATAAAATGAATATATAAAACTGATTTTATAAATTATATATTAATAAAATTAATAAAATTATATATGAATAAAATGAATCCATAAAACTAATTTTTTTAAGTATATATTAATGAAATTAAGAAAATTATATATTTATAATATTAATATATAAGATTAATTTTTCAATTATATATTAATAAAGTGAATAGAATTATACACTAATAAAATGAATATATAAAACTAATTCTATTAATTATATATTAATAAAATTTATAAAATTATATATGAATAAAATGAATATATAAAATTAATTTTCTTAATGATATATTAATAAAATTAATTAAATTATATATGAATAAAATGAATATATAAAACTGATTTTATGAATTATATATTAATAAAATTAATAAAATTACATATGAATAAAATGAATATATAAAATTAATTTTCTTAATTATATATTAATAAAATTAATAGAATTGATATATTAATAAATGAATATATACAATTAATTATATAATATTTTTTATATTATGTTGGGTTTTAAAGACATTTTTCCCTGCAAACATCCCAGTCCAGGTTGGAACACCCTGGAATAGTGAAGGGTTGGAATTGGATCATCCTTAATGTCCCTTCCCACCCAACCCATTCCAGGCTCCAACAATTCCCTAATTCCAGACATGGATATTTATATATAAATTTATATTTAATTATTCGTTCCTGTTTCTCCAAATACCCCAATTTACCCCCACACGGATCCTTTCACCCTGTGCCAATAAATGACATTTTTTTTTCCCCCCACAAACGCCGAAAACATGGAAAAAACCCACCAAAAACATGGAATTTTGTGCGTGGATCGTGGAGGGATGACGAGGAACAGGCGGGAATTGCACCCAAATAATCGCCCAAATCCCGAAATTTGGATCAATATTCTATTTGTGCAATTCCCACTCACGCAGGAGGAACAACCGAGGGACTTCCCGGCGCCGGGAATGGGGGGATTTATCCCGGAAAACAGGGAATTCCTTTCAAAAATCCCATTTTTGGCAGGTTTTTGGGGTTATTTTTTTGCACTTTTGGAACCTCGACGGTCCCTTTTCCATCTCGCGCTTCCATCGGAGCCCGCGAGTTACCGAGGGAAGGGACAGGGAGCGACAAATCCCGGGAAAACAGCGGCGGGGCCGGGACTGATCCCGGGAAAATCCCGGGAAAACAGCGCGGGGGGGCCGGGACTGATCCCGGGAAAACAGCGGCGGGGCCGGAACTGATCCCGGGAAAATCCCGGGAAAACAGCGCGGGGGGGCCGGGACTGATCCCGGGAAAATCCCGGGAAAACAGCGGGGGGGGGCCGGGACTGATCCCGGGAAAATCCCGGGAAAACAGCGGGGGGGGGCCGGGACTGATCCCGGGAAAATCCCGGGAAAACAGCGGGGGGGGGGCCGGGACTGATCCCGGATAAATCCCGGGAAAACAGGAATTTATCCCGGATGAATCCCGGGAAAACAGCGGCGGGGCCGGGACTGATCCCGGGTAAATCCCGGGAAAACAGCGGGAGGGGCGCGGGGATTGATCCCGGGAAAACAGCGGGGGGGGCCGGGATTGATCCCGGATAAATCCCGGGAAAACAGGAGTTTATCCCGGATAAATCCCGGGAAAACAGGAATTTATCCCAGATGAATCCCAGGAAAACAGCGGCGGGCCGGAATTGATCCCGGATTTATCCCGGGAAAAGAGGGATCTATCCCGGATAAATCCCGGGAAAACAGCGGGGGGGGGGGGGGGGCGGCGGGGATTTATCCCGGATTAATCCCGGGAAAACAGCGGCGGGCCGGGATTGATCCCGGGAAAAGCGCGGGGGGGAGCGGGATTGATTCCGGATAAATCCCGGGAAAACATCAGCGGGGGCGGGGATTGATCCCGGATTTATCCCGGGAAAAGAGGGATCTATCCCGGATAAATCCCGGGAAAACAGGAATTTATCCCAGATGAATCCCGGGAAAACAGCGGCGGGGCCGGGATTGATCCCGGGAAAAGAGGGATCTATCCCGGATAAATCCCGGGAAAACAGCGGGGGGGAGGAGAGGGGCGGGGATTTATCCCGGATAAATCCCGGGAAAACAGGAATTTATGCCGGATAAATCCCGGGAAAACAGGAACTTATCCCGGATAAATCCCGGGAAAACAGGAATTTATCCCGGATAAATCCCGGGAAAACAAGAATTTATCCCGGATAAATCCCGGGAAAACCGCGGCGGGGCCGGGATTGATCCCGACGAACTCCGAGCTCGGCGCTTTTGTTCCCCGCTGCATTTCAAGGAATTCTCCTTGGAATTCCAAGGACTTTCCCTTTGTGTTTCAAGGAGGGAAACTCAAGAAAATACGAGAAATATCAACATTATTTTGGCTCCGTTCAAAGCGACCTTTTTTTTTTTTTTTTTTTTTTTTTTTTTTTTTGGGCTCCGCTGGAAAAAAAAACTTCCAAATTTTAATAAATAAACGTGGTGGCCTCTTGAGGAGCTGCGGGAATAAATCGGGAATAAATCGAGGAGGAGCCGGCTCCGTTCTCGCAGTCAGGGAATTTCCCCCCCTCCCCTCGCCGGGAATTCGAGCTCATAAATTCAGTTTTTCCTTCTCCCATCCCCGTCCTGGAATTTTTTTGCTTTAATAAGGAAAGTTTTGCGCTCCATCCATGCGGGGGAATTTCAGGTTGTTTTGGGAATTGCTTCAGGATGGCGAGTTCAGGCTCGTTTTCCTTCCAGATAATCCAAAAATATATATTATAAATATAAAAAAAAGGAGCGGGAATGAAGCCTGGAAAGGGCAGCGAGTCGGGATTCGGGAGAGACGCTGAGCTGGATGTTTTCCTGTGCCATTAATCCCAGTAAAAAATGTGTTTACTGGGAGCAAAACGGGTCTTTTGACTCCTAAAAAAAATAATCTGATAAGCTTTGGAAAACCAGGAAGGCGCGTGGGGATTAAAAGCAATTTATTCCAATATTTGCTTTGCTGGGAAGTGGATTTGGGGTTTTAATTTTAGAGCGACACATCCGAGCTGTAAATCTCAAATATTCCACATAACCAGGAGCGGGATCCAGCCCTTGGATTAACGCAGCAGCTGGAAAATGGGTGTAAATCGGTGTAATTTGGGGTTTATTGAGGATTTCTGCTTCCCACGGGATGTGCCTGAGCGGGGGAATGAATTCCCTGGGGGAGGGAAATTTATTCCATGGAGGGGAATGAATTTATTCCCATTTTTAGTGCAGGGCTGGGCTGAGCCTCTCCCTGGGTCTCCATGGGGTGACCCCGGGCAGAGTTTGGGCTGGAAAATGTTTGTTTGGAAAATGTTTGGAAAATGTTTGGTTGGAAAATGTTTGTTTGGAAAATGTTTGGTTGGAAAATGTTTGTTTGGAAAATGTTTGTTTGGAAAATGTATGTTTGGAAAATGTTTGGAAAATGTTTGGAAAATGTTTGGAAAATGTTTGTTTGGAAAATGTTTGGAAAATGTTTGTTTGGAAAATGTTTGGAAATTGTTTGGAAAATGTTTGGAAAATGTTTGGAAAATGTTTGGAAAATGTTTGGAAAATGTATGTTTGGAAAATGTATGTTTGGAAAATGTTTGGAAATTGTTTGGAAAATGTTTGGAAAATGTTTGGAAAATGTTTGTTTGGAAAATGTTTGTTTGGAAAATGTTTGTTTGGAAAATGTTTGTTTGGAAAATGTTTGTTTGGAAAATGTTTGGAAAATGTTTGGAAAATGTTTGGAAAATGTATGTTTGGAAAATGTATGTTTGGAAAATGTATGTTTGGAAAATGTTTGGAAATTGTTTGGAAAATGTTTGGAAAATGTTTGGAAAATGTATGTTTGGAAAATGTTTGTTTGGAAAATGTTTGTTTGGAAAATGTTTGTTTGGAAAATGTTTGTTTGGAAAATGTTTGGAAAATGCTGGAAGTGGGGATGGGGAGAAGCAAAGGAGAGGGGATGATTTGGGAGGGTTGAGGAGCGGGGGGTGTTCGGCTCCTGCCCTGCAGAAAGGGCTGAAACAAATCCCTGATCCCGGGAGGGATCGGGAATAAATCCCAACCTTTCCAGGGATCAGCTCTGGAGGAGCAAACACGGGGGTGGCTCCAGTTCCCCGATTGTTTGGGATTCATGGAGCAGAGGGAGCAGCCCAGTTCCCCCCGGGGTGGCGCGGGGAGGGCCCCTCGCTGTGCCCGGGGATGTTCCAGGACGATCCCCCCTCTCTGGGGGCTCCTTTCCCCCCCTCAGCCCTCCCAAATCCCACGGGGGGCTCCTCCATCCCGGGAGCCGAGCCCGAATCACCCCCAGGGAGGGTCCTGATCCCAATCCCGCTCCCACCGAGGAATTCCCCCGTAGAACTTGCGAACGGAGCGGGACAAAGCCCTTCCCTCCCCGCGGGATTGATGGATTTATTCATCCATCCCATCCCTTAATGAGGCACTTCCAGGGAATTATACGCACCGGGAAGGGTGAAATGGTGCTCCATAAATCAGACGTGAGGCTGACAAGGACCCGCTGCATCATTATCCCGGCGAGTTTCGGAGGTCCCAGGTACCGCCGCCTCCTCGGCAAATCCCAATAAATCTGGGATTAATCACTCCCGACAGCGAGGCAGCAAAAACACCGGAAAACATTTTCTTCCCTTAAAAAGTAAGTGGAAAATTTATTGCGGGGAAAGAAAAAAGATTTCCCCGCAGAGCCCGTGGCAAACAGAGGTGGGAGCAGCATCCCGGGGGGGATGGCGTTGCCTTGGGATTGTCCTTGGGATTTCTGGGATAAATCCCTCGCAGGCTCTAAAAATTAGGGAAGATTTTTTTTTTCCTTAGGATTGAAACATGAGGCAGAAAATAAAGCCGAGAGTCTCCAGCGTGTCCCGAAAGGACAGAGGAGCCAACGAGCCTCAGTCTGCTGCCTTCTGGTTTGTGTTTAGCCTTCGGAAAAAAAAAAAAGGAATTCCCCCTCCACACACACCTCCTTTTTCCTTAAGGGAAGACGGACTTTATTAACGGGCCGACACCTGAAAGTAATCGGGATTTTTCTGGTGGCTGCGGCGGGAAAAGGAGCCGGCCCTGGGATCGCTCCCAGCCCTGGCTCCTGATGGGTGTTGATGCTCCAGGTCCAGCATTCCAGGCTGGCTGGGTGATGGGGGTGGATTTGTCCTTACCCTTGTGGGTCCCATCAAGGAGGAAACACCAACATTCCCCTTTCCCATGGGGAAACTGAGGCACGGGTTGGAAATTCCTCCTCCAGCTCTTCCTTGGCTGGTTTGGGGGGTGGATTGGGAATGTTGGGCTGGAGGGAGTTGGGAGAAGGGGGGTTGACCCCAACAAACCCCCTTCATGCATTCCAGGGTGTCCCCCCCACCCCTCCACATGTGCTTCCCACTCCTCCCAGCCTTGCAGGGAGATTTGCTGCCCTCAGGAAAACAGGAGCTGTTGTTTTTCCATAACAGGATTGTCCCTGTGAGGGTTTCAAGGGATTTCAGGATGTCTGGACTTGTCAGGATGAATGAGATGTGACAGCTCTGAGAGCAGTGGGAGCTGTGCAGAAAACATGGGAATTGTCAGGGATTCTTCCTTCCCACCTACTGCTTTGATCCACCCCTGGCTCCCAGCGTGGCTGGGTTGGATCAGCTGAGGTGTGTGAGGAGCAGGGAAGGGGAGGTGGGAACATCCAACAGCTCACAGCAGTGGTTGGATGGGCTTTGGTCTGGGATGGACAGAGGGATGGATGGAGGGATGGATGCATGGAGGGAGGGATGGAGGGAGGGATGGAGGGATGCATGGAGGGAGGGATGGAGGGAGGGATGGAGGGAGGGAGGGATGGATGGAGGGATGGATGGAGGAAGGGAGGGATGGATGGAGGGAGGGAGGGAGGGAGGAAGGGAGGGATGGAGGGATGGATGGAGGGAGGAAGGGAGGGATGGAGGAAGGGAGGGATGGAGGGAGGGATGGAGGGAGGGAGGGATGGATGGAGGGAGGGAGGGATGGAGGGAGGGATGGAGGGAGGGAGGGAGGGAGGGATGGATGGATGGACAGAGGAGGGGAGGGATGGGTGAAAAGAGGGTGATAAAAGCTGAGAGTAAGACAAGAGCTGATCCCAGAAACATTCCAGCTTGGATACAGTTGGATGATGTTTCTACTCCGAGTCATTTGGGTAGAAGGTCGAGGTGACCCCACAGGACACACCTGGAGTCCCTTGGCTGTGGGGAATGTGTCCCTCAGGGGCTGGTTGGGCTCAGGAGACCTCAGTCCTGCACAGCAAACGCTGCTTTGGGGTTTGTTGGGGGGGTTTGGTCTGGTCCCACCTCCTGCAGAGCCCTGGAGGGGTCCCCAAATCCAACAGGGATCTTCATCCACATTGATGGAGGAGCCAAACCAAGCCCAGCAGTGCTGGGAGGGACATGGACCAATTCCAGGGAGCAGAGTGGCCACCAGCTGGGACAACCCTCTGGTTGCAGTGGCCAAACCCACGCTGGGTCTCCCCCAAGTCGTGTCCCACTGTCCCCTCCGTGGAAGGGACTGTGGGGGCTGCCAAGATGAGGGAAGGGGCAGCCTTGCTGTAGGAAGAGGGTCAGAAATCCTGACTCCTGGACTCCTTCCCATCTCCTGCCCTGGGGCTCTGGCCCCACCATGACCTCGGAGGGTTTCCTTGAGCTCGGTCAAGGCTGATAAGGGCAACCAGAAACAGCTTTGACCTTTCAACTGCAAATCTCCCTGCCAGGAGCCTCAGGCGGTTCGTGGCTCAAAGGCCCCTTGATAGGAAACAAACCCCGTGCCATTGAACTTTGAAGGAATGTCATTCCCCTAAAAACCTCTTAGGGGCCCAAAAACCAGCCCCTCTGAGGGGCTAAAGGTGGTGGGTTTAGTGCTGCCATGTGAGGTGAAGAAGAGATGCCATGGGCTGATCTTCTGAAGTGTTGGTTTTCTGCTTCCTTCCCTTTTCCTTCCCGTCTTTCCTTCCCATTTGGCTGCTCCTCTCACCTGTCGATTCCCACTGGTGGGTGCAAAGATCTGGGGGGAACTGGGAACCTCCTTTGCTCTTCTCTGAGCGTCAGAGACTGTGATTATGGTGAGACTTCACCTCTGCCAGCTCCAGGACTGGGGAGGGGCAGCCCCCGTGGTGTCCCTGCCCGAGGCATTGAGGTGGAACCAGATGATCTGTAACGTCCCTTCCAACCCAAACCACCTCGGGATTCCATAATTTGGGTGGATACAGGACGTGCTTGTGGAAGGAAACCTCCCTCCTTGCTTTCCTCAGGGACATTGGCCAAGCAGCCACATCCAGGTGACATTCCCTGCTCCCTCCCCACACCCTCTCTGGAGGGGGGAAGGTGTTGCCTGGAGGTGTTGGAGCTCATTAATTGCTTTAAGCAAGTTAATTGGTAACAACACAAGAGCGGAAGACGCGGCAGCTGCGGGAGGGGATTGTGCTCCACTCCGAGGGGATCAGGCAGGAGTGGCACTTCCCGCTGGATGTTTGGATCTTTGTAAGTGGATTAAAGCTCTTGGGATCACATTCCCATCGCTGCAGAGCTGCGTGTGAGCCCCAGGGGGGGAGAGCAGCGCGTCCTGATACCTTCCCAAATGCCTCCCCTTTGCTTGCCCCACCTCGAGCTTTCCCACGCCGCGGCTTTCCCTGCGCTGGGTGTTTATCGAATTCTATGACTCTGATGGGATTTAGAACCTGTTTTTGTGCAGTTCACAGCACCTCAGAGCCCCAGCAGCAGCTGGAGGGGATGGCTGGCCGCGTTTCTGGGAAATGGGATGGCACAGCCCTTTCAGTTTCGGCTGCAGGAGGGGATGGAGTGTCCCTGTTCCATCTCCTCAGCTCCTCCTCACTGCAAAGGCGTGGGGGGGAAACTGCTGAGCTGGGCTTTGCTCCTTCGGCAGAGGGAACATGGAAACTGCTCACTGGAGGTTTGTGTGTGGGGATGGAGCAGGGAGAGCTCCTGTGACAGCATGAGGAGAGCAGGCAGTGCAGGGGGCACAGGAGCCAAGAGCTGAGTGGGACACAGAGAGATATAGGAAGACATTGGGCCCTGCCCTTTGGCCACCCCAAGCCCTGCAGCGCTCCAGGCTGGGCACAGAGGGGCTGGAGAGCAGCCAGGCAGAGGGACCTGGGAGGACTGAGGGACAGGAAGCTCAACAGGAGCCACCAGTGTGCCCAGGTGGCCAAGAAGGCCAAGGGGATCCTGGCCTGGATCCAAACTAGCGTGGCCAGCAGGCCCAGGGCAGTGACCCTTCCCCTGGACTCTGCCTTGGGGAGGCCACACCTTGAGTGTTGTGTTCAGTTCTGGGCCCCTCAGTTGAGGCAAGAGATTGAGGGGCTGGAGCGGGGCCAGAGAAGAGCAACGAGGCTGGAGAAGGGACTGGATGTGGCACTGAGTGTCCTCTGAAACACCTCCAGGGACAGAGAATCCACCAGGTCTTGATCCAACCCCACTGTGATCACCAGCCCAGGGCACTGAGTGCCAGAGTGATCCCAGTGGGGTTGGATCAAGGGTTGGACTTGATGATCTCAGAGGTCTCTTCCAACCCAAGTGAGAAGAGAAGAGAAGAGCAACGAGGCTGGAGAAGGGAGTGGAGCACAAGTGCTGTGGGGAGAGGCTGAGGGAGCTGGGGGTGTTCAGCCTGGAGAAGAGGAGGCTCAGAGGTGACCTCAGCACTGTCTGGAACTGCCTGAAGGGAAGTTCTGGCCAGGTGGGGGTTGGTCTCTTCTCCCAGGCACTCAGCAATAGGACAAGGGGGCACGATGGGCTCAAGCTCTGCCAGGGGAAACTGAAGTTGGAGATCAGGTAGAAATTCTTTGCAGAGAGAGTGCTCAGGGATTGGAATGGGCTGCCCAGAGAGGGGGTGGATTCCCCATCCCTGGAGGGTTTTCAGCTGAGCTTGGCCGTGGCACTGAGTGCCATGATCTGGTAAAGGGACTGGAGTTGGCCCAAGGGTTGGACTTGATGATCTGGGAGGTCTTTTCCAACCCAATCCATTCTATGATTCTGTGGATGTGGCACTGAGTGAGAATCCACCACGTCTTGAACCAACCCCACTGGGATCATCATGTCTTGATCCAACCATGTCTTGATCCAACCCCACTGTGAGAATCCACCATGTCTTGATCCAACCCCACTGGGATCATCATGTCTTGATCCAACCATGTCTTGATCCAACCCTACTGTGAGAATCCACCATGTCTTGATCCAACCCCGTTGGGATCATCATGTCTTGATCCAACCCCACTGTGATCACCAGCCCAGGGCACTCCGTGCCCTGGGCTGGTGATCACAGTGGGGTTGGATCAAGGGTTGGACTTGATGATCTCCGAGGTCTTTCCCAACCCAATCCATTCTATGATTCTATATATCTTTTATATAGAAGAAAAAAAAATATATATATAAGACAAAAAGGGTCCCTTCCAACCCATGCCTTTCTATGATTCAAATATATAAACAGATATATTTTTATAGATATTTATATAAAAATATTTCTATATATTATAATACCACCAAGGTCATGGGTTCAATCCCCTCTGTGGGCCATTGACTTAAGAGTTGAACTCGATGATCCTTTGTGGGTCCCTTCCAGCTCGGAATAGTCTGTGAATAGTCTGTGAACAGTCCCGGGGAGTTGTGGCAGGTGATGGAGAGCCGGAATCCCTCAGGACCAGCCCCCAAACACCCGCAGGTTCCCCAAATTGCCTCCCTTCCCAGCCCGGCTGTTGTTCCACCCCATTAGAGGGTCTGAGCCGGTTCAAAGCCTCGGGAGCAGCAGGGGGTGGAAAAACCGGAGCAATCAGAGGGAGCGACCTCTGCCAAATTGGGGCAAGAGGTGCCTTCCTCCCGCTGCCCAAACAGCCCGCAGCGTTTTCCCATTAAACCTCGTGCCCAGGCCAGCTGGGGAGGGAGAAAGAACCGGGATCAGCCCTTTTTGCATGGAAAAAAAAAGGTGGAAAACTCCCGGAGCCGGGGGTGAGGATTCAGCAGCCGAGCCTGGAGGGGCTCACCCGGAGAACTGAGATCCTGAGATGTGAAGCCTTTGGGAAAGTCATCAAATCCAGGTGATTTGGGGGGAAAGTGAATGTTTGAAGGGGTTGGATCTGGGGAAAAATTATTCTGGGGGCTGGGCAGCACATTCCTCATGGGAAAGGTGTGGAATGGGCCAGTCTGGGGGGGAAAGGGTTGATTTGGGGTTATGTTTTTTTGATGTCACTTCTTCTGAGTGTCTTCGCGGGGAGTGTCCCCCCCAGTTCTTCCAGCAGGGCCCAAAAGGTGAAGGGAGGAGCTGGAACAGGGCCTGGGGGTGGACCCTCCTGCTCTGGGAAGGTGGGAGGGACACGGATCTCTGGGTTTGGGGTCTTGACTCTGTGGTCGAGGGGGCTCATCTGAGGTGTTTTTAGCGGTTCTTGGAGCAAAGAGATACAACATTTCAGCAGCTCGAGCATCGTATTTGGGTGTGAAGCTGCTGATTTGGGTGAACCAGATCCCAGCACATCCACGGGGATGGAATTACCTTGTGAGCAGGATCTGCATCAGCAACTGCCCTTCCCTCCCAACAGCATCTCCGCCTGTCCCTCCACCCTCCCCTGCTCTGGGGGTTTCTCCCAGCCCCTTTTTTGGGGAGGATGTTGCTTGGATGGGAGGAAATGGGGCCCCCCCTGCTCTCCCAGGGACACGTGTGACCGGTGGGATGGAGTTTAATGGGTCCCAGGCACGGCATTCCTGTGGCAGCTCCTTCCCTTCAGCTCCTGGGGGGAATAAATCCAATAACCTGCCCCAGGGCATGAGCTCCGAGAGGTTTTCCCTGGAATTAACCCCCTTCTGCTCCTGCAGGAGGAGTCACGGCTGTTATCCCAAATCTGGGGGCTCCGGGGGGAGGCAGAAGGACCCTCTCTGTGCCTCCCCTCCCAGAGGAGCTGGGAAAACCTTATCCCATCCTCAGCACAACTGGATCCAGGCCTGGGAAGTGGGTGAAGTTGCCCGGGGAAGGTCAGTGGGCAGCAGGGAGGGAGGAGGTCGGTGCAAGATCTTTCCTTTGCTCTCCATCCCTCCGGCACTGCAGGAAGGGCAGGGCAGCAAGAGGGGATGCTCAGGGTGGGATTCAGCATCTCCCATGGATTCCATGGTCCCTGGGAATGTGTTTTGGCCAAGGGAGGCACAGAGGCTCCTCTGTGTCCCTTCAACTCGCAGTAATTTAATTAAATGCTTTAATTCAGACCCCAGCGTGGGACTCGCTGACCCTGTGGAGGCTGTGGGGACTTCCAGGCTGAGATCCATCCTTTAATCCCAGCCTAGCCAAGCCAATTCCCTGGATTCATTCCCCTCCCATTAACACAACCACTCCTGAGCAAGGACACAACTGCCCATAGGGTTTATCCAAGGAAGGAATGAGGGGTTGGATCCGGCCCCAAAATGGGATGAAAGGGCAGCAGAAATTCCCTCCCTGGGTGGAAAAAAAAAAAGAGCATTTCCCACAGGAAGCAAAAATCAGGAGCAAGATCCAAGTTGCTTCTTGCTGGGACACCCCCCCTTGCTGGGACCCCACGTGCTGCAAACTCCCCTTCCCATGGGGAGGCTTGGTGGGTCACAACAAGCAGAGGCTTTTTTTTCCAAGGATTTGGCCAGCAGGAATGTGGGAGGGCACCTGGAGGCAGAGCCTCTGTTGTTGCAATAAGTAGGGAACAGTTGGATGTGCTGGGAAGATCCTGATGGGGTTCAGTCTCTGGGATGGGGAACTCCAGGAAAGGAGCTGCTCCTCCTGTTTGGTTCTTGGTTAAGGACAGAAATTGAGGGATAACAGGATATGGGGTGGAGATTCCAGGGGTTTTGTCTTGGAGGCTCCCTACAAAGTGTTTCCTCCTTTCTCCTGTCACAGCAGCCCGAGGAGGAGGAGGAGGAGGAGGAGGAGGAGGAGGAGGAGAAGGAACTCTATGACATGCAGAGCCCAGCACAGGCTCATGTTCTCCCCATCCCTATCCCAGGACCTGCCTGGTGATTCCAGCAGGCAGGAGGTGAGTGCTGTGCCATCCCCAGGGATAATCCCCAAAATTCCCCTCTGGAGGGCACCCCAATATGTTCCACCCGGGTAAGGTTGGTGACCCTAAAGGGCCCCGAGTCCTGGAAGCTGCTGATCCAAAGGCACCAACGCCCCAACCCCATCCTGGCTCGCAGGGCCTCCCTTCAGCCCCAATTTCCTGCAGCCCCCGGTGATAAGAGGCTGATCCTCAGCCCTGGAAATCCGATGCCCCGCTGGCAGGGAACTCAGGTCCTGGGGGAATGTGGAAAGGCGGCTGAGAATGAGCAGATCTTGCTGCTTTCCCTCCTTCCCGCTGCCAGAAAATCCCTTTGGAGGGTGGGTGTGGTCTGAGCGTTGCTCGCTGGGATCGCCCTGGGCTGCACCCCCCTGATCCGGGCTGGCAGTGCTGAATTCCGGGGGTCCGAAGCTTCCAGACCCCCCTGTGCCCACTGGAACACCCCAAACCAACTGGATGCTCAGAATGTTTTAATGCCATCCTGGTTTTTCAGGCTTTATTCCTCTTGTTGAATCCCAGGGAATTGTGGATCCCATCTGTTCTCCGGGAACATCTGAGTCAGGGATATTCCCATCTTTTCATCCCCTCGGTTGGGATATGGCCTGGCCACGGCCAGAATTGGGGAGTAAACCCCAAAATCTCCCTCCCAAGGTGGTCTGGGAGCACATTCTGGGTGCTGTAATCCCTAAAATCCCTCCCAAACCAGTCTGGGAGCACATTCTGGGTGCTGTAAACCCTAAAATCCCTCCCAAGCCGGTCTGGGAGCACATTCTGGGTACTGTAAACCCTAAAATCCCTCCCAAGGTGGTCTGGGAGCACATTCTGGGTGCTGTAAACCCCAAAATCTCTTCCCAAGCTGGTCTGGGAGCACATTCTGGGTGCTGTAAACACTAAAATCTCTTCCCAAGGTGGTCTGGGAGCACATTCTGGGTGCTGTAAACCCTAAAATCTCCTTCCCAAACCAGTCTGGGAGCACATTCTGGGTGCTGTAAACCCTAAAATCCCTCCCAAACCAGTCTGGGAGCACATTCTGGGTGCTGTAAACACTAAAATCCCTCCCAAGGTGGTCTGGGAGCACATTCTGGGTGCTGTAAACACTAAAATCCCTCCCAAGGTGGTCTGGGAGCACATTCTGGGTGCTGTAAACCCTAAAATCTCTTTCCCAAGCTGGTCTGGGAGCACATTCTGGGTGCTGTGGGTTTGCCTGGGAAAGGGACTGATGGGGTACTGGTTTAACTGGGCTGGGAGGGGATGTCTTGGAACACACCAGTCCTGTGGCTCGAGGGCTGAGGAGCTGAATAATTCCAGTTTATTTATTCACACCCTTTACTATCCCGGGTGTCCCCTGCCTGTGCAGTGACTTCCCTCTGCTCTGCTGGCCCTGGGGCTTTGTCCCTCCAGCTGCTCTTGGATTTGGGGTGAACTTCTCCCCAAATTTTCAGGGCTCTGTGTGCATTTGGATCAAATGTTCCAGCCTGGAGCTGCCCTGACCTGACCGAGCTGGAGTGGAACCATCTCCAGTCTCCACTGGAATTCAGCTCTGGGACTGCTGGTCCTGGAGGGCAGAGGGAAGATGCAGAGCCACAAAACCAGACACCTCCCCAAATCCACCCTGCTTGGAGGTCTGTGAATCCAGAGCTGATCCATGCCCAGAAATCAAATTAATTCAATTTCCAGATTGGTTCGTTGCTGTGCCAAGAGCTGCAGTGATTGAACTAAACTGATTTGCTCGAGGAATTCCTTGTTTGGGAGTGCTGGAATTCTCTGCTCTGCTGCCAGGAGCCTTGGGCAGTTTCATTCCTCGAGGCTGGTTGGTCCCTTGGGATTGTGACTGGGTTAAAGAGTGGGATTTAACCCCAGGGAATGGATAAGAGTGGCAGCTCCAGGGTTGTTCTTGCCTCTCCTTGTCATGTTCTTAGAATCATAGAATGGATTGGGTTGGAAAAGACCTCCCAGATCATCAAGTCCAACCCTTGGGCCAACTCCAGTCCCTTTACCAGATCATGGCACTCAGTGCCACGGCCAAGCTCAGCTGAAAAACCTCCAGGGATGGGGAATCCACCCCCTCTCTGGGCAGCCCATTCCAATCCCTGAGCACTCTCTCTGCAAAGAATTTCTACCTGATCTCCAACTTCAATTTCCCCTGGCAGAGCTTGAGCCCATCGTGCCCCCTTGTCCTATTGCTGAGTGCCTGGGAGAAGAGACCAACCCTCACCTGGCCAGAACTTCCCTTCAGGCAGTTCCAGACAGTGCTGAGGTCACCTCTGAGCCTCCTCTTCTCCAGGCTGAACACCCCCAGCTCCCTCAGCCTCTCCCCACAGCACTTGTGCTCCAGTCCCTTCTCCAGCCTCGTTGCTCTTCTCACTTGGGTTGGAAGAGACCTCTGAGATCATCAAGTCCAACCCTTGATCCAACCCCACTGGGATCACTCTGGCACTGAGTGCCCTGGGCTGGTGATCACAGTGGGGTTGGATCAAGACATGGTGGATTCTCTGTCCCTGGAGGTGTTTCAGAGGACACTCAGTGCCACATCCAGTCCCTTCTCCAGCCTCGTTGCTCTTCTCTGGCCCCGCTCCAGCCCCTCAATCTCTTGCCTCAACTGAGGGGCCCAGAACTGAACACAACACTCAAGGTGTGGCCTCCCCAAGGCAGAGTCCAGGGGAAGGGTCACTGCCCTGGGCCTGCTGGCCACGCTAGTTTGGATCCAGGCCAGGATCCCCTTGGCCTTCTTGGCCACCTGGGCACACTGGTGGCTCCTGTTGAGCTTCCTGTCCCTCAGTCCCCCCAGGTCCCTCTGCCTGGCTGCTCTCCAGCCACTCTGTGCCCAGCCTGGAGCGCTGCAGGGCTTGGGGTGGCCAAAGGGCAGGACCTGCACTTGGCCTTGTTGAACTTCACCCCATTGGAATCAGCCCATCCCTCAAGTCCATCCAGATCCCTCTGCAGAGCCCTCCTGCCTGTCCAGGTCCTTCTCCAGACCCCTCCAGCCTGACCAGGACCCTCTCCAGACCTCTCCATCCTGTCCAGATCCCTCTGCAGATCCCTCCTGCCTTCCAGCAGCTCGACACTCCCTCCCAACTTGGTGTCATCAGCAAATTTGCTGCTGATGGACTCAATCCCCTCATCTAAACCATCAATAAAGATGTTAAACAGGACTGGACCCAATACAGACCCCTTGGCCCTGTCCCCATTCCAAGACATCTGTACAAGGGCTGGGGGTTATTTGCAGCTCGCCAGGATCGAGTGGGGAATTTGGGATCTGCATCCCACTCGTGTTTGTGTCCGACAGAGCCCAGACAGGCACGTGAGCCGGGAATGGAGCTGCTGTGGGAGGAATCCGGGCTGAGCAGCCAAAAACTGCCTCTTTTCTACCCAAACAAATTCTCAGCCAGCGAACGGGAGGTATCCAGGGCAACGGCGATGCGCGGGAGGGTGGGATTGTGGGATTTGTGGGATCCCATCTGGGATGTGGAGCGGCCCTGGCTGCGGGAATCACTGCGGGCTCTGAGCGGAGGGCATGGGAGAGAGGGCGGGAGAAGGGATGAGAAAGTGGATGGCAGAGCCTCGGGGGGAATCTCCCGGGGCTCCCGCAGATGCTCCACTGCCATCTAGTGACAAAGGGACCCGGGACAGGCACGGGAGGTGGCACCGGCCACGGGTGGGCACCAACCCGGGGTGAGCCCCGCCGGGTCCTCCCCGCTCCTCCTGGGGCTGGAGGCGGGAGCAGAACCGTCTTGCCGTGGAAAAAGGATGTTTTGGACCGTGGTTGTTCCTTCCCTGCAAGGACAGAGCGTTTCTCTCCTGTCCTTCCCACAAAACCTTTAGTGGGCACCTCCCTGGCTCAGGTTGGCATCGCTGGAGGGGTCGCGGCTTCTCCACTCCTGAGAGTCCAAACACAACCCAAACATCTCCAAATCGGGCTATTACATGTTAAAAACTCCCCTTTTCCACAGGAACTGGTGGGTCCCCGATTCCCTCCGGTACTTTGGACGTGCCCGAACATCCCGGAGCCTCCTCCACCTCCTCCCTCATCGCCGCAGTGAAATTATTTAATGCCTTTAACGTAATTAAAGCTGAACTGCCCAGCCCTGCAATTTCTCCTTCCAGCTGCCCATTAATGTTTCCCTCCGGGCGATTAGAAAGCAGGAAAAGGCCACAAATCCCAGCCCTGCGCTGGAGGCAAAGGAAGAAGCGGGACAGGGGACTCGTGTCCCAATGGAATTATCCCACCGCAATCCCAGGTTGTTTGGCAGCTCACGGATCCCTAATTTCTCCTTTCCCAGAGCTGGTGAGGTGCCCCCCGGGGCTGGCAGCGCAGAGGGGGGGCCGTGGCTGCCGCGCTGCTCCGTTCTCTGGTTTTTGGAGGTGATTTCCCCCCTCCCCAGAATCATCTCCCTCCTCACTTTGCCACCCAAGTCAAGGCAGGCGCGGGAGGAGGATACGCCGCCGATCTGTAATTACCTCTGTTTATGCTAATTGTGTAATTAGGGGTGGCAATTACGTGGGGAAACGAGGTGGGAAGAGGGGCTGGCTCCTTATCCCAGCTCAGCTGCTCCCGGGATCCCTCCCGGGCCTTGCGGTACGACAGGATGACGGTCCCTGCTGAAGGCACCACTTTCCCATTTTTTCCCCCCGTTTAATGCCCAGATTCCTGATCCTCGGGGTTTATCCCGGCAGCGCTCCCTCCACCAGGAATATCAGTCTCTGATTCCAAGCCCATGTGTGCCAGAAGCCTCATTCCTGGCAAAATTCCCTGTGGCAGGAACGTGTCCCAGGGGTGTTTGTGGGTGGATGTGTCCAGCTCTGGGCTCATCCCCAGCCCGATCCTGCTCCCACATGGATGGATAAAAGGCACATCCACATGGATAAACCCCCTGGGATGCTGGAAAAAGGAGCGTGAAGCCCCGAGGGGATGGATGGGGCAAAGAGGGGAGGGCTCGGAGCAGGATTTGCCCCGAGGTGAAGGATCCAACTCGGTGTCGCTGCTCTCAGCTGGTTGTGCTCAGCTCCCTGCGAGGGATCCCTTTCCGGAGAATCCTTTTAAATCGTCCCTTCCAGCCTGGGCTGGCGATGTTTAATTTCCTAACGAGGGTTCATTCACACAAACCGCTCCCGGCGGTGGGGACGGTCACGGGCACGTGGCTGTCCTTGGCTGGAGCATCCTCGGGCGGGATGGGAAGGGTGGGGAAGGGCCGGGAAATCGCCGGGATTTCCATCGGGTTTGGAGCGGGCTCTGCGTGGATTTGGGCAGACCTGGGGGCATCTCCCAGGGGGTGTTTGCTGCTCCTTGGCTGCTCAGTGGCTGCTCCAGTGGGCACTCCAGGGGGCACTGGGGGTGACTGGGAGGGGATTGGGAGAGACTGGGGAGCACTGGGGAGTGACTGGGACTGACTGGGGGGCACTGGGAGGGGACTGGGACTGACTGGGGGCCACTGGGACGCACTGGGAGGGCACTGGGACTGACTGGAGGGCACTGGGAGGGGACTGGGATTGGCTGGGGGAAAGTGGGAGGGGACTGGGAGGGCACTGGGAGGGACTGGGGGGCACTGAGGGTGACTGGGATTGATTAGGGGAAACTGGGACTGACTGGGGGGCACTAGGGGGTAACTGGGACTGACTGGGGGGCACTGGGGGGTAACTGGGACTGACTGGGGGGCACTGGGAGGGAACTGGGACTGACTGGGGGGCACTGGGGGGGATTGGGAGAGACTGGAGGGCACTGGGAGGGAACTGGGACTGATTGGGGGGTACTGGGGGGGATTGGGAGAGACTGGGGGGCAGTGGGACTAACTGGGATTGATTAGGGGAAATTGGGACTGACTGGGAGGCACTAAGGGGTAACTGGGACTGACTGGGGGGCACTAGGGGGTAACTGGGACTGACTGGGGGAACTGGGGGGCACTGGGATTGACTGGGGGGCACTGGGAGGGGACTGGGACTGGCTGGGGGAAAGTGGGAGGGGACTGGGGGGCACTGGGGGTGACTGGGATTGATTACGGGAAACTGGGACTGACTGGGGGGCACTGGGAGGGCACTGGGACTGACTGGGGGGTACTGGGGGGCACTGAAATTGACTGGGAGCCACTGGGGGGTAACTGGGGGGTGACTGGGATTGATTAGGGGGAACTGGGACTGACTGGGAGGGATTGGGAGCAGATTGGGAGGGGATTGGGGGGGACTGGGATTGATCCTCAAGTATCTCTTCATGTTAAGGACAGAGCCAAGAAGGCCAAGGGTGAGCTGGCTGAGCCCCCAGACCTCGGGATCCCACAGTCAGGGCATTCCAAAGGCTTTCCTGGGACAGCTCAGCCCCCCGGAGGTGCCCAGCTCCAGGGAAGGGGGTGCTGAGCCAGCCCAGCCCCACGGAGTCAGGACAGACCCCAAGACATCCCCCTCTGGATCCCAAGCTGAGTTTAGGTCCCCCCAGAGTTACCCTGAGGGGCTGAGAGGCAGCAGAATGCAAGTCCTGGAGGAGCAGGGTCCTTCCAGCACCTCCAAAACCCCAGAGGCTCTCAGAGGATGCTCCAAACAGCAACATTCCCAATGGATTTGGGGATCAACAGAGGTGTTTAACTGGGCCAAGAACCCTCTGGACACTGGGATGAGGGTGAAGGAGCAGAGGGATGAGTCTTCCTCCCCATGGGAGGTGCATCCCAGTTAAACCAGAGGGGAGAACCACAGCCCAGATCCAAATCCTGCTCCTTCAGGCAAGGATTTTGTTTGGAGTTTTGTTTGATCTGTTCGCTCCTCACAGACACAGATTCACCTCCCAGATTCCCTCCACGAATGCCACCAGATCCATCCCTATCTTTTGGTTTTATTGGGATAATTTCCCCCACTGGGATTGACAAGAGATTGGTCAGAGACTTGACCAGCTCCTCACACCTGACACCCACCACTTGGAATTCCATCCTCGGATTTCGGTATCAAACTTCCCCAGGGAAGGAATTTAAAGCCCAGGCACGACACATTTAATGTGCTGGGGGCACCAATCCTGCTTGGAAACACTCCAGGGTGGGATGAGCAGCTCCAGTGCTTGTCCAACCCCCTCAGCTTCCCACCCAGCCCCCCCTGATTCCTCCTGCCCCCTCAATCCTCTGACACGGGAACACGAGTTGCCTTTTCCCCTCTGGATCCCCACCCGTTTTGCAGGACACAAAGTGATTCCTGTCATGGGACAACAGAGAGAGCTCAGCATTCCCAGTGCTCCCAGTATGGAGCTCCCAGTATGGAGCACGAGGATCTCCCATAGGACCACCCTGTGAGTCCCCCCAGATCCAGGATTTGGGATCCACAGCTCGTGGGTTCTTTTCCTGGTGTCCATGGGGGTCATGGTGGGGTGTTGTCCCTGCATTTTCCTCCTGGAATTGTCCCTCCTGTGTACAAGCAATTAACAGGCTCTGATTAATGGGATCCATGATGGTGATGGGCAGATCCAGTGAGGGATGGGGGGCCTTGGGGGGGCCTTGGGGACCCCTCAAAGGGCAGATTTTTGCACATGTGATGAAGGAATAATTAACAGCTGGGGTTTCCCTCCTCTGTGTCTGCCCCCACATGGAGGATAAAAGTGCTGTGAGGGGCACAGGGGCTTGTTATGGTTTGTGTTATGGTAGGCCCGACACAAACACCTCATGAGCTGCAGCCCTTTTGGTAGGGGGGACCCCCAAATCCTCCCAGATTTGTGTGGCAGGGAATGATCCTGATCCTCCAAGGGGGGGATTCCTGGTCTGGTGAGAGAGATCCTGCCCTGAGGAAGGCAGGGAATGCCCCACATTTTTTTTTTATTTTTTAATTATGATTTTTATTCATTTATACCAACATCGATGATTTGGGGGTGTGGGAACAGCAATGCTGCAGGGATGGGGATGCGGGGTGAGGGTTTTGGGGGTCAGGGGGCAGGAGGGCAGCGATGGGGAGCCCAGGGGAGGTGTCGGGGGTAGAAAGGGATGATTATAGCCCGGAGCAGAGCTCAGCAGCCTCAGGAGCACGTCAAACTCTCGAATTAAGGCATCCTTACAGAACTGTGAGGGAGCAGGGAATCTGTCTGGTTGTGTGAAGCATCTGTGACTGCTCCAAGCAGCTTTTCCATCCCCTGCTCCCGCCTGGCTCTGCCGGAGCCGGAGGTCCCGCCGGGTGGTTTGGTGCCAGTCCCATCCTTGGCAGACGCTGCAAAACCCACCACCATCCCTGGGCAGCTCGGGAGGTGCTGGGGCTCATCCTGCCCCGTTCCCGAGTGTTCCCGGTGGCCCAGGATGGTGCTGAGCGCCGGTGCCCATCCCTGGCAGCTCCTGAGGCAGAGCCGAGGCAGCGGAGCTGAAACGAGTCCGAGCAATTAAAAGCACCGGCAGCAGATGGTCGGGGCCGTCTGTCTCCGCTGCCGCCTCCTCGCTCTTCGCTTCCCTCATCCTTCCCGGCTCCTCTTATTCCTGTTTTTTTACTGATTTATCCCCTCCTCAAGGGCTTCCCAACCCTTTATCCCAACCCGAATTGAGGTGCACGGTGCGAACCCGGAGCCGCAGGTGCTGAGGGGAGGAAACCGCCCCGTACGGAGGCACAAAGGGGTGGGAGCTGCCGCTTCCCTCCGACCTTCCAGGGATGGAGCCGCGTGTTCCGCGTCCTTGGCTCCGGCTTTGAGCAACTTTTTTGGAAGGAGCTGTAAATTTTAGGTGAGAAAGAGAAACGAAGGTTGAAATGTCCATAAAATCAGCCTGGTGGGATGGCTCCTGTTTTCTCCAGGCTCCCTCTGCACCCCCAAGCTCTGCCCTTGACTCACAGCCCCCCTTCCCACCCCAAACTCCCCCCTCGATGCACAGCCCCCTACCCAGCCCCTGCGGTTTGCTCAGCCCCAGGAGGGGGTCACATTTCCAGGGGGAGCAGCCAGAACGGAGCCCCAAATCCCTGGAAAATCCACTGGTTTTGCAATGCCCTCTCCCGACCACGATCATCCCCCGTGTCCCCCCTTCCCGGGGGACCCCCGTGTGGGCACATTCCTCGGCGGTCCCTTTCTCAAACCCTGGAGCGGGGACGGTCCTGGGTTTGTGCCGAGCTCAGAAATTGCTTTGTTTATTCGGAGGGGGTTGATTTCTTGGGCTTGTTTGTCTCTTCTCCTCCTCCAGGGGCCTCTTTGGTGCTGCCACTTTTGTTGGGAGCCCGAAGCTCCTCCCGGGTGGCAGCGGATAATCCCGACCCGCACAATGGAACGTGCTGCTGTCTTGGCAGCGGCTCCCAGTGCCGACAGCCTTGCGATTTTACTGGGAGGGACGGGCTGGGATAGCGAACACAGACAGTTGCCGTTTGGATGGTCTCCCACGTAAAGGCTCAGCTGGGTGGGCGTTTCCACGGGAAGATGTTACAGAAGGTTCCTGAAGGGCCGGTTTTGAGGTGTGTCTGTGGGTCCCAGCTGGATCCTGAAGCTCTGCTGGAGAGGGAGAAAAGTCCTGAGTAAATCCTGCCCTGATCCCATCAAGTATTGCTTGATCTCAGCGCCGGCTCCGACTTCTCGTGGCTCCAGACGGTGCTGGAGCTTCAGGGGAAGGGGTGGGGCACAGCGGGGGAGCCCCCACTTTGCAGCCAGAACAGAAGGCTCTGGGAACTGAGGAAAAGGAGGAGAATCCAGAAACAAGGGAGGGTGGAGCAGGTCCAAAGTCAGACCCTAAATCACAGCCAGCCCTCCCATCACATGTTCCCTCAGCAGAGCCACCTCCTGCTGTCACCCCTGGCCAGGGAAGGAATTCTGGGCGTGAAAATGCCCCTCTCCCAGCTCCTTGCAAAGCTGCAGCACATCTTGCTTTGCCTGAAAAATCCCCCTCTCCTGACATTTGCAAGGATGCTCAAGGCGTGATCCCTCATCCCAGCTGTAAGTGGAACACGCAGCTCATCCCAGGAGACGCTCCTCAATCCCTGATTCCTCCTCCTGGCCCCCTCTGCAGCTGGGCTGAGTCAGAGACAACAATCAGCCCCGGGGTTAACGAGGGGAGATGCCTTTGTTGGTGCCAGTTCTGTTGGCTCTTCCCGATGGGAAGCTGAGCACAGCGGGGAGGAGGGATGGCATCCAGGCTCTCCTCTCCAGCGGCGCTTCACGTTCCTCGGGGCTTGCTCTGTCATCAAAACACAGTGAAACCCCCTCGCTGGTGAGCTTGGAGGGGTGGGGGGCACGAGGGAGGGAGGGGAGGGCAGGGTGGCTCATCCCAACCCGCCTGTCTCCATGTGGGTGATCGTTTCCAGCTGAATTCCTCGGATGGGATTTTTTCTTTCCTTTAATCGGCTGCATTTTAGTCCCCTCTGTGACCTCTCCCTGCCCTGAACCCTCTTGTGTTTTCCTCCTCCTCCACCTGCAGGGCTCCGACGGGAGCTGGAGACGTCCCATGGCAGGTGAGATGCAGGAGGACCTGTGGAAACACCTGAGCAGAGGATCCAAAAAGAAAAATCCAGCTGTGCCGGGGTCTGGGGTGAGGAAACTGTTCCTCAGGCAGATGTTTTGGGTTTTCCCTGGGCCAGAGGTGCTCACAGGACACTGGAGAGTCAGTCTGGGCCAGGTACAGGGCAGTGGGGGTTCCCACAGCATCTGCTGCTTGGGGGACATCCCAGGAGGGACACGGAGCACTTGTGGGTGTGATGTTGGCACTGAGATCCAGTGGGATGTGCTGGGATGGAGCTGCAGGTGAAAATTCCCAGAGGGAGGGAAAACCCAGGTGGGATCTTTGCCCTCTGTGGCTCTCCAGGAGTTCTGGCTCAGCCCAAAGAGCTGGATGGGCTCAGTGAGGATCTCTGGGAACAGAGGGGATGTTTCTGGGATGAGCCCAGTGGGATCACAGCTCAGTGGGTGCTGTGCTGCAGTTCTGCCAAGCCCTGCCCAGGCTCTGGACCCAGCCCAGCTCCATCCCTGCCTGTGTCCTTCACCCCACGTGGCTGGATCCTGCTCCTGGAGGGGCTCCAGCCTGGGAGGTGTGAGATTCAGGGGCTTGATCCTGGTCTGGGGCAGGAAAAAGCACTTTGTTCGATCCAGGAGGTGGAGGGGATGGATTCAGTCTGGCTCTCAGTCTGATGGGACTTGTCAAGGTGGTTGGTTGGGACACAGGAAGGAATTTTCACTCTCAGCTCCAAAAGGAAGGAGGGATCAGGGTGGACCCACCACCCTGGGTGGACCCATCTCTCCAAATCCATCCCAGCCCTGCCCCGAGTGCAATTGCTGCGTGTTCTGGGCATCTCCCAGCCTGAGGTTTTCCCCACCTTTCCCTTCTTCTGTCCGAGCCGATCCTTAACAGCCCCTCCCTCCCCCTCAGCTCTGCTCGGCTGTGGGGAGGAGATGCCGCAGGGAATGCGGGAAATCCAGGCCAGGGCAGCTCAGTGCCTGGTGGGGAGAGGCTGAGACGGAGATTTGGGCACCGTTTTGCCTGGAAACCTGCGGGAAGCAGCATCCTGGAGAAGAAGGGGTGACGTCAAAGGCAGCTCCTAAAATATACCCAGGGCAGAATCACATGGGCAGCTGCTGAAACAGGAGCTGCAAGGACGAGTCCCGAGGGAGCCTCGGGGATCTGCTGGGAAGTGTCCCACCAGCTGGAGCTGCTCCCTGGGCCTTGCCATGACCAGGGAGCTGCTCTGCCAGGCTGGGGACAGCAGGGAAGGGCTGGGGACATTAGGGAAGGGCTGGGGACATTAGGGAAGGGCTGGGGACATCAGGGAAGGGCTGGGGACAGCAGGGGAGGGCTGGGGACAGCACAGCAGGGCTGGGGACAGGAGGGAAGAGCTGGACAGCAGGGAAGGGTTGGGGACAGCAGAGAAGGGCTGGGGACATCAGGGAAGGGTTGGGAACAACAGGGAAGGGCTGGGGACAGCAGGGAAGGGCTGGGGACAGCAGGGAAGGGCTGGGGACAGCAGGGAAGGGTTGGGGACAACAGGGAAGGGTTGAGGACAGCAGGGAAGGGCTGGGGACAGCAGAGAAGGGCTGGGGACAGCAGGGAAGGGTTGGGGACAACAGGGAAGGGTTGAGGACAGCAGGGAAGGGCTGGGGACAACAGGGAAGGGTTGGGGACAGCAGGGAAGGGCTGGGGACAGCAGAGAAGGGCTGGGGACAGCAGGGAAGGGCTGGACAGCAGGGAGGGGTTGGGGACAGCAGGGAAGGGCTGGGAACAACAGGGAAGGGCTGGGGACAGCAGGGAAGGGCTGGGGACAGCAGGGCAGGGCTGGGGACAGCAGGGCAGGTTTGGGGACAGCAGGGGAGGGCTGGACATCAGGGAAGGGTTGGGAACAACAGGGAAGGGCTGGGAACAACAGGGAAGGGCTGGGGACAGCAGGGAAGGGCTGGGGACTGTAGGGAAGGGTTAGGGACAGCAGGAAAGGGCTGGGGACAGCAGGGAGGGGTTGGGAACAACAGGGAAGGGCTGGGGACAGCAGGGAAGGGCTGGGGACAGCAGGGAAGGGCTGGGGACCGTAGGGAAGGGTTGGGGACAGCGGGGAAGGGCTGGGGACAGCAGGGCAGGGCTGGGGACAGCAGGGAAGGGTTGGGGAGAGCACGGAGGGGCTGGGGACAGCAGGGAAGGGCTGGGGACAGCAGGGGAGGGCTGGGGACAGCACAGCAGGGCTGGGGACAGCAGGGAAGAGCTGGACAGCAGGGCAGGGCTGGGGACATCAGGGAAGGGTTGGGAACAACAGGGAAGGGTTGGGAACAACAGGGAAGGGCTGGGGACAGCAGGGCAGGGCTGAGGACAGCAGGGCAGGGCTGGGGACAGCAGGGCAGGGCTGGGGACAGCAGGGGAGGGCTGGGGACAGCACAGCAGGGCTGGGGACAGGAGGGAAGGGCTGGACAGCAGGGAAGGGTTGGGGACAGCAGAGAAGGGTTGGGGACCGTAGGGAGGGTCTGGGGACAGCAGGGCAGGGCTGGGGACAGCAGGGAAGGGTTGGGGACAGCAGAGAAGGGTTGGGGACCGTAGGGAGGAGCTGGGGACAGCAGGGCAGGGCTGGGGACAGCAGGGCAGGGCTGGGGACAGCAGGGCAGGGCTGGACATCAGGGAAGGGTTGGGAACAACAGGGAAGGGCTGGGGACAGCAGGGAAGGGCTGGGGACAGCAGGGAAGGGTTGGAGACAGCAGGGAAGGGTTGGGGAGAGCACGGAGGGGCTGGGGACAGCAGGGGAGGGTTGGGGAGAGCACGGAGGGGCTGGGGACAGCAGGGGAGGGCTGGGGACAGCAGGGAGGGGCTGGGGACAGCAGGGAAGGGCTGGGGACAGCAGTGCAGGGTTGGACAGCAGGGCAGGGCTGGGGACAGCAGGGAAGGGCTGGGGACAGCAGGGAGGGGCTGGGGACAGCAGGGAAGGGCTGGGGACAGCAGTGCAGGGTTGGACAGCAGGGCAGGGCTGGGGACCGTAGGGAAGGGTTGGGGACAGCAGGGAAGGGCTGAGGACAGCAGGGAAGGGCTGGGGACAGCAGGGAAAGTTTGGGGACAGCAGGGCGGGGCTGGGGACAGCAGGGGAGGGCTGGGGACCGTAGGGAAGGGTTGGGGACAGCAAGGCAGGCCTGGGGACAGCAGGGAAGGGTTGGGGACAACAGGGAAGGGTTGGGGACCGTAGGGAAGGGTTGGGGACAGCAGGGAAGGGCTGGGGACAACAGGGAAGGGTTGGGGACAGCAGGGAAGGGCTGGGGACAGCAGGGAAGGGCTGGGGACAACAGGGAAGGGTTGGGGACAGCAGGGAAGGGCTGGGGACAGCTGGGAAGGGCTGGGGAGAGCACGGAGGGGCTGGGGACAACAGGGAAGGGTTGGGGACAGCAGGGAGGGGCTGGAGACAGCAGGGAAGGGTTGGGGACAGCAGGGAGGGGCTGGAGACAGCAGGGAGGGGCTGGGGATAGCAGGGCAGGGCTGGGGACAGCACAGCAGGGCTGGGGACAGGAGGGAGGGGCTGGACAGCAGGGAGGGGCTGGGGACAGCAGGGAAGGGCTGGGGACAGCAGGGAAGGGCTGGGGACAGCAGGTGGCCGCCTGGTTGCCATCTGCTGTCGGCAGCCTGGGCTGCAGCTGCACAGCCCCGGGGCGGGTTTTGGGTGACTTGTGTTGGAAGCAGCTACTGGTGGGGACTGGCTGGATGACATTTGGCTGCTTCTCGTTGAAAAGGACACCGGTGCCAAGTTGCTGAGGGTCATCTCCCTGGAGAGGGAAGGGGATGATGGAGAGCTCAGCAGGGTTGGCTCACGAGACCAGAACATGCTTTTCCTCCCCAGGAGATGGAGATTGGGGTGAAAATCCTCTAGTTCTGGCACTTTGAGCCCCTACTGAGTCCACCAGGTGGGTTTGCATGGTCAGGGTGAGCATCAGAGGAATAAACCATGTGGTGGTTTGGGAATTTACAGGGAAAACCACAGCAAACTCCCTCCCCACTGGGCTCCCTTTGGGGCTCAGAGAGGGGACTCATGAACCACTCAGAGAAACTGGCCTAAAGTCAGGCTGAAATCTCTCTTTATTCCTCCAGGAATGAGCAGCACAGACAGCAGTGGCTGTGCAAGGAGATCTGAGGCTGAGCAGCCTTTGAGGGGGTTTTGTTTTCCTGGCCAAGGACCCCGTGGCTCCCCAGAGCTCTGAGGCCACCCCAGACCCAGCTCAGACCTATAGGAGATCTATGGGGGGTCTATGGGGTGTCTATGGGGGGTCTATGGGGGGTCTATGGGGGGTCTATGGGGAGTCTGTGGGGGTGTATGGGGGGTCTATGGGATTCTATGGGGTATCTATAGGGGGTGTGAGGATCTGTGGGGTCTATGGGGGTCTGTGGGGGGTCTATAGAGGGTCTATGGGAGAGTCTATGGGGGTTCTATAGGGGCTGGATCTGGCTGTGAGGGAGGGATTTGGGGTCTATCCCACTGCAAACCCTCCTGGGAGCCAGAGTTGGCTCAGCCAGGGTGTGAGGGGCAGGCTGGTGTGGGGAGCCTTAATAAAGCACTTTGAGATCCCTCAAATCCATTCCAAAATTGCATCCAGGCCACCAAACCCACCTGGAAATGCTGTGACAGCCTCAGCCCGTGCAGGGCCACCCAGCCCTGGTGCTCCTGAACTCTCCCCGTTGCCTTGGCCGTGTCCAACCCACCGGAATGGGAAGGAAATTAAGAGCAGAACTCAGGAGCAGCAGCTCTTTAAAACATGTCCTGCTGCTCAGAGCCCTCCCCAGGGGCCACGGGACATGGTTCTCATTCCTCTGCCTGGGCTGGGGTTCATTATTTCCCCCTCTATTGTGCAGAGTCCCCTTTATTCCCTGCATGGATGTCCCCCGGGGCCAAGGGAAGCAGTGTGGGTTTCTTCTTGTGCTCACACACGGCTCTTTCCCTCCTCCCAACCACCTTTTCATCTTTCAGACATGATCTCCAGGCCAAAAATAGACGAGCCCTTCTCCTTCCAGCCCTACAGGTGAGTGCAGGAAGGGGCACCAGGGCTGGAGCCATTAAGGTCAATAATAAATGGTAGATGTTGCTTTTAAATGTAATTTTTTCCCCCATGATTTCTGATGTTTCCAGCTCTGCCTCTCTGGCATCAACCCCTTTTTTGAAGACAAGATGCCCTGGGGGGTTTGTCACCCCCTTTTGGGTGTCCCAGGAGTGCTTGGAAGTGCCACCAGCTCTGTGTGGACACCTTGGTCACAACTCACAGTGTCCCTGTGCCCCCTCGAGGCAATGAGGCACCTCAGGGCTGGGAAAGGCAAATCCAAGGGGAATATCCTTGTTGGGATCCCATTTGTGCCTCATGGCATGGAGAAATATCCCAGTGCATCGAGCTGGGATTCTTGGGTGGAAAATGCTCCCTAAGAGCCAGAAATTCCTCTGCTCTGAGTCAGGCCAGGCTCTCTTTGCCCAGGGTCTCCTCCTTCCCTCCAGTTTAGCAGCTCCAGGCTGGAATGAGCCCTGACAGGCTCTGGCTTTGCAGGGAAAGACGTATTTAGAAACCAGAGGGCTTTATCCCCTGCAATTATTATCACTTGAATGTAGGTCGGCTTGACAGCTTAGGTGGAAAATCATCCTGGGAGCGTTTGGCAGCTCCACACTCGCTGTCCTGCTAATCCCCGCCCTCTTCCCACTGTTTGGGGGGAGAATGTCGGGATTTGGGGAAAGAAAGTCGGGATTTGGGGGGAGAAAATCGGGTTTTGAGGGAAGAAATTCGGGTTTTGGGGGAAGAAAGTCGGGTTTGGGGGGAGAAAGTCGGGTTTGGGGGGAGAAATTCGGGTTTTGGGGAAAGAAAGTCGGCTTTTGGGGGGAGAAAATCGGGTTTTGGGGGGAGAAAATCGGGTTTTGGGGGGAAGAAAGTCGGGATTGGGGGGGAGAAAGTCGGGATTTGGGGGGAGAAACTCGGGTTTGGGGGGAGAATGTCGGGATTTGGGGGGAAGAAAGTCGGGATTGGGGGGGAGAAAGTCGGGATTGGGGGGGAGAAAGTCGGGCAGTTTCACCATCAGAGGGGAATTACTAAAACAGGCACCTCCTCCAAGGTACAAGAGGGCGTTGGGAGGAGATGGGGTGGGAAATGCACCTGGCAGGTCCCTCCCGATGCTCCAAACTGCCCCAGGGGGGTTCATTCATCCCTGTGCTCCCCGGGGCATCCATTCATCCCCGCTCGCTGTCCATCCCTCGGCTGTTTGTCCCTCCCTTCCCGCAGCTCTTCCCGGCTCCAGGAAAACGCAGGCTCTGCCGCATCCCTCCCGGGAGGGACCATTCCATCTCCTCCTCTTCCCTCCCAACCTCCCGCGGGATTTTTTTTCCCCTGGGAAATCACAACTTTCCCCCTTTCCAAAAGCCTCCCCCGCGCCGAGCCCCCTCCCCTGGGCCGGCGCTGTGACTGAAGGGGTTGGTGGCGCCGCGGTGCCATTTCCATGGTGACAGATGGCAGCGAGAGACGCGGGGATCAGGGTCACATGAGAGCAGCGGTGAATTCAGGAGGTTATTTATAGGCTGCTGCTCCAGCGTTTATGGAAATGCGTCTGTCCTGGCCCGTGGAATCAGCCCTTGCCCAGCTCTGGGGGCACTGCCCTTCCAGGAGAGACATTACTCATGCTCTGCTTTAATCCAGACTCTTCCTGCTGCTCAGGCTGGGCTTGGAAAAGTACCGGGCAGAGGGGTTGGGGTATTTTTATTTTTGTTTTATTTTTAAGCCTGAATCTCTGAATCAGCCTCAGCCAAACTCAGCCACAACCTTCTCTCATCTTCTGTTCTCATCGTTGCCATGGGTCAGAATCTGGGATTTTGGTCCTGGAAATGTTCCTGGCAGAGCCCAAACCTGGCCTGGTTTTCAGTCCAGCTTCTGGTTTTGGCTCTGATGCATCTGGGAATCTTTGCCTCAGTTTACCAACCAACCAACCAACCAACCAACCAACCAACCAACCCACCCATCCACCAACCCGCCAACCCGCCAACCAACCAACCAACCCACCCACCAACCCACCAACTCACCAACCAACCAACCAACCAACCAACCAACCAACCAACCAACCCGCCAACCAACCCATTAACCAACCAACCAACCAACCAACCCACGCATCCACCAACCCGCCAACCCGCCAACCAACCAACCAACCCACCCACCAACCCACCAACCAACCAACCAACCCACCAACCCACCAACTCACCAACCAATCAACCAACCAACCAACCAACCAACCAACCAACCAACCCATTAACGAACCAACCAATCAACCCACTAACCAATCAACCAATCAACCAACCAAACAACCAACCCATACAACCAACCCACCCACCCACCAACCAACCAACCAACCCATCCATCCATCCACCCACCCACCCACCCACCAACCAACCCACCAACCAACCCACCAACCAACCAACCAACCCACCAATTCACCAACCAGCCAACCCACCAACCAACCAACCAACCAACCAACAAAAAAACCAGCAAACCAACCAACCAACCAACCACCAACTAACCAACCCACGAACCAACCAACCAACCAACCAACCAACAAACAAACCAGCCAACCAACCAACCAACCAACCAACCCACCCACCAACCAACCAACCAACCAACCAACCAACCAACCAACCCACGCACCCACCCACCAACCCTCCAACCCACCAACCAACCAACCAACCAACCGACCAACCAACCAATCAAAGAAACAACCAACCCATCCATCCACTCACCCACCCACCCACCCACCCACCAACCAACCAACCCACCCACCAACCAATGAACCAACCAACCCATCCATCCATCCATCCACCCACCCACCAACCAACCCACCAACCAACCAACCAATCAACCAACAACCCATCCATCCATCCACCCACCCACCCACCCACCCAACAACCAACCAACCAACCAACCCTTGCCTCAGTTCACCAACCAATGCCCTATTTTGGTGCTTTATGGCCAGTCAAAGGGAGATTTTTAAATCCACAGGGGAGGGTTTATGCCACCTCCAGGTGCCTTTGAGTGGCCCATGAGTCAGGAGCTGCCTGTCCCTGCCTCCAGCAGGCTCATCCCTGCTCCCTGCTGGGATGTGCAGGAGCAGAGAAGCTCAAATGCTGTTTCAACCCCTCTTAATAAGGGTCCTTGATTCCTAATTGCTTAAGACCCCCTTAATCAGGCCACTGGATCTTCTGTTGGTTCATCTGGGTGTGCAGGGAGGTTCCTGCTGCTGCCACTCCCAGCCCAGGGCTCTGTAGCTTCCCCTTCCCAGCCCCTCCCAGCTCATTTTCATCTCCCCATGGAGACAGTACCCAGAGGCAATAAAAATCTCCATCTTTGGAAACTGGAGATTATGGAATCAGAGTGGTTTGGGTTAGAGGGGACCTTAAGGATCACCTTGTTCCACTCCTGCCACAGGCAGGGACACCTCCCACTGTCCCAGGTTGCTCCAAGCCCCATCCAACCTGGCCTTGGGCACTCCCAGGGGTGGGGCAGCCACAGCTTCTCTGGGTGATTTATGTCAGGGCCTCCCCTCCCTGTCCCCTCAGTGTCCCCACTGATGTCCTGGATGTCTGTCCTGTCCAAGTGTCCTTTTCCCAGCCTGGGTATCATCCCCCCCCTTCCATGTTTGCTTCCCCATCAACCAAAAAGAGCAATCCATGGGAATGTCCCTGACAACACACCTCATTTAAACCAAAAATAACAATCCATGGCACTGTCTGGGACAACACACCTCATTTAAACCCCAAAAAGAGAAATTCATGGGACTGTCCCTGACAACACACCACATTCAAACCCCAAAATAACAATCCATGGGATTGTCCTTGAAAATACACCTCATTTAAACCCCAAAAAGAGCAATCCATGGGAATGTCCCTGACAACACACCTCATTTAAACCAAAAAGAACAATCCATGGGACTGTCTGGGACAACACACCTCATTTAAACCCCAAAAAGAGAAATTCATGGGACTGTCCTTGAAAATACAGCTCATTTAAACCCCAAAATAATCCATGGGACTGTCTGGGACAATATTCCACATTCAAAACCCAGAAAGAACAATCCATGGGACTGTCCCTGACAATACACGTCATTTAAACCCCAAAATAACAATCCATGGGATTGTCCTTGAAAATACACCCCATTTAAACCCCAAAATAACAATCCATGGGACTGTCCTTGAAAATACACCACATTGAAACCAAAAATAACAATCCATAGGACTCTCTGGGACAACACACCTCATTTAAACCCCAGAATAACAATCCATGGGACTGTCCCTGACAACACACCTCATTTAAACCCCAGAAAGCAGCAAGCAGAGGTCCCAAGCAGTGACCACAAGCCAGAGCAGGCTTTGACCCACCTCCCACCTCTTCCAGACTGGTTTCAGCCCTTCCCAAACTCCCTCAGCCCTGCTGAGCTCCAGCACTCCCTGGACGTGCAGGGACATCATCACAAGCCGAGCAGACACCGGGGAGGATTTTTTAATTTATAACCCATGAGTGTGATGGGTTTATTCCCTTTCCAGCCCCGTGCCGAGCTGGATTCCCCCCTCCCAGGCTGGGAAAGGTGGAGGTTTAATGGAGTGTGGCCTCGTTCCTCCCCCGGGGGCAGGAGGGAGCGCTGCAGCCGCTGCCGGCGCTGGCCGAGCTCCCAAATACCTGCGAGAATTGATCATTCTGTGCCTAATAGGCTGGAAAGGGAAACGGCTCCAAAGGCCAGGAATGTGGATAAACACTGCACTCCAGGAGCTGGAATGGGGCTGGAGGTTTGAATCCTCTGGAGTTGTAGCTCCTAAATGTGATTTTCCTCCTGTCAGGGTTTCTCACTGGATATTGGTACCAGTATTCCCAGCCTGGAAAAGCAGTCCAGGCTCCAATGCTGGGGCTTGGAGGAGCTGAATTTGGGTTTTAGGAACTCAGAATTTCCATGGGGTACTGAACCAGCAATGAATTCCTTGGAAAACTGCTCTTCCCTGTTTTCCCTGCAGTGAACCAACCAGTGGTTTTCCTGGTTAATCCAACTGGGGGTTGGTTTTTTGAGAGCAGCTCTGAACAGACAGGGAGGACTGAGCCCTCCAGGTGTCCTGGGCTCTGCTCACCACACCAAGATCAGACCTGCCTAAGGGGCTGGGAGAAATTTGGGCCTAAAAGGCTGGATTTGGGATCTGTGCCCTGTGTTTCTGCCTGGCTCTGGGTAAAATGGGGTGTTAGAACCCACTGTGTCCTCTTGGGAATGGAAAATGGGGTCCTTTTATCCTCTGCATTGAAGGTGGAGACCTGACAGAGCCTTCCAGCATCTGAAGGGGCTCACAAGGAATCCAGAGAAAGACTATTCAGCAGGACCTGGAGTGAGAGGACAAGGAGGACACTGAAAGAGGAGGAATTTAGGTTGGATATACAGAAGAAAATCCTCCTTGTGAGGGTGGGGAGGGGCTGGGATGGAATTCCCAGAGAAGCTGTGGCTGCTCCATCCCTGGAAGTGTCCAAGGCCAGGTTGGATGGAGCTTGGAACAACCTGGGCTGGTGGGAGGTGTCCCTGCCCATGGCAGAGGTGGAACTGGATGGGCTTTAAGGTCCCTTCCCACCTAAACCATTCTGGGAGGGAACTGGTGTGGCTGGAGATGTGGTGGTGTCCTCCAAGCTCAGCTCTGGCTCTGGAGTCCCCGGGGATCCCTGGACTCAGGACTGTGCTCAAGGGGCAGGTCATGGATTCACAGCTGAGTGAGGAGGAGCAGAATGTGGGGCTTGGACACTCCTCCTGCTTCCCTTTAATCCCTCATGGTCTGAGCCAAAGCAACTCCTCTAATATTTCAAACAATGTAAGAGAGCAGGTTAAGGTGGGATGTTGGGAAGAAATTCTTTCCTGGGAAGGTGACCAGGCCCTGGCACAGGTTGGGCAGAGCAGCTGTGGCTGCCCCATCCCTGGGACTGTCCAAGGCCAGGCTGGACAGGGCTTGGAGGTGTCCCTGCCCATGGCAGGGGGTGGAATTGCATCTCTAAGATCCCTTCCAACCCAACCCATTCCATGATTCCACAATCAGATACCAGAGCAACGTGGTGACCGATCCCTCCAAACGAGGGGAGCAGCAGCCGGGAGGGACCCCCTGGGACTGCCCTTTTGGGGCATTTGGGGGGTTTAACCCCCTCCCCCAGCCCAGCCGAGCCCACCCGCTGGTGCCGGGACTCGGCGCTATTTTTTCCCGACTCCAGACCCTCCCTCGGAGCAGGGGGCCGGCCCGGCACCCCCCTTTGACGTGCAGCCCTGGTGACTCAAGCCTGCGTCAGGGGCTGCGTGTCCCTTCCCATTGAGTGATTTTTAAATTTTTTTCCCTTTTTTTTCCCCTCTAATCGCTCTCCCTTTATTTATTTATTTGCCGGAGCCGAGCCGAGTTACCTCCTCCCGGCGAAGGCGAGCGGGGCCGGGCGAACCCAGCGCGCATCCCCCGGGCGGTGACGGGGCGAGGGGGGGACACGGAGCGGAGCCACCGGTACCTCGGGGGCTGCATCGCCGCGCCGTGCCGAGCCGTTCCCGGGCACTGCCCTCCTTTTCCCGGTCCTCGCCGCTCCCCTTTGCCCGGTTTCCCGCAGCACCGGGAGCCTCGGAGCGGCCCCGCCGCCGCCGTCCGGTCTCGCCCCCGCCCCTCGCTCCGGTGTGGGGGATCCTGCGTGATTTCTACCGAGGATTTGCGCCGTTCCCTCCGGGATCGGGGCGGTTTTTCCCGGGATCGGAGCGGGTTTTCCCGGGAGCGGGTCGGTTTCGTTCTCGCCGCAGCGCCAAGGTAAGGATGCTCCCGATTTCCCTCTCCAGGGTCCCACTCCCCGAGAACTCCCCACATCCTCGGGGGCTCCCGGTTTTGGGTGCCCACTCCCTGCCGGGGGTCTTTTGGAAGGGAAGATGCTCAGGGACAGGTCGGGGGGTTTAAGGAAGGGGCGTCTGAGCCTGAAGGCATCAGGCGTGGCCCTAAGGGTGGTGGCATCCGGGGCTGGGAGGACATGGAGAGACAGCAAATGGCTTCAGCCACCCCGGGGAGGGGCTGGGGGGTCCCTGGGGGGTGGCACTGGGTGTCTGCCCGGCTCGTGTTGGTGGGGGGCTCATCCCCTTTGAGGATGGGTGGAAATGCAGCCTCCAGGTTGACCTTGACAATAACATTGGGAGAGGAGAAAGTGTTTGGCCACGTTGAATATTTTAGTCCTGGCCCCTGAAGTGGCGTTGGGGGTTATTGCCCCTCCTTTGATTTATTTTTGTGCTGCTCCCCGAGCGTGGATGGTCAGGTTTGAGTCAGAAACCTGGGGCTTGGGGTACTGGTTTTGTGAAATCCCCAGTATGGGGATGCAACAAAAAATGTGCATTTTGGGCTTGGCCAGGTCCAAATTTCCATCACTTTGGGGACGTGGGACTTAAACCCGCTGGGAAATCTGCTCCCAGTTCTTTGTAGAGGGGCCAGAAGGTGAAATGCTGGTTCCCAGATCATGCCTTCTGTCTGAGGCACCTGAGCTTGGAATCCAGCAGGAGCTGATGCAACTATTTCTGGTCTGGGTAGGAAAAAACCCGGAGCTATTCTGGGCAGGGCGGAGAGTTTTGGTGAATATTTCTCCAGAGGTGTCAGGACTAGGTCAAGGAACCTGGCAGGGCTTTGGCTGCAGCTCAGCTGCTCTGAGGGAAAGAAAATGTGGGTCTGAGCTGCCCACTGGGATAAACTGGAGGTGGATCCTCTAAAGTCAATAGGAATGAAAAGGTTGGGTTTAAACCCAGGGTGACTCCACTGGGACTTCAGGCTTGTAAAGGGCAGGGAATGAGGAGTCACGAGGATCAAATTTACCCTAAATCAGACACTGACCTGCAAATCCAGGTAAAATCACCCCTTGGGAAAAGAGGTTCCGTTCCCCCATCCCGGGCTGCATTTGGAATTGTTTGTTTACAAACGTAGCAGCAGTTCAGGAACTACAACAGGGCAGAGCAGCACTCAGGGTGGCATTTGGATGCTTTTGGGGATAAATCATGGCTGGTTTGGGGTTAAGCCACCAACCTTTGGCTGGAGTGGGTGAGTTCCGAGACATCGTTGAGATCTAAAGTGGGAAAAGATCATCTGGTGAATCAAACGGAGCCCTGGAGGGATCATATGATGGTTGGTTTGCTCTGGTGTCACGTTATTGCAGCTGACGTGGGTTTTCATGATCCCAAACGAGACAGGAAAGGAGCCCAAATCCGATGAATCAACGAGCTCAGATGCTTCGTGACCAACCCAAGTGCCAAGGATGGCCTCCCTCAGGGTCCCTCTCACGACCTGTCGGCAGAGAGCTCTTTGCAGGAGGTTTCTTGGCACCTCTCGAGGAAAAGAGTCACTGTAGGGTGGGAGAAACCTTGGGATGGGACAGACACTCACCTGGCATGGAAAGGGCACCCACGAAGTGGGAAGGGCATTGACTTCTGGGATGGGAAGGGCATTAAATTCTGGGGCGGGAAGGGCATTGACTTCTGAGGTGGGAAGGGCACCCACATCCAGGGTGGGAAAGGCAGCACCAGGTGGGAAAGGCAGCACCAGGTGGGAAAGGCAGCACCAGGTGGGAAAGGCACTACCAGGGGGAAAGGCACTACCAGGTGGGAAAGGCACTACCAGGGGGGAAAGGCAGCACCAGGTGGGAAAGGCAGCACCAGGGGGAAAGGCAGCACCAGGTGGGAAAGGCAGGACCAGGGGGAAAGGCAGGACCAGGGGGAAAGGCACTACCAGGTGGGAAAGGCACTACCAGGTGGGAAAGGCAGCACCAGGTGGGAAAGGCAGCACCAGGGGGAAAGGCACTACCAGGGGGAAAGGCACTACCAGGTGGGAAAGGCACTACCAGGGGGAAAGGCACTACCAGGTGGGAGAGGCACTACCAGGGGGAAAGGCACTACCAGGGGGAAAGGCAGCACCAGGTGGGAAAGGTGCTCAGTTCTGGGGTAGGAAGGGCTCCCACTTCTGAGGTGCCAAAGGCATCCTTTGGGTAGGAAGGGCACTCACTTCTGGAGGGGGAAAAGCACCCAGTTAGGGTGGGAAAGACACCCACCAAGTGGGAAAGACACCCAGTTCTGGGATGGGAAAGGCACCCACCAAGTGGGAAAGACACCCAGTTCTGGGATGGGAAAGGCACCCACCTCCGAGGTGGAGCAGGGGCTGGAGTAGCCCCACCTCTGCTTTCCTTTAGAGGAACTGGGGGTTATTTATAACATCTGGGTGCTTTGCTGGCAGGAGCTGCTGGGGTGGGTGTGAGGCAGAAGCGGGGGCAGCTCTGATTCATGGCAGCTCCTGGGTCATGGTGCTAAAGCAGGACGAGGTTTTGTTTGCACGGGAAGGATGCGAAGAACCTGCAGCTGCTCCAGCCGGGAAGGGCCAGTCTGGCTCATGGAGCTGCTCCAGGGTGTGAGTTTGGCACCCTGTGCTATCCCATCTCTGGGTCACGGAGCTGCTCCAGGATGAGGGTTGGGCTCCCAGCAAAGCTTCTCCTGTGCTCTCCCATCTCTGGCTCATGGAGCTGCTTCAGGATCCAAATTTGGCTCCCAGCAAAGCTTCCCCTGTGCTCTCCCATCTCTGGGTCACAGAGACGTTCCAGGACATGAGTTTGTCTCCCAGCAAAGCTTCCCCTGTGCTTTCCCATCTCTGGGTCACGGAGCTGCTCCAGGATGAGGGTTTGGCTCCCAGCAAAGCTTCTCCTGTGCTTTCCCATCTCTGGGTCACAGAGACGCTCCAGGACATGAGTTTGGCTCCCAGCAAAGCTTCCCCTGTGCTCTCCCATCTCTGGCTCATGGAGCTGCTCCAGGATGAGTTGGGCTCCCAGCAAAGCTTCCCCTGTGCTCTCCCATCTCTGGGTCATGGAGCTGCTCCACGATGAGGGTTGGGCTCCCAGCAAAGCTTCCCCTGTGCTCTCCCATCTCTGGGTCATGGAGCTGCTCCACGATGAGGGTTGGGCTCCCAGCAAAGCTTCCCCTGTGCTCTCTCATCTCTGGGTCACGGAGCTGCTTCAGGATCCAAATTTGGCTCCCAGCAAAGCTTCCCCTGTGCTCTCCCACCTCCTCACCCAAAGTTTGTGTCTCCCCAGCCGTGGGATGTGAGGTGTGAACACACCTGGTAGCACTGAGTCACCCCCACCGTGTCCCCTAATTAGCCAGAGCTCATTAGCAGGGCTCATTATAAAAAGGGGAGAATGGGATGGCCCTAACAAACCCCTGGCAAAACCCTTCTCTGTGGAGCCAGAGGCTGAGCAGGGAGGAGCAAACCCCAGCATGGAATAGGTTAAGCTGGAGGTGTCTGGGAGCAGCCTGGGCTGGTGGAAGGGAATTTTGTGTGGCAGGAGCTCCGGGAAGGACCTTGGAGCAGGGCTGGGGGCTCAGAGCTGCAGCACTTCTGCAAGAGTCTCCTCCTGGGGCTTGCAAGTGGAGCCTGGATGCTGCCAGGAGGATCCTGCCCTTGGTTTCTTGGGGCTTGGAAGAGTGGGGTGCTTCCCAAGAGTGGGATGTCTCCCAAAGGACTGGCTCTGCCAGGGAGATCCCTCTCCCCCTGCAGGGGCTCTCCTGACCATGGGTAGGGCCTGGAGGTGTTTTCCCCTTGGTTTTGGGGTCCTTCCCTTCGCCCTTGGCTGTGCAGGACAGAGGGATGATGGGAGGGATGATTGTTCCTTCCCTCCCCTCTCCTTCCCTCTCGCTGCTTCCTGGCTGACCTTGGATCTGTCCCTTCTCTTCCCTGCTCCACTCTGCCCACCTGCACTGAGCACCCGAGGGCAGGATGTCCCTGGTTCTGGGGAGCTGCAAAAGGATGCTCAGAGCTCCCAGCCCAGTCCTGAGGGTGGATTTCCATCTCCTGAAATCCCTCTGTGCCTCTGCCCCTCCTCTCTTCTCTGCTTCATGACCTTGATGGGGTGAGCTGGACCTTCCTGGGGAGCTGATCCTTCACCAGGAGCTTCACCAGGAGCATCTTTCCGAATCCTTCAGGGGATTCATGTGGCAGCTGAGTGCAGCAGCTGAAGGGGGAGAGGTGGCAGGGCAAGGGAGGGACCATCAGAGGGTCTCCAAGGGTTTAAATATTAAGTCTGAACTCACCCAGTCTCACCTTGTGGTTTTTTCCTGTCTCAGCTTCTCCTTCATTGACCCAAACAGGGGATAAATGTAGAATTTGGACACAGGGGAGGAGAAATCTCTCCCTGTCCCATCCTTTGGACCCCCAGAGCTGTTGGGGGCTGCTGTGAATCCCTCTCTCCACCCTGCCTGTCTCTGCATTCCCAGGCTCAGCTGAAAGCTTTGCTGACATGTTTCCAGCCTGATAATTGCTCCCAAGATGCCTTCCCAAGAAACCAAGGATGGGCTGAGGCAGGACACGTGGTTTGGAACAGCCCTCCTGAACCATCCCTGGTGCTGCTGGCAGGGCTGGGGGACGTGGTGCCCTTGCTCCTGAGGGGCCTGCACTCTTCCCAAACAGCAGCTTCTCCCCAGTGGATGTTTTTGGGAATGGGGGGAGCCTCTGGGCTGGGATTAAATCCATCCCTGCCCTTTCACAGTTTATTCCATGGAAAACTCTGTGTCTTGGATCTGCTGCAGTGGTGGCTCCTGTGCTCAGTCCCACGGGATATGGGGCTTGTGGATCCACCTGGACAAGTCAACAGGGATGGGAGGGAGTCACCTGGATGGGGAGACATGGATGGGGAGTGTCACCTGGATGGGGGTCATGGATGGGGAATGTCACCTGAACAGGGGGCCATGGATGGGGGAGTGTCACCTGGATGGGGGACACGGATGGGGAGTGTCACCTGGATGGGGGACATGGATTGGGGAGTGTCACCTGGATGGGGAAATATGGATGGGGGAGTGTCACCTGGATGGGGGACATGGATGGGGGAGTGTCACCTGGATGGGGGACATGGATTGGGGAGTGTCACCTGGATGGGGGATATGGATGGGGGAGTGTCACCTGGACAGGGGCTATGGATGGGGAGTGTCACCTGGACAGGGGGATATGGATGGGGGAGTGTCACCTGGATGGGGGCCATGGATGGGGGAGTGTCACCTGGATGGGGGGATATGGATGGGGAGTGTCACCTGGATGGGGGTCATGGATGGGGAATGTCACCTGGATGGGGGACATGGATGGGGAAGTGTCACCTGGACAGCAGACATGGATGGGGGGGTGTCACCTGGACAGGGGCCATGGATGGGGAGTGTCATCTGGATGGGGGACATGGATGGGGAAGTGTCACCTGGACAGTGGACATGGATGGGGAGTGTCACTTTGTGCAAGCTGGAGCTCCAGGCCCAGCCCAGGAGTCTGCTCTGGAATCAGCGTTTAGGGAACGGTTGGTTTGAGAGAGGTTGGACATGAAGGAATCCACTGGGACCAGAAAAGTGGGAATCCTTACCCTCTTAGGGACAGGGCATCCCAAAGATCTCCTCTTGGCATGAGGAGGTGAGTTATCTCCAGGGACAGCCCCAGTGTGTCCCCTCATCACTCCACGGGATGCGTTGGCTGCACTCAGAGCCACCAGTACCGACCCCAGCACAAACTGGTCCTTCCCTGCTCCTGCTGTGGGAAAAGCCACGTTCCCTCTCCAGCTGGGTGGCATCAGCACTGGTTTTACCTGGCAAAGCCCCGGGCTGACAGCACAAGTGAGGTTATTGCTCTGAAAGACCCTAATCTTGCCTTCTAAAGAGAGAAAAAATGCACATTTCAGAAAATTAAGGTCATGAGGACTAAGTAAACAAGCTGAACCTCCATCTGTCAGGGCAAGGGTTTTCTCTCTCTCTGCAGCCCGGAGAGCTCCTGCTTGTCAGCTGATCTTGTCTTTCTCACGGGGTGGTTGTTATTTTTGGCAGCTGAATTTTTGATTAAATTCCCTTTTCAATCAAAGAAATGAGTGGAAATACCTTTCCCAGATGGATTTGGATTGTGCTTTTCAATTTGAGGGCTGGGGACCTTGGGGCTGCTGAACAAGCTGGGAAAGGAGTAGGCAGGGCCCTGCTGACCTTGCTTTCCCTGGATCCTGGCCCTGTGCCGGGTGGGTTGGTGGCTTCCTGCTGGTTCTGGCAGGGATGAACCCACAGTTCTGGCAGGGATGTGGGTGGGAAAGGTTGGGTGTGCTCATGGCACTTCTGCTGGGAATGATCCTCTCTCCTTCAGGCCTGGGCAACACCCTCATCCCCAGGCTGGGGCTGAGACTGCAGGATGCTCCCTAGAAAGCCGTGGGGATGCTGTGCCAGAGCCATCCCAGGAGCAGGATTTGGATCTGGGCTGTGGTTCTCCCCTCTGGTTTAACTGGGATGCACCTCCCATGGGGAGGAAGACTCATCCCTCTGCTCCTTCACCCTCATCCCAGTGTCCAGAGGGTTCTTGGCCCAGTTAAACACCTCTGTTGATCCCCAAATCCATTGGGAATGTTGCTGTTTGGAGGATCCTCTGAGAGCCTCTGGGGCTTTGGAGGTGCTGGAAGGACCCTGCTCCTCCAGGACTTGCATTCTGCTGCCTCTCAGCCCCTCAGGGTAACTCTGGGGGGACCTAAACTGAGCTTGGGATCCAGAGGGGGATGTCTTGGGGTCTGTCCTGACTCCGTGGGGCTGGGCTGGCTCAGCACCCCCTTCCCTGGAGCTGGGCACCTCCGGGGGGCTGAGCTGTCCCAGGAAAGCCTTTGGAATGCTCTGACTGTGGGATCCTGAGGTCTGGGGGCTCAGCCAGCTCACCCTTGGCCTTCTTGGCTCTGTCCTTAACATGAAGAGATACTTGAGGATCAATCCCAGTCCTTCCCAGCACTTCCCAGTCCTTCACAGTGCCCCTCAGCCCTCCCCAGTGCCCTCCAGTTCCTCCCAGTCAGTCCCAGTTCCCCCTAATCAATCCCAGTCACCCCCCAGTTCCCTCCCTGTGCCCCCCAGTCAGTCCCAGTTACCCCCTAGTGCCCCCCAGTCAGTCCCAGTTTCCCCTAATCAATCCCAGTAACCCCCAGTTACCCCCCAGTGCCCCCCAGTCAGTTCCAGTTCCCTCTAAAAAATCCCAGTCACCCCCAGTGCCCCCCAGTCTCTCCCAGTGCCCTCTCAGTTCCCTCCCAGTTTCCCCTAGCCAGTCCCAGTCCCCCCAGTCAGTCCCAGTGCCCCCCAGCCAGTCCCAGTTCCCTCGCAGTGCCCCTTAGTCAGTCCCAGTGCCCCCCAGTGCCCCCCAGTCAATCCCAGTTTCCCCTAATCAATCCCAGTCACCCCAAGTGCCCTCCCACTTTCCCCCAGCCAGTCCCAGTCCCCTCCCAGTGCCCCCCAGTCAGTCCCAGTGCCCCCCAGTCAGTCCCAGTTCGCTCCCAGTGCCCTCCAGTCAGTCCCAGTTACCCCCCAGTGCCCCCCAGTCATTCTCAGTTCCCCCCAGTCAGTCCCAGTCACCCCCCAGTTCTCCCCAGTCTCTCCCAATCCCCTCCCAGTCACCCCCAGTGCCCCCTGGAGTGCCCACTGGAGCAGCCACTGAGCAGCCAAGGAGCAGCAAACACCCCCTGGGAGATGCCCCCAGGTCTGCCCAAATCCACGCAGAGCCCGCTCCAAACCCGATGGAAATCCCGGCGAATTCCCGGCCCTTCCCCACCCTTCCCATCCCGCCCGAGGATGCTCCAGCCAAGGGCAGCCACGTGCCCGTGCCCGTCCCCACCGCCGGGAGCGGTTTGTGTGAATGAACCCTCGTTAGGAAATTAAACATCGCCAGCCCAGGCTGGAAGGGATGATTTAAAAGGATTCTCCGGAGGAGCCGGATCCAGGGAAGATGCGGAGCCGAGACGGTTGCCTGGCAACGGATGCAGCCGACGGCCGAAAATAGACTTTTTCTTTTTTTTTTTTCCTAGTAGGAACAGGGCCTGGCAAAGGGAGAACTTTCTTCAGGGGTGAAAAAACCCCAAGGTGAGGGTGAGGATGAGGGTGAAGGAGAGTTCCTGCTGCTGCTGCTGCTGCTGCTGCTTTGCTCCACACCAGGACTGCAGTGTCCTGGTTGGGAATGGGCTTTGCTGCCCAGGCTGAATCTTCTGCTGTGGGAAGGGTTGGGATTGTGGGTTGAATTGGATCAAAAAAGTGTGTCCAAAGGCAAGAAGAGCTGAGAATTGCTCTGGAAAATGGTGGAGGCAGAAGGGGCAGGGGAAGGGCCACCCTGCATTATCCACCCTCCATTATCCACCCTCCAACATCCATCCTAGGAGAGATGAGGGTTGGTTTTCCTCAGGCCGAGGGGTTGTTTGGGCACTGTCACCTGTGAGATGCCACCCAACCTGGAGGCCTTCTCACCCAGTTCAAAGCTCCTCCAAGGCCCAGGTGGCATCTCACAGGTGACACTGCCCAAACAAACCCTCAGCCTGGGAAAACCAACCCTCATCTCTCCTGGGATGGATGTTGGAGGGTGGATAATGCAGGGTGGATAATGCAGGGTGGCCCTTTCCCTGCCCCTTCTGCCTCCACCATTTTCCAGGCAGCCAAAAATAGACCTTTTCTTTCTCTTCCCTAGTAGGAACAGGGCCTGGCAAAGGGAGAACTTTCTTCAGGGGTGAAAAAACCCCAAGGTGAGGGCGAGGGTGAGGGTGAAGGAGAGTTCCTGCTGCTGCTGCTGCTGCTTTGCTCCACACCAGGACTGCAGTGTCCTGGTTGGGAATGGGCTTTGCTGAATCTTCTTCTGTGGGAAGGGTTGGGATTGTGGGCTGAATTGGATCAAAAAGGTGTGTCCAAAGGCAAGAAGAGCTGAGAATGGCTCTGGAAAATGGTGGAGGCAGAAGGGGCAGGGAAAGGGCCACTCTGCATTATCCACCCTGCATTATCCACCCTGCATTATCCACCCTGCATTATCCACCCTCCATCATCCATCCCAGGAGAGATGAGGGTTGGTTTTCCCAGGCTGAGGGGTTGTTTGGGCAGTGCCACCTGTGAGATGCCACCTGGGCCTTGGAGAAGGTTTGAACTGGGTGAGAAAGCCCCAAGGCCCAGGTGGCATCTCACAGGTCATGTTGCCCAAACAACCCCTCGGTCTGGGGAAACCAGCCCTCATCTCTCCTGGGATGGATAATGGAGGGTGGATAATGCAGGGTGGCCCGTCCCCTGCCCCTTCTGCCTCCACCATTTTCCAGAGCCATTCTCAGCTCTTCTTGCCTTTGGACACACCTTTTTGATCCAATTCAACCCACAACCCCAACCCTTCCCACAGCAGAAGATTCAGCCCGGGCAGCAAAGCCCATTCCCAACCAGGACACTGCAGTCCTGGTGTGCAGAAAAGCAGCAGCAGCAGCAGCAGCAGCAGCAGGAACTCTCCTTCACCCTCACCCTCGCCCTCACCTTGGGGTTTTTTCACCCCTGAAGAAAGTTCTCCCTTTGCCAGGCCCTGTTCCTACTAGGAAAAAAAAAAGAAAAAGTCTATTTTTGGCTGCCTGGAAAATGGTGGAGGCAGAAGGGGCAGGGAAAGGGCCATCCTGCATTATCCACCCTGCATTATCCACCCTGCATTATCCACCCTCCATCATCCATCCCAGGAGAGATGAGGGTTGGTTTCCCCAGGCCGAGGGGTTGTTTGGGCAGTGCCACCTGTGAGATGCCACCTGGGCCTTGGAGAAGGTTTGAACTGGGTGAGAAATCCCCAAGGTTGGGTGGGAGATGGCCAAGCTGCCGGGCCAGGGTGGGTCATTCCTTTGCTCTGTCAAGACCCCTGGGGAGCAGGGATAGAGAGGATGGGAGAGGAGGAAACCTGGTTCTTCAGCAGAGCCATTTTTCCAAGGTGAGGTGAAGCACCACAATCCCAGCTGGGTTGGAACCTGCCAGTCCAACCCCAGTTCTCCCAGTATAGAGAATCCCAGGATCCCAGCAGAGCAGATTCCCACAGTGTTCCTATGATTTTCCAGGTGGGGGTGAGATCTGTGGGGCTGAGCTGGGCTGTGGGAACCCCCTGAGATGCCTCCCTGCAGGATCAGCCCTCCTGGCCCAGGCTGGGAAGGTGCAGGGGCCAGGATTGATGGCTCTGCCTTGGCCTCTGCTGTTTTGCAGCTGTTATCTGCTCTAAAGCTGCCTGGCAAGAATTCCCAGCAGGCTCCAAGGCTTTTAAGTCACTCCTGATAATGTCCCAGGATGGAGAGATATCCTGGGTGTTTGTCACTGTCCCCTGAGCACTTGTCACTGTCCCCTCAGAGCTTCCAAGCTGATTCTGGGCTCTGCCAAGGGCCAGGAGTGGAGGGAGCAGGACAGGGAGGGCAGAGCTGGGTTTGGTGTCGTCCCCTGGGGGGGCTCAGCTGCTGCCTGAGAGTGTCACAGGGGAGAAAAGGTGTCACACTGATGTGAGTCCCTCCATCAGCTGTCACTGTCCTGTGGAGCACAAGGGAATTCCTTGCTGGGGGTCACTGGGGGCTCTTCTCCATGTGTTTGTCCACGAATGAGAGAAGCTGTGGCTGTCCCACCCCTGGGAGTGTCCCAGGCCAGGTTGGACAGGGCTTGGAGAACCCTGGGCTGGTGGGAGGTGTCCCTGCCCATGGCAGGGGGTGGGATGAGATGAGCTTTGAGGTCTCTTCCAACCCAAACCATCTTGAGATTCCATAAAGCTCCACTAGGGAGCTGCTCCTGGCCCATCCTTCATGGAGAGGGGGACCCTCCTTGTCCAGACAAAGGACCCCAAGGCATGGGGTGATGCCTTGGGGTGGATTCTCCCTCAGTGCTGCTGATTCCACCAGAAGATAAAACAAACCCAGCCCACCCCTCTAAACCCCTTTTCCCCCCCAGGTCCTGCTGATGACGAGGAGGTGAGGCCTGAGCTGTAGCTCACACCGGTGCCGTTCCCTGTGGGGGTTTCATCTCCTTCCCTCATCCCACCCCACCCCGGGGGACCACCTGGAGCCGTCCCAATGCCCAAGAACAGCAAGGTGACCCAGCGGGAGCACAGCAGTGAACATGTCACCGAGTCAGTGGCCGACCTGTTGGCCCACCAGGAGCCTGTGGACTACAAACGCAGCGTCCTCAACGTGACAGGAGAGGCCTGGGACAAGCAGAAGGAAGGGGATGAGGACCTGGATGCGGAGAGACCTGCCTGGAACAGCAAACTCCAGTACATCCTGGCCCAGATTGGATACTCCGTGGGGCTGGGGAATGTCTGGCGCTTCCCCTACCTCTGCCAGAAGAATGGAGGAGGTGAGATATGGGGCAGAGGTGGGGTCAGCCCTTGGAGAAGGGAGTGTGGACCAATCCTACCTCTCTGCACATCGGGGTGTGGATGCTGGGCCAGGACAGAGGGTTTTTGGGGCTCTAAAATGGGTTATTTGGGCTCTGAAGGTGGAAAGGGGCAGCCAGGAGTTGTGCTGAGATGTTGGAACCTCCTGGACAGCCTCTTTCCAAGGGCTGTCTACCCACCCACTCCAAAGTCAAGGCGAGTCCCAGAGTGGGAGCCAGGACTTTTTGCTGCAGCCCCCAATTCCTGTTGGGGCAATTTGGAAATTAGGGAAAAATGGGAAGAAACAATCCCTGCTCTTCCTTGTGTCCTGAAGCCACACTGGATAAAGAGGGAAGAGTGTCCCTCCATTTCCCTGTGCCTCAAAGCCACAATGTGTAGCCATCCTGTCCCCTCATCCTGCCCTGACCCTCCTCCTTGGGCTTCCAGAGACAGCCCAGATGGCCAAGTCTTGTCCAGCTGAGACCCACCACCCTTCCTGACCCTGATGATCAGGTGGGTTCCTCATCATTAACCCAAACCAGCCCCTTCCCAGTGGTGTTGAAGGGATTCAGGGCCAGCCCAGCGCTCTCCTCGAGCATTCCCTGTTCCTGGTGCTGAATCCCTCGTGCCCCTGGACCCGCAGCTGGAAAACCTGCAGTGCTCTGAATAATTAAAACATCTCCTTGTCATCATCTGGATGAGTCATTCTGCCAAATGAGCAGTCAGACTTTTCCCTTTTCCCTTTTCCCTTGTCCCTTTTCTATTTTCCCTTTTCTTTTTTCCTTTTTCTTTTTTCCCTTTTCCCTTGTCCCTTTTCCTTTTTCCCTTTTCCCTTGTCCCTTGTCCCTTTTCCCTTGTCCCTTTTCTATTTTCCCTTTTCTTTTTTCCTTTTTCTTTTTTCCCTTTTCCCTTTTCCCTTGTCCCTTTTCCTTTTTCCCTTTTCCCTTGTCCCTTGTCCCTTTTCCCTTGTCCCTTGTCCCTTTTCCCTTGTCCCTTCTCCCTTTTCCCTTTTCCCTTTTCCCTTTTCCCTTGTCCCTTTTCCCTTTTCCCTTTTCCCTTGTCCCTTTTCCCTTTTCCCTTTTCCCTTTTCCCTTTTCTCTTGTCCCTTGTCCCTTTTCCCTTTTCCCTTGTCCCTTGTCCCTTTTCCCTTGTCCCTTTTCCCTTTTCCCTTGTCCCTTTTCCCTTTTCTCCCTTCCCTTTCCCCTCCCTTTCCCCTGTGGGGAAACCGAGGCACAGAGCTGGGAACCGGTTTGAGCAGCAACTCCTGAGCTTTGCTGAGGTTTTCCTTTACCCCAAGTGACACCATCTGCCCGTGCCATGGGGCAGACACCGATTTCCTCCCCTTTTCCCTCCCTCTTGGCTGGGATTCCACCCGGGCTGTGGCCAGACGGATGCAGGAAGTCGGGAGGGATGGGCAGAGCATTCCCAGCCGAGGGAGGTGGCGGCGGCTGCTGCTTCTCTGCTGCTCCTCGAGCAGGTGCCTGCGGGGGAGGGCGGCTGTGCTGGGAGCACGATGGGCTGGAGCCAAATTCCCAGGACTCGGTGTGCCAGGAGCTGGCACAGACTGGCCCTGGTGCTGCCGAGCTCGGTGATGCACAGCCTTGAGCCTGTGCCCACCTTCCCAGACATCACAGCAGGAAAATCTCCAATACTGGACACATTTCCATGTGAACCTGTCCGTCTGTGTCAGGTTGAGATGTCCCAGGGGACATTCCAGAGATGGCGTTCTCGCGGTCCTTCCAGAATTCCACTGAACTCCAGCTCTTCTCCTTGCCCTCCTTTCCAGCCACCCCGAGCTGTTGCCTCTCACTTTTTCTCCCCCAACACGCCGCGTTTGCTGCTCGGAGCAGCATCAGCTGCCCCAGGTCCTGCTCGGGGCCAGGAGGTGGGGGCTGTCACCCACCTTGTGACAGTGCGATTGTGGTGGTGTCAATCCAGCCAGGAATTTTCGCTGCCTTTGGAACGTCTCCTGCCCCGCGGGAGGCAGCCCCGCGCTCCCAGCCGATGCTCGGCTCCTGGCAGGAGGGCGAGCATCGTTCAGCAGCTGCAGCGTTGAGTCATCGCATCCTTCACGGTCACTTGGTTGTGCTTCGGGAGCCGCTGATGCCGCTCCAGCCTCAACAATTAGAGGGAGATTAAGGGAGTTTTGAATCCGAGTTGTTCCTCTTTCTGTCAGAGGACTTTGCTCTGCTTCTGGAGGGCCCAGTGGATGCTGCTGTTTGGGGTGGGGTTGTCTGGGAGGTGTGTTGGGCCTCGGACAGGTGAGCACAGGCAGGACCTGTGGGGGCAGGAGGGCTCCTGCCTCCCTGTGTGTCCGAGATGGCCGGGAATGTGGTCGTGTCCCCATGGATTGGCTTGTGGAGGTGTCTCCTTGCACATGGGTTGGTGTGTCTGTGGTTTCAGGAGGTCTTTGGGTGCCTTGGGGTCAATCCCACCTGTCCCCACACCGGCAGAGGAATCCTGTACTCTTCCTTTCCTTCCACACACATGTGTGTTTGCTCCTTTCCACAGCTTCTCTGCAGGCAAGGCTCTGATCTGCATTCCCAAATCATGGAATCATGGAAACATTCAGGATGGGAAAGCCCTCTGAGTGTCAGGTCAAATACAACCCTGCCACGGTCACCTCTAACCCGTGTCCCCAGGTGCTCCATCCATGTCCTTTTTAACCCCCTCCAGGGCTGGTGACTCCACCACTGTCCTGGGCAGCTGTGCCAGTGCCTGCCCACCCTTCCCATGAAGAATTTTTCTCTAATATCCAATCTAAACCTCCCCTGGTGCAACTTGAAGCTGTTTGCCAACAAACCAGTGAATGAGGCAGAGCCTGTCCCTGCCTGTCCCTCCCTGCCCACTGTCCTTGGGAACAGAGAGATGGGCCCATGACAACCTTTCTCTCCCCTTCCAGGTGCCTACCTGGTCCCATATCTGGTCCTGCTCATCATCATTGGGCTCCCCCTCTTCTTCCTGGAGCTGGCAGTGGGGCAGCGGATCCGCAGGGGCAGCATTGGAGTCTGGAATTACATCTGCCCCCGCCTGGGGGGCATTGGCTATGCCAGCTGCCTCGTGAGTGCACCCAGGGGACCCCCCAGACCCGACCTTGGGCTGTGTGGGGTGGAACTGAACCCTGAGGGGCCCCATGGGGAGGTTTGAGTGGTCAAGGGGTGTTTTTCCAGCTCCACTCGTGGGCTGGTTTGGGGGTGGTCCCAATTCTGAGCTCTGCAGCCCCACAGGAGGTTTGAGAGGTCAAGGGGTGTTTTTCCAGCTCCACTCATGGGCTGGTTTGGGGGTGGTCCCAACTCTGAGCTCTGCAGCCCAACAGGAGGTTTGAGAGGTCAAGGGGTGTTTTTCCAGCTCCACTGTGGGCTGGTTTGGGGGTGGTCCCAACTCTGAGCTCTGCAGCCCCACAGGAGGTTTGAGAGGTCAAGGAATGTTTTTCCAGCTCCATTCAAGGGCTGGTTGGGGGAGATGGGCCAACCCCTGACCTGCAGCCCCACACTCTGCCCAGTGGGAGCCCGAGGACGGTGTCCCTGCTCTGATTTGATGCCATGTCCTCCCTCCTAGGTCTGCTTTTTTGTGGGTCTGTATTACAATGTCATCATTGGCTGGAGCATCTTCTACTTCTTCAAGTCCTTCCAGTACCCTCTTCCCTGGAGTGAGTGTCCCCTCGTGAAGAATGGCTCCGTGGCAGGTAAGGACAGCCCTGGGGTCAGGGGGTGCTGGGCTGGGTGGGAGCAGCTCCCAGGGAAGGGGGGGATGGGGGACATGGAGACCCCCAACATCTGTAGCTGTCCCAGGAAGGCTGAGGAGTCTCCTGGGGCACTGAGTCCTCTCTGCCCCAACTGAACACGTGGAGAGCTTTCCCTTGGGTTGGATGAGGGTCTCCTGCACTCTCTGTCACGCCTGATGGGATGTGGTGCCAGTTTGGGAATCCAGAGTGTGGATTTTCCTCAGTGCTCCAGGCCAGGATCTGATCCAGGATCTGCTCCATCTGTGCCTGACCGTGACACTGAGGGAGGCAATGGGGTTTAATACCATCCAAGCACCTCCTTGGGACACTCGGAGAGCTTTTATAGCAAACTCAAATGTATCTCCCTGTATTTAACATCTCATTTTCACCTGGAAATGGTTTTATGTCCTGCTAAAAGCAAAGCCCATTAATTCCTGCCCCTCAGTTTCCAGAGGTCCCTCCCTCCCCTGGCTGACTCCTGTGAGTTTTGGACGTTACATCAACCTCAAGAGATGGTGGGGGACTCTTCCCCAGACCCCTCACACTCTCCTGCCTCTACTCCTTTGCAGTTGTGGAGACAGAATGTGAGAGGAGCTCGGCCACCACCTACTTCTGGTACCGGGAGACCCTGGACATCTCCAACTCCATCTCGGAGAGTGGGGGACTCAACTGGAAGATGACCCTGTGTCTGCTGGTGGCCTGGAGCCTTGTGGGCTTGGCCATGATCAAAGGCATCCAGTCCTCAGGGAAGGTGGGTATTGGTGGCCACCTGAGCCTGGCTGGGCTCTGTCTTGGAGGCAGGAACCTCCTGGATTAGACTTTCCTTTCCTTTGGATGTCAATTGTCTCCTTTGACACTCGGTTTCAAGCGTTCCAAGGGCTCTGGAAGCAGGAGGTGGCCAGGGGAGGATGGAGGCCCTTCCTTCTGCTCTGGGGTGGCTGTGGTGTGCTGTGTTCCCTGGGATGTTCACACCCACCCCTCAGTTGGGGTCACCCCTGGGGAGGTCCCAGTATAAGATCAAAAGAGGGTGTAAGGAAGAGGTTTAGTCCAACTGACACCTCCAGCCAGGGCTCCACCAGGGCAGCAAATCCACCTGAGCTTCAGCATTGGGAACATCCTGCTCCGAATCAGAACCCCGGGTTCTTTGTTTGCCTGAGGAACAAACATCACCCTGGGATGGGAAACGGTGGGTTGGACAGGGAGGTGGCTGGGTGGGCACTGAGGCTGTGCCCCTGTTGGATCCCTCTTGCTCCAGGTGATGTACTTCAGCTCCCTCTTCCCATACCTGGTGCTGGTTTGCTTCTTGGTGCGGGGACTTCTCCTGCGTGGGGCAGTGGATGGGATCATGCACATGTTCACACCCAAGGTGAGAGCCCCCCAACCCTAAACAGGTTCTCCTCCTGGCTGGTCACACCCTGTTTTCCCTTAGTTTGATTATTTCACTTATTATTTCCCTGTAGTTCCCTTGTTGTCCTTACCCACCCCACCACCCCAGAGATCCTGACAGATCATCAGCACCCAAACTTTAGGGTGTGGCCAGGACAACCAAGAGCCTCCCAAACCCTCCCTCAGCATCACCCCCATCTCCCTCAGCTGCTCACACCACAGTGGGGCTTGTGGAGGTGCCCAAGGCCATATATAAATATAAAGACTCCATGGAAAGGCTCTGCCTGGCAACAAAACCTCTGCTGGTGGGATGTCCCTATTAATTAGGCAGCTAATTAATTAATTAAGCAGAGATGTAGATGAATCAGCTCAGCCAGTGAGGCTGTTGGAAGATATTAATTATGGGCTCTTGATGGATGGTGCTGGGAGGCCTCCAGGCTGCAGCTCTGGCTCCTGGGAGAGGGTGGATGTGGTTGGGGGGATCAGGACCTAAACCAACCCCCCCAGGCAGGATGTTGGATTTCCAGGTGCTCTGGAAGCAGGAAGGATGGAGACACATCAGTGGGTGGATTGTGGTTCCCTGGGATGAGGGGACAGGGACACCACTCCCCAAGGTGTCCACTGGGACGTTGTTGGGCTTTGCACTGGGAGGTGGAGCACCCAGTTTGGGCCCTGGGGAAGATGGAGCATCCAGAGACAAGGTCAGGTTTATTCCTCATCTCTCCATGCCTCAGTTTTCCCCTCTGTGGGAAACAGAAGGACCTGTGAGTGCTGGGTAATGACCTGATCATCGTGGATCCTGGAAATCCCAGAATGGTTTGGGTTGGAGGGGACCTCAAAGATCATCTCATTCCACCCCCCATCAACGCTGCTCCAAACCCAGCCCAGCCTGGAGGAACAGCAGCTTTTTAATGGAGCTCTGGCTCCATTGGGATGAGCTGTGGAGCCTCCAGACCACTGAACTTCTTCTCCTGTCTTCCTCCCAAGCTGGACAAGATGCTGGACCCCCAGGTGTGGCGGGAGGCAGCCACACAGGTGTTCTTTGCCCTGGGCCTGGGCTTTGGGGGAGTCATTGCCTTCTCCAGCTACAACAAGCAGGACAACAACTGCCACTTCGACGCCACGCTCGTGTCCTTCATCAACTTCTTCACGTCCGTGCTGGCCACCCTGGTGGTGTTTGCTGTGCTGGGCTTCAAGGCCAACATCATGAACGAGAAATGTGTGGTGGAGTAAGAGCTGGGTTTAGTTTGTTTGGGGTGGGGTGGGCAGGGCTTTGCTGCTGCTGGTTGTGGTGGGTCTGGAGGTAGCGAAGGGCTTTGTTGGACACAAACCCAGCCCAGTCCTGATGGTCAAGACTTGCATTTCCAGAGATACCCCACTGAGGGAATTGGGCATTCTGCTCCTCCAGCCTAAAATCCAGCCCTAAGGTGGGCTCTTAGTCTGCAGGTTGAAGGTAAATCCAACACATCTCACACCACCTGAGAGGTTCTGCTGTCCCTTAGGAACGCTGAGAAGATTCTGGGCTACCTGAACAGCAACGTGCTGAGCCACGACCTCATCCCACCCCACGTGAACTTCTCCCACCTCACTGCCAAGGACTACAACGAGATGTACAGGGTGATCATGACGGTGAAGGAGGGGCACTTCAAGGAGCTGGGCTTGGACGCCTGCCTGCTGGAGGATGAGCTCAACAAGGTACCTGGTGGCACTCCCAGGGGGTCACCTCCCCCACTGCCCCTCCCTGTGTCAATCCAGGGCACATCAATCAAAAAAAATACTTTTAGAGACCATCCAGGGATGGGGAATCCATATCCTTGTGGTTCCTCATTCCATGGGGAATCTATATCCCTGTGGTTCCTCGTTCCAAGGGGAATCCATATCCTTGTGGTTCCTCATTCCATGGGGAATCCATATCCCTGTGGTTCCTCATTCCTTGGGGAATCCATATCCTGTGGTTCCTCATTCCATGGGGAATCCATATCCCTGTGGTTCCTCATTCCATGGGGAATCCATATCCTTGTGGTTCCTCATTCCAAGGGGAATCCATATCCCTGTGGTTCCTCATTCCATGGGGAATCCATATCCTGTGGTTCCTCATTCCTTGGGGAATCCATATCCTGTGGTTCCTCATTCCATGGGGAATCCATATCCCTGTGGTTCCTCATTCCATGGGGAATCCATATCCTGTGGTTCCTCATTCCTTGGGGAATCCATATCCTTGTGGTTCCTCATTCCATGGGGAATCCATATCCTTGTGGTTCCTCATTCCATGGGGGATCCATATCCTTGTGGTTCCTCATTCCAAGGAGAATCCATGTCCTTGTGGTTCCTCATTCCATGGGGGATCCATATCCTTGTGGTTCCTCATTCCATGGGGAATCCATATCCTGTGGTTCCTCATTCCATGGGGAATCCATATCCTTGTGGTTCCTCATTCCAAGGGGAATCCATGTCCTTGTGGTTCCTCATTCCATGGGGAATCCATATCCCTGTGGTTCCTCATTCCTTGGGGGATCCATATCCTTGTGGTTCCTCATTCCATGGGGAATCCATGTCCTTGTGGTTCCTCATTCCATGGGAAATTCATATCCTTGTGGGTTCCTCATTCCTTGGGGAATCCATGTCCTTGTGGTTCCTCATTCCTTGGGGAATCCATATCCCTGTGGTTCCTCATTCCAAGGGGAATCCATGTCCTTGTGGTTCCTCATTCCATGGGGAATCCATATCCCTGTGGGTTTTCCCAGGCACAGTGGTCCCAGCTGGGGTGGGGAGAAGGTCTGTCCACAGCAAGTCTGGCAGGGTCATCACCAGTACCAGACTGGGGTTTCCTTTCCCTGAGGACTGGTTCAGTGAGGGATACCTGAGGCATCCAGGTGTCCCTGACATGTTTCTTCTCACCTTTTGCTCCTGTCTCCCCTCCACAGTCGGTGCAAGGGACTGGCCTGGCCTTCATCGCCTTCACAGAAGCCATGACCCACTTCCCAGCGTCGCCCTTCTGGTCTGTCATGTTCTTCCTGATGCTCATCAACCTGGGCCTGGGGAGCATGATCGGGACCATGTCGGGCATCACCACCCCCATCATCGACACCTTCAAGGTGCGCAAGGAGGTGTTCACAGGTGAGGGCCTTTCTCCTGCAGCTCCTGGGGAAAGGGTGGGAGGGGGCCTGGAGCGCTGAGGAGTCATTCCAGGAGAGTGTGGACATGGTGGGTGTGAACTGGGTCCTGATAATGCAAGACCTTGTAGGGGGCTTGGTTCCCCTCAGGGGGGTTTGCTGACCATGTCAGTGCAGGGAACAGACCTTGTGCAGGTCTTGATTCCCTTCAGGGGGGTTGCTGACCATGCAGGGAATGGACCTTGGGAGGTCTTGGTGCCCCTTGGGGGGGTTGCTGACCATGCAGGGAATGGACCTTGGGAGGTCTTGGTGGTCCTTGGGGGGGCTCAGCAGACCATGCCAATGCAGGGGATGGACCCTGGGAGGTCTTAGTGCCCCTTGGGGGAGGGGGTTGCTGACCATGCCAGTGCAGGAGATGAACCTTGGGAGGTCTTGGTGGCCCTTTGGGGTGTTTGCTGACCATGCCAATGCAGGAGATGAACCTTGGGAGGTCTTGGTGGCCCTTTGGAGGGGTTGCTGACCATGCAGGGAATGGACCTTGGGAGGTCTTGGTGCCCCTGAGGGGCTCAGCTGACCATGCAGGGAATGGACCTTGGGAGGTCTTGGTGGCCCTTGGGGGGGCTCAGCAGACCATGCCAATGCAGGGGATGGACCCTGGGAGGTCTTAGTGCCCCTTGGGGGAGGGGGTTGCTGACCATGACAGTGCAGGGAATGGACCTTGAGAGGTCTTGGTGCCCCCTGGGGGGGTTGCTGACCATGCAGGGAATGGACCCTGGGAGGTCTTGGTGCCCCTTGGGGGAGTTGCTGACCATGCAGGGAATGGATCTTGGGAGGTCTTGGTGCCCCTCAGGGGCTCAGCTGATCATGTCAGTGCAGAGAATGGACCTTGGGGAGGCTTGGTTCCCTTTGGCAGGGCTCTGCTGACCATTGCAGTGAAGGGAATGGACCTTGTGGAGGTCTTGGTGCCACTTACGGGGCTCAGCAGACCATGCCAATGCAGGAGATGGACCTTGGGAGGTCTTAGTGCCCCTTGGGGGGGGTTTGCTGACCATGCCAGTGCAGGGAATGGACCTTGGAAGGTCTTGGTGCCCCTTGGGAGGGGGTTGCTGACCATGCCAATGCAGGTGATGGACCTTGGGAGGTCTTGGTGCCCTTTAGGGGGCTCAGCTGACCACACCAGTGCAGGGAATGGACCTGGGGAAGGTCTTGGTTTCCCTTCATGAGGCTCAGCTGACCATACCAGTGCAGGGAATGGACCTTGTGGAGGTCTTGGTTCCCCTTTAGGAGGCTCAGCTGACCACACCAGTGCAGGGAATGGACTTTGGGGAGGTCTTGGTTCCCCTTTAGGGGGCTCAGCTGACCACACCAGTGCAGGGAATGGACCTGGGGAAGGTCTTGGTTTCCCTTCACGAGGCTCAGCTGACCACATCAGTACAGGGAATGGACCTTGTGGAGGTCTTGGTTCCCTTCAGGAGGCTCAGCTGACCACATCAGTACAGGGAATGTACCTTGGGGAGGTCTTGGTTCCCCTTTAGAAGGCTCAGCTGACCACATCAGTACAGGGAATGTACCTTGGGGAGGTCTTGGTTCCCCTTTAGAAGGCTCAGCTGACCACATCAGTGCAGGGAATGGACTTTGGGAAGGTCTTGGTTTCCCTTCACAAGGCTCAGCTGACCACACCAGTGCAGGGAATGGACCTTCTGGAGGTCTTGGTTCCCTTCACAAGGCTCAGCTGACCACATCAGTCCAGGGAATGGACCTTGGGAAGGTCTTGGTTCCCCACACGAGGCTCAGCTGACCCTGCCAATCCAGAGAATGGACCTTGTGGAGGTCTTGGTTCCCCTTTAGAAGGCTCAGCTGACCGTGTCAGTGCAGGGAACACACCTCATGGAGGCCTTGGTGTCCCTCGGTGGGGTTTGGCAACCATGCAGGGAACGGACCTTGTGGAGATCTTTGTTCCTCTTGGTGGGCTCTGCTGACCACCCCTGTTTGCTCCCCACAGTTGGTTGCTGCATCTTCGCCTTCCTGGTGGGGCTGATCTTTGTGCAGCGCTCTGGGAACTACTTTGTCACCATGTTTGATGATTACTCAGCCACGCTGCCTCTCACCGTCGTGGTCATCCTGGAGAACATCGCCGTGGCCTGGATTTATGGCACCAAAAAGTGAGGAATTTGTGCAGCCAAAGGAATAATTGTGCTGTGTCTCCTGGCTGAAAAAAAACCTCCTTCCAGCTCTTTTCCATGTTTTTTTCTAAAAAAAAAAAAAAAAAAGTGCAGTTCCCCTTGGTCCTCTGGCCCTGCCCTGGTGTGACCCAGGCCCAGGAGCAGGTTCTCGTGGTGGGTGTCTCCTGTTGGCTGTGGTGCTCTGTCACCTGTGATTACCCTTTTTTCCTGAGGTTTCCAGGTCCTTCTGGAATGACACCTCATTCTTCCCAGGGTTTTTTGCTATTCCTAAGTTGGCCAGAGCAAAGGATGTTCTGGATAATGCTCCAAAGACCTTTTCCTTAGGAGTTTTCCAAAATTCCTAGAGGCTTGAGGGATATTGAGTTGCTCCCCAGAACCAGCTGGGTTCTTCTTCAGGCTGTGCCTTGAACATAACTCACAGTGGGGGCTCCTGGAAGGGAGTTTCTCACTTGGAGGTGGGGAGAAGATCAGGATTCCATCCCTTTCCTGGCAGGTTCATGCAGGAGCTGACGGAAATGTTGGGATTCCGACCCTACCAGTTCTACTACTACACCTGGAAATACGTGTCCCCCATCTGCATGGCCGTGCTCATGACTGCCAGCATCATCCAGCTGGGGGTCAACCCCCCGGGATACAGCGCCTGGATCAGGGAGGAGGTGAGAACAGCCCCCCCTTCCCCAGCCCAGAGGTCGTGGCTGAGCTGGGGGGAGCTGCAACCACCCTGTTCCTCCCAGCTCTGCTCCCTCTCCTGGGGGACATCCTGCCCGTCCTCCTCAAACGGTTGGGTTTGTCCACTCTGCCCAGGTGTCTCCACCGTGCTGTGATTGTGGCATGAGGTTTGAGTGGAGGTTTTGGTTGGTCTCTGTGGGCAATACCAGGTGTTACAACCCCCTCCTGGGAAAGGAGAAGGGGGTAACTCAGGTTGTTATTTATAATTCCCTTTGGGGTGGGTTAAAGTGAAACAACACTAAATAATTGGTGTTTATTTAACAATTCTGTATAATGTGACATAGAAAATAACCTTAGTGGGGGGGGGGAAAGATGCACAGGGGGAAGAAAGACAGGAGAAGAGTCCAGGACAGCAAGGAAAGAGATGAGATGAGAACAGATGAGAATGTCACACAGTCACCACCCCGGGATCCAGCCTTGCATCTCAGCAATCCTGCAGGCGGTGGGGGCGAGGAACAGAACCCAAATTCCCAAAGTCACCAGTCCATTTATGTACCCTCGGCATGTCCTCTGCACCTCCCCCGGGGCAGGGGGTTGTTTTCCACGGGGTAGTGTGGCCAGCTGGGCTACCAACCCCCAGTATTCGCTGGGTTCATGTGGAGGGCAGGGCAAGGGCTCTTCTTGCCTCTTCAGGGCTTGAAGATGGGCCCCAACTGCCCATCGGGGTATAATGCATAAGCCAAAGGCCTGCAAAGTCTCTTGGAATGCAGAAATCATTAACCCTTTCAGTCTCTGACACCGTGTCCTTCCCCTCGGTTTGACACCAGGGGTGCCAGCTCCAGGCACCCCTGAGGATGGAGTCTGGCAGGAGGCAGCAGGAATTGTCTCACACTTCACTGTGGAGATGTTGAGGGCATCACCTTTGCTGTGTCAGCCTCTTGACATTAATACCTGTCCCTTCCAGGCTGCTGAGAAGTTCCTGTTCTACCCAACGTGGGCCATGGCCATCCTCATCTCCCTGATCATCCTGGCATCCCTCCCTCTGCCCCTGGTCTTCATCCTGCGGCAGTTCCACCTCGTGTCCGACGGTTCCAACGCCCTCTCCGTCACCTACAAGAAGGGTCGGATGATGAAGGACATCTCCAACTTGGAAGACAACGACGAGACCCGTTTCATCCTGAGCAAAGTGCCCAGCGAGACGCCCTCGCCCATGCCCACGCACCGCTCCTACCTGGGGCCGGGCAGCAATTCCCCCATGGAAATGAGCAGCGCTCCCAACGGACGATACGGGAGCGGATACCTCCTGGCCAGCACCCCCGAGTCCGAACTGTGATGCCCGCCCTGCCCACCACCCCCACCGGGAGAGGAGAGTGCTGGGTGGTGGATCCTGGCTGTCCAGGCAACGAGAAATAATTCATTAATAAGGAAGATGAAGAAGAAACCCCTGTTAAAATCGTAACCCAAAGCAGCCGTTTCTAAGGTGACACCGGGAAGGAGGGACTGAGGGAGGGGCAGGACTCCTCCGACAACCCTCGGCTGAAAGGCAGGACCCCCCACCCCGGGGCCGCCCCCGGGGAAGGGAGGAGGAGCAAGAGACGCTGCAAGACCTTTCCGAGAGCCGTTCTCAAACCTGAAGCAAAGAATCTCTCTTTTCTAAGCAGCTGATGGTTGGAACAAGGACCTGGAGGCAGGTTGGGAAGCCAAGGCTGCTCCCTCCTGTCTCCCAACGCTCCTCCCTCCCCGTCTTTGTCCTTTACCCGGGAGGAGTCATGGCCTTACTCCAACGAGCACAATTTAACCCTCGATGTTCAGAGCACAAAAAGGTGCTGTTGTTGTCACCATCGTTGTTGTTGTTGTATCTCCTGTAGGTTTTTATAGCTGTGGACACACCCAAATAACCCCCGGAATTCCCACCAGGGTTGGCAGGGAGCAGCACAGGGGTGGTTGGGATGGTGGATCCCTGGAATCTTTGTTGCCACCAGCATGGGGACAGTGGCTGGGGGAGGCCTGGAGATGGTGCAAACATGGGATGAGGTGGCAGCTTCTGTGCTGAGTGGCAGAAGGACCTCTGAAGTGATGGTGCTTTGAGTGTGTGAGCGTGTGAGGGGCTGGCTGGGGGTCAGGACCTCCCTCCTGGAGTTAGTCCTGATGTGTGGGATGCTCTGCTGAACCAAAATCCCTGGTGTGGGGATCGTCTCCTCTTGCTCCTCTTTTCAGATGTCCCAGAGGAGCTGTGGGACATCCAGTCCTCCCACAGTCCTGGTTTAGCTCTCAGGAAACCACGCCCTGACTTACCTCCTGTGCCCCCCCAGCTGAGGGGAGCTGGGCACTGATTCTCTCCCGATGTGCTGCCTCCATTTCTCCTCATTTCTCCTCATTTCTTCTCATTTCTCCTCATTTCTCCTCATTTCTTCTCATTTCTGCTCCTTTCTCCTCATGTTCCCTTTGAGTTGGGGGCTCCTGTTGCACCCCCACAGGATCTCACCAGCCTTTGGATGGGGCTGAGCAGATTCTGGGCACCACAGGTGTCCACAGCTCTTGGCTGTTGGGAGCCAGTGCCAGATCCCAGGTCCCCTCTAGTTCCTGATGAGGTTGGTGAGCCCCTGTTAGAGCCCAGGGGCCTCTGTTATGCCCATCAATGTTTTTTGGGGGATCAGATTGATGTGACTTCATGTTGTTTCTTCCCAAACTGTGTGGAAAAGGGTGGGATCTCCCAGCTCTGAGTCTCCCACACTGGGACTGAGGATCATTTCCCTGAATCCCAAGGGTACCGGTGTAACTTGGCACACCCTCCTAGTGGAACAGGGAAGCATCAGTCTGGTTGGACCCTCTTTCTCACTCAGCACCTTGCTGTGGCCTCCAAAAGCTGGGGGAGCACCTCATCCTTGCTCCTGCTGGGCTTGGGTCATGCACAAAGGTCCACGAGTCCTTCTGTCCCATCTCTTACTTTGATTTTGTTTGGGAGGTGAAGGCAGAAAGCCCTTGGTCCATCCACTACATCCCTGACTTCTCTCAGCATTCCTGGGGCCAGGAGGTTCCCCACAGTGACATCTCTTGTGGGTTGTGATCCTTAATAGTCCTTCTCCTTGGGCTTGAGTGGTGACCTGAGACTCTTCCTTGACAATCAGCTCAAGCTCTTCATCCAGTTTTTCTTGAGGTGGTTTATGGAGGTATGGAATGAGCCAAGGCCCTCAGTGATGGCTTTGAGAGGCACCAGATCCATGTGGTCCGGATCAGCCACGTTCCCCCTTCTCCATCCACTCCAACATCTTTCTCCTTCCCCTGTCCATGGAGGGGGACACAGAAACGTCCCCACTACACCATCTCTGGAAGGCAGAATCCCAGTCCTGGTGTCATTTCCTCCTTAATGAACATGTTCCCTCCCATGTCTATTTGGGTCCATCTTCACCTGACCAGCACAAGACAATGAGCCAAATTGTTGCCCAGCATCCCCTTCCTGATGCCACAGAGCCCAGGGGGGGATCCCCCTGCCCTCCCATGGAGTTAATGGAGTAGGACATCTCCCACAGCCCAAACTCTCCATCCCAGGACACCTCCCATGGTCCAAACTCTCCATCCCAGGACATCTCCCACAGCCCAAACTCTCCATCCCAGGACACCTCCCACAGCCCGAACTCTCCATCCCAGGGCACCTCCCACAGCCCGAACTCTCCATCCCAGGGCACCTCCCATGGTCCAAACTCTCCATCCCAGGACATCTCCCACAGCCCAAACTCTCCATCCCAGGACATCTCCCACAGCCCAAACTCTCCATCCCAGGGCACCTCCCACAGCCCAAACTCTCCATCCCAGGGCACCTCCCATGGTCCAAACTCTCCATCCCAGGGCACCTCCCACAGCCCAAACTCTCCATCCCAGGGCACCTCCCATGGTCCAAACTCTCCATCCCAGGACATCTCCCACAGCCCAAACTCTCCATCCCAGGACATCTCCCACAGCCCAAACTCTCCATCCCAGGGCACCTCCCATGGTCCAAACTCTCCATCCCAGGACACCTCCCACAGCCCAAACTCTCCATCCCAGGGCACCTCCCACAGCCCAAATGCTCCATCCCAGCACACCTCCCACAGCCCGAACGCTCCATCCCAGGGCACCTCCCATGGTCCAAACTCTCCATCCCAGGGCACCTCCCACAGCCCGAACGCTCCATCCCAGGGCACCTCCCACAGCCCAAACTCTCCATCCCAGGGCACCTCCCACAGCCCAAACTCTTATCCCAGGACACCTCCCACAGCCCAAACTCTCCATCCCAGGGCACCTCCCACAGACCAAACTCTTCATCCCAGGGCACCTCCCATGGTCCAAACTCTTCATCCCAGGGCACCTCCCACAGACCAAACTCTTCATCCCAGGGCACCTCCCACAGCCCAAACTCTTCATCCCAGGGCACCTCCCACAGCCCAAACTCTCCATCCCAGGGCACCTCCCACAGCCCAAACTCTTATCCCAGGGCACCTCCCACAGCCCGAACTCTCCATCCCAGGGCACCTCCCACAGCCCAAACTCTTATCCCAGGGCACCTCCCACAGCCCAAACTCTTATCCCAGGACACCTCCCACAGTCCGAACGCTCCATCCCCTCCCTCCCCAGGGCCTGCTGCTCCCTGAACCCCAGGGGGAACGATCCCCGTGTCTCCCACCCCATTGCCGAACCAGCCAGGGAACCTTTGCTTCCCTCCCCTCTTCTCGCAGCATCAACAAGAGGCAAAGTCAACAAGAAGGCAACAAAAAAGCGCTATATTATATATATATATATAAAATATATACAGAGAGAGGAGATGGAATAATAACCTAGAGATTCTCTATTTCTATTGTATATTTATTCTGTAAATGTCACTGTAAATGCTGTTAAATGACAAACCGTATTCCAAAGTGGCCCGTGACCTCTTTGCATTCCCAGTGCTGTACAGATCAATCCTCATTCTAGAGAGAGGCATATTTTTACCTTTTTATTTTATGTGCGTGGCCGGGTGGGCGTCCCCTTCCCCCCCACCCCCTGCCCAGGAAGGGTCCGACCACCCTGGGGCGGATCCCGCAGAGAGGAAAGGGAGGAAGAGGAGGAGGAGGGACGACACCTTTATTTTATCCGTGGAAATGCTGTATTTTGTCGTGGCATTCGGTGTTAGACACGGGGTGTTGGGGGCGGGGGGAGCGTGTGCGTGTGTTGAGTTTTAAGTGGTCCGTGTTGTCGCGTGTGAGTCCGTGCGGGGTGTGCGTGGCTTTAGGATTCACTTCTGACTCCCCTCTCACCTTCCGAGCCTGCCTTGGGGGTTTCTCCCGCTCGCCGGGGCAGGTTCTCCCCCCCCCACACACCTCCTCGGGGTCCCGGGCTGTGGGTGGGGCCGACCCCTTGTGGCTTTTAGCCCCAGAAATCCCCTTTCCTCCTCTTTCTCTGCACAGAGGCAGAGGGAGTAGCTGCTGCTAGTTGTGAGCACAGGCACTTTGCAGTTTTCCTCCAGGCAGTGGCTCGAGCAGGGGGAGCCGCTGCCGCTGTCCCTGTCCCCCCCCCATCAGATCCCTGCTCGGTTCCCTGCCCAGATCCTGCTCTTTGGAGCAGCGTGTTGTCCATGGCTGGGGGACAAAGAGATGCTGGGGGCATTCAGGAGGAGCTCCAAACTGTGTGGACAGAGCTGGGGAGGAGTTCAGTGGGTCTGGAGAGGGTAGAGAGGAAGTTTCAGGAGGGTGTCCCCCCTGTGATGCTGGTCCAGGCAGTAGGGCTGGATTTGGGGTGTTCTGCTCCAGGAGCTGGACCTTGATCCCTGTGCGAGGCAGAGGGGATGGATGGAGCTGCGTTCCCAGGTTGTCCCACAGCTCCTTCCCCTCAATCCCCCCAGAACAGCCTCTGCCTCACCTCCCAGCCCTCACCCAGACCCAGCAGCTCACATGAAACCCCAGCACCTCCAGGAGCACCTCCCTCTGCCTTCTGTTCCTGATCCCTCCTGGGTCTCGCTGGCAGGAGCGGGAGCAGCGCTGGGTGGCCCTGGTGCTTGGGACAGTGGCCTTGGTGCCCAGGAGGGACAGGGCACGGCCATGGGAGCACCCAGGGTGGAGCTGCTTCTTCTGGGGAAAGCACAAGGCTGGTGAAACCCACCTGTACAGGTCAAAGCACAGATCCCATAGTGACACATCCCCTGTATCCCCGTAGCCGGTGTAGTTCCCACTCGAGCTCCTCGGCCATCGAGAGAAACCCTGTAAGAGCTGTATCAGAGTCTGATTAAAGTCTCTTCTTACCAAATCTCTTCTCACCGAGTCTCTTTGCCTCTGTTTCCTTTCTTGGGATGGGCTTTGGGGTCTCTCTGACGTTTGGGGTGGCAGAGAGATAAAACAATTGGCATCGTTGGCACCTGTGGGCGTCGGGGTCTGTCCTGCCCTGCCCTGTCCTGTCACCACTGTTGTTCTTCTGTGTCCCCTCATCCCTTCCTCCATCCAGCATCAGCCCCTGCAAGGGGCTTATTCAGAGCAGGCAGGTCCTTCAGGAGCATCTTGGAGGTCGTTTTTCACCCTTAACCAGTTCAACCAGTACACACCAGCTTCACAGGGCACATGGACTGGTGAGACACAGAGTCTGCTCCTCTGCACAACACCCTGTTAACAGTGCTGAGCTCTGAGGGTACTGGAGACCCTCTCTGGAGAAGGATTTCCAGCCTCCAGATGCTGGGAATTAGCTTGGCAACAGGTTTAGAGGGAAGCAAAATTTCCTCTTCCCTTCCCTCCCATCTCTGGTCGCTCCTTTGGCTTCTCCAGGGCTGATCCAACCCCAAGGAACATGAGGAAGGATTCAGGATGAGTCCCTGGGCACTGAGGATGCCATGGGGGCACTGCCAGTGCCATGAACTGAAGTTGTCCCCATGCAGTGGCAGCTGTGGAGGAGCAGGGCAGGATTTTTGGGCATCTCTGCACTTTCTGGAAATGCTGGTGCAGGACTGGGGTGAATGTCTGACATGACTGGAGGAGCAGCACTGCCCAGGGAGGGGACAGGAGGTGGCACAGGGGTATCTATGCCCAGAGGGTGTCCAGGACCCGGCTCTGGGGGAAAACACCCCCCAGGAGTGATGACCAGGATAACGGGCCATGTAGGACAGCTCTGATCCCACCCAGCCCCGTTCTGTGGGAGCAGGGATGGAATTCCAGCTCCTCTTCCTCTTCAGCCAGGGGGATGCAGGAAAATGGGGGCAGCACCCACGGAGTCTCATCAGGACCCACGTGTGGTGGTCACTGCTGTGCTGAGCTGGCCGGACTCAGCCCTTCCTGTGCTTCCAGAGGGTCTGGAGGGGCCAGAAAACCCCAGGGCTCCCTGGAAACAGGTGAAGGAAAGGGCAATTCTGGCCTTTGGGGGATAGAAAAGCAACAGAAAAATGGGTTCAAATGTAGAATTTAAGCCAAACATCTGCTTTGAAAGAAAAAAAAATTGAATTTCCTGTAGCAGAGAGGGAGGGAGATTTCAGAGCCTGCTGGGAAGTGAAAGTTGGTGCTGTTGGATCAGGGAGTGGGTTTTGGGTGTCCTCTCTCCAACCTGGAAACAGGTGAAGGAAACAAACTGGAAAGGGCAATTCTGGTTCTTGGGGGATAGAAAAGCAACACAAAAATGGGTTCAAATGTAGAATTTAAGCCAAACATCTGCTTTGAAAGAAAAAAAAATTGAATTTCCTGTAGCAGAGAGGGAGGGAGATTTCAGAGCCTGCTGGGAAGTGAAAGTTGGTGCTGTTGGATCAGGGAGTGGGTTTTGGGTGTCCTCTCTCCAACCTGGAAACAGGTGAAGGAAACAAACTGGAAAGGGCAATTCTGGTTCTTGGGGGATAGAAAAGCAACACAAAAATGGGTTCAAATATAGAATTTAAGTCAAATACCTGCTTTGAAAGAAAAAAAAAAAGAATTTCCTGTAGCAGAGAGGGAGGGAGATTTCAGAGCCTGCTGGGACGTGAAAGTTGGTGCTGTTGGATCAGGGAGTCGGTTTTGGGTGTTCTGTCTCCAGACAACTCTGGACGTGCGTATGGACACACGGTGGAGCTGCTACAGCAACATCTTGCTGTGATTCCCTGAGACCTCGGGAAGAAAAAGGACAGTTATCCTGATGTTTAAGGACAGGGAAACCAAGGCACAGCAGTTCTCTGGCTCATTTCAAAGCCAGACGATCCCAGCTCCAGCCCAGCCTCCTCCTCCCCCTCCCAAATTGCTTTTATGGAGCAAAATTGCATCAGCGATGCTGTGGATGGAGCCAGAGTCTCCCCAGAGCCAGCCACGCTCCTGCTTCGCCTTCCTCGGCTCCAGCAGGACACAAGGTGGCACTGTCAGACAGAGCACGGGGACCTCGCCCGCAATCTGGGGAGCATTTCCCGCGTGGGGATCGGGGGATGAGCCCAACTCCCCCTCCAGGCAGAGCCCGCCGAGGGGATGGGGCTGCAAACTCTTGTCTGTGCAACCTGCACAGCTAAAATGGGTCATTTTAGCTGACAAATTTGCCTGGCAGAGGCAGGTGGAGGAGATGGACCTTGCCCATGGTGTGTGACAGCTTCTTTTGAGAAGATCCACCTCCAAGAGAGTGTTCAGAAGGGCTCCTTGGGGCTCACACCCTGCGGAGAGGGTGCCATGGGTGCCACCACCCACACACCAGCGATGGATCAATCCCACCAAAAACAGGATGGGAAGAGGGCAGAGACCTTGTTTGGAGCATCCAGGGGTTCCTGAAGTCAATATATCTTTTATTAACAGAATCCTGAGCTGGATGGATCTGGAGAAGTTGGTTTGGCTGTTTCTACACCAAAGCAGGATTGTCTCTCCCTAAAGTGGTACAGTTCATCTTCTTCCTCCATCCCTTCATGGATGGAGAGATGGCAGGTCCACAATGTGTCTCCAGGAGGCTGATCAACCCTCTGAGCATCCCATGGCCTCTTGTGCTGGTCTCTCCAGCCTGATATGCTGGACCACGGGCCAGGCTCAGGGTGCTGAGCTGGGTCAGGGGGAAAGACCAGCGGGAGGTGGACCCAGAGACACCTTGTCATGTCCCCAGCACCCACCCAAGACCTGTGGCTTTCCAGGCTGGAGCTGATCCTCCTTGAGATCTTCCAGGTCTTGCTCTCCATTCCATCCTCCTGCATGTTATCTGAGAAGTCTTGAGCCTTGCAGGAGGTCCCTGCACAACTGATCTGAGATGCCTTGAGCCTTGCACAAGGTCCCTGCAGAACTGATCTGAGATGCCTTGAGCCTCCCAGGAGGTCCCTGCAGAACTGATCTGAGATGCCTTGAGCCTTTTAGGAGGTCCCTGCAGAACTGATCTGAGATGCCTTGAGCCTCCCAGGAGGTCCCTGCAGAACTGATCTGAGATGCCTTGAGCCTCCCAGAAGGTCCCTGCAGAACTGATCTGAGATGCCTTGAGCCTCCCAGGAGGTCCCTGCAGAACTGATCTGAGATGCCTTGAGCCTCCCAGGAGGTCCCTGCACAACTCACTCCCTCTTGCTCCAAAAAGGCCCAAGCAGCTCTTGTCATTTTCTCTCTCTCTCTTTCCTTTTTTTTTTCCCTTTTTTTTTTTTCCTCTCATGGACATTAAAAATCCAAAGGCATATTTAGAGAGCAGACAGCTTTGGGCGGGTGTTGCTGGGCTAAAAGATCTCTTCCTTCCCCAGATACAACCCATTTGTCTGCCTGGCCACCTCCTCCCACCCCGGGAACGGCCGCGCTTGGGTGCACGGAGCTCTCCCCGGCGGGATGAAAGTCTTCGGATAAAAAATTACCCTCAGCTCGCAGCATTCCCTCCTCCTGGCCAAGCTCAGCCTCGCCGGCGAGCAGAGCCGAGCTGCGATGCCTGGCCGGTGATGCAAGGCTCGATTTTTCCAGCACGGTTTTCCCTCGGGCTCCAGGCGCTCCCGCCGGTGCAGCTCCGGGTGCTTTGGGTGTGGAGCTTCGCCAACCTCCACCCGCTCGGGAACCGGCCCTGGAAGCTCTGGAGTTGCAGGCACAGTTGGAGCAGAGCTTTCTTGGTGGTAAGATCTGAGCGTGGCTCTCGTGCCTCGTGGTTTTGGGGGTTTTTTTTTGGGTGGAGCGTTTGCCCCCCCCAACCACACCCAACACCCCCTGGGTATGGGGGCACATATGAGGGGATAAACCTGGGCAGGGTGTGATGAGGGGGCCGGGGGGTCGTGCCACACAGCGCTGAGAGGTGCAGAGAGAGGTGCTGGGGCAGCACCTCCTGCTCTGTCCCCTCGCCCTGCACCAAGGACTCCCTTATGCAAGTGCTGATTGCTCTGGAGCAGCTCCCTGTGCCAACAACAGGCCTGTGCTGGGCTCGGATGCCCTTCATGACCCCCAAGCCCTCACCCCGCACACTCCCAGCACCAGCAGTGCCAGTGCAGGAGCAAATATCGCTGGCAGAATGAGTCCCTCGGGTCTTCCTTGGGGTGACAACCTCGGCCCCTGGGGCACCGCAGCTCCTCCCCAGCCCCGGGAGACGGGGCTGAGCATCACCAGCACCCCGGGGGTGTAGGAGCCCCCAGGGAGGGGGGTTACGGCCCCGGGGGCTGCGGTGGTCGGTACCCCAATCCCAGCCTCGGTGGCCGCGGAGGGGAAGGGGCATCGCACACGCAGGAGCCGAAACAGAGCGGAGAGATGCTCGGGGAGGGCGGCGGGAGGGAAGGGGGGCCAGTTCTGCCTGCGGCCCCCCAGCTCCCCACCGGCCCCGGGGTCGGTCTCTCCTGACCTCTCGGTGAGCGAGGGATTGCGAGCCAGGGAGGGATGGGATCTGCGGGAGCCTCTGCCAAGAGCTGGCTTCAGATCCGCAGGCAGCTCTGGGCTGCATTTCCCCTCCGGCGCGAAGCGGAGCTGGGGTGTCCGGGGTTCACTCCTCGCTGACACCGAACCCCCGAGACCCTCAGCGGCGCGTCGGGCCCCGCGGGGAGGTGAGCAGTGCCCGGGGGCGTGGGGGACCCGCGGGGAGGCGGGGGGCTGGGCCGGGGGTGGGTGGAGGGGATGGAGGGAGGGATGGGAGGATGGAGGGGAGGGAGGGATGCGGGGAGGGGAGGGAGGGCAGCGGCGGGGGGCGCTGGGGGTTGCTGCGGGACTGGGCGCTGGGGCGGGGGGTCCCCGGCCCCCCGGAGGGGCGGTGTCGGCTCCGATAACCCCGCCGCCCGCTCGCAGCCCTATAAAAGCCCCGCCGAGCCCCGCAGCCGCTCCCGCCGCGTCCCCCGCGCCGAGCCCCGGGAGGCACCGCCGGGGCGCAACAGGCCCCCCCGGCCCGGCCACGCGTGAGCGGAGCCCCCCCCGGGGAGGGGGAGCGGGAGGGGAGGCGGAGGGGACGCATCCATCCCCCCATCTCCCCGCCGGGGCCCGGGGAGGTGCCCCCCGGCCGCTGCCCCCTCCCCGAGCGCGGCCCGCGGGGGGCGGAGGGTGCGCGGAGCCGCCGGAGCGGGAGGGGCGGGCGCCGGGGCCCCCCCGCGCCTGGCGCTGCAGGTACCGGGCGGGGGGGGGTGGGGGGACACGGCGCCCGGCGGGGCTCAGCATCGCCCCATCCTTTCGCCAGCATCCTCTCAGCCGGGCCCGCAGCGCCCACCAGCCCGCCCCGGGGCCCCCTCTAGCCCGCACTTGTTGCTGCCCGGCAGGGCTGGGCCGGCTCCCGGTTTAGGGCGGTTTTATTCGGGGGGGTGGTTTGGGAGGGGGTGGAGGTTGCAGCCTCCCCTGCTGTCCCCCGGCAGCCGGCGGTGTCCGGCTCGGCTCCAGCGTGCTCCCCCCGCGGCCAGAGCCGAGCCTAAGCTTCCCCTTTTCTCCTCGCCAGTCCCATCCGTGCCCCCCTCCCGCCTCCGCCGACCCCCAGCTCCTCGCCGGGAGGAAGGGTGCGCGTTCCGTGCATCTCCCATCCACCGAAATCTATGATCAGCTCCGTGTGTGTCTCCTCCTACCGTGGACGCAAGTCTGGGAACAAACCACCCTCCAAAACATGCCTGAAGGAAGAGATGGGCAAAGGGGAAGAGTCGGACAAGATCACCATCAACGTGGGTGGCACTCGGCATGAGACCTACAAGAGCACCCTGCGGACTCTGCCGGGCACCCGCCTGGCCTGGCTCGCCGACCCTGACGCCCAGAGCAACTTCGACTTCGATGGGAAGAGCAACGAGTTCTTCTTCGACCGCCACCCCGGGATCTTCTCCTACGTGCTCAACTATTACCGCACGGGGAAGCTGCACTGCCCCGCGGACATCTGCGGGCCCCTCTTCGAGGAGGAGCTCACCTACTGGGGCATCGACGAGACCGACGTGGAGCCCTGCTGCTGGATGACCTACCGGCAGCATCGCGACGCCGAGGAGGCCCTGGACATCTTCGAGAGCCCCGAGCCCGGCGGAGGGGCCGCTGGGGAGGAGCCTGAGGAGGAAGGGGGTAGGGAGATGGCCCTGCAGCGCCTGGGCATGGATGACAGGCCCCCCGGGGCACCAGGGGCTGCTGGAGGGGGTGGCTGCTGTCGGAACTGGCAGCCCAAGATGTGGGCGCTCTTCGAGGATCCCTACTCGTCCAAGGCAGCAAGGGTAAGGCTGCGGAATGCACCGGTGGGGACGTGGGATGGGTGGGTTGTGTCTTCGTCTCCTCATCCCTGCGGTGAGATGGACTTTCCTCGTGGGTTGTGTGGGCCCCCTTATTGCCATCCAAGGCATGTTGGCCATCACTCATCCTGCAGGACATCTCTTCCATCATCTTCCATCCCACTCCCAGCACATCACACCTTGGCCATCTCCCATCCTGCAGGACACCCCATCCATCATCTCCCAGTCCATTCCCAGCACATCACACCTTGGCCATCTCCCATCCTGCAGGACATCTCTTCCATAATCTCCCAGCCCAATCCCATCACATCCCACCTTGGCCATCTCCCATCCTGCAGGACACCTCTTCCATCATCTCCCAATCCCCTCCCATCACATCCCACCTTGGCCATCTCCCATCCTGCAGGACACCCCTTCCATCATCTTCCATCCCACTCCCAGCACATCACACCTTGGCCATCTCCCATCCTGCAGGACACCCCTTCCATCATCTCCCATCCCACTCCCAGCACATCACACCTTGGCCATCTCCCATCCTGCAGGACACCCCATCCATCATCTCCCAGTCCTCTCCCAGCACATCACACCTTGGCCATCTCTCATCCTGCAGGACACCCCTTCCATCATCTCCCATCCCACTCCCAGCACATCACACCTTGGTCATCTCCCATCCTGCAGGACACCCCTTCCATCATCTCCCATCCCACTCCCATCACATCACACCTTGGCCATCTCCCATCCTGCAGGACATCTCTTCCATCATCTTCCATCCCACTCCCATCACATCACACCTTGGCCATCTCCCATCCTGGCAGGACATCTCTTCCATCATCTCCCAGTCCCCTCCCATCACATCACACCTTGGCCATCTCCCATCCTGCAGGACATCTCTTCCATCATCTCCCAGTCCCCTCCCATCACATCACACCTTGGCCATCTCCCATCCTGCAGGACACCCCATCCATCATCTCCCAAACCCTTCCCAATTCATCACAGAGGAGAAGCTGGGCTTAAACTGGGAACAAGCCCAATCCCTGCCTGCTTTGTGCCCTCAGGTTCTGCCTGGGCACCTCCTGGGCACATGGTGATGAGGGGCTGTCCTTGGCAGGGCAGAGTCCTGGCAGAATTTCAGGATGCTCTAGGATGGGCAGGATGCTTGAGTTCTTCTGGCTGGGTTGTACATGTGCCCCCACCAAACCCACATTCAACAGCCAAGGTGTGGAAAGGGGGTCAGGGAAGCAAATGGGATCCTCATGGCCATCCCCAAGGAGGTTGTGCTCAGAAGCAGCACCACCAAAGGACACCCCCTGGCCCCCTGTCCCCCACTGTCACCGTGTCGATGCTGCCCATGGTGCCCATCAGCTCGTGGTGCCCATCAGCACATGCAAGCCCAGGCCCTCAGCTGTTAACACAGACATGACATGCCCCAACCCCCTCAGCCACACACTGAGGTGCCCACATGAGCACAACCCCAACCAACAGCCCCCCAGGACCCTCCCTGGGCATACAGACAGTCCCTACCCATGGGCACCTGTTGACTCAACCCATGGGCTCAACCCAAGGCAGCACCAACAGGCCCAGGATGTGTCCCTCAAACCCAGGCTCATCTTCAGGCTCTCTGTGCATGGGTCTCCTCTCCCAGCCACTCTCAGATCATGCCCAAAGCGCTGCCCATGCACCCCCAGACACCCACCCCATACCCACCCCTCGTCACACGCAGCTTACCAACCTCACACACACACAGATGGGCATTTGGGATCCAAGTGGAATTCTGGATGTGCTTAGAGGTGTGAAAAAACTGGTCAGTGGCAAGAAATCCTGCAGGCATTTGACACCCACCAGCAGGGGCAGGGGTAGATTTTGGCAGGAAGATGTTCTTGCAACACACACACACACAGAGGATGCTCAGGTTGCTCAGGTGAACTCCTTTTAAAAGGGAGAACCTGCTCCTTTGCTCATCTCTGAGGGCTCATCACACTGGGGAGATGCTCCGAGTTGTGCAAAGCTCCAAATAAAAACTTCAACGAAATTAAAAATAAACCCAAGAACAGTAATTCAACTCTTTTTTTTTTTGTCTGTTTGTTTCCCATGGTGTTGTTTGGATCTGCTTTTCCTGTGTTTTCCTGCTTTCCTGTGTGCTGAGCTGCTGCTGGAAAGGCTTTAGCAGGAGGAATGTGTTGGAGGCAGAAGAGGTGGTTGTGATGGAGCTCTGGCTGGGGCTGGAGTGGGACCAGTTCATACTGGGAGCTCCCTGCACCCTTCCCACTGCTCTGGGCTAAAGACCATGGCAATGGTCACCCTTTCAGGTCACCCCCAGAAAATACTCCAATGTGACTGAGGAGAAGGGAAACTGGGGCACAAAGCAGTGAAACCACCCCAAGTGAGTCCAACCTGCCCAGTGCTCCCAGTTCCCGGGCTGGAGTTGACATCCATCACTGGGATGCTCTGGGATCCACAAGCACCTCCATGGGTGGAGCATTCCTGGTGCTGCCCTGATGTTTTGGGGTGGTTGGGATTTCTTTACTTCTGTCCTGTTTTGGGGTGCTGAGGTTTGGGGTGCTTGGCATTTCTTCAACTCTACCCCATTTTAGGGTCTCCCCCTTCCTTTCCAGGTCCAAAGGGAGTTACTGGGAGTTCTCCAGAGCAGCCAGTCTGGTGCATTTTGCCAAACCTTGAGAATCAGCAGCCCCAGCTGTCCATGTGCACCCTCAGCTGTGCCACTGCCATGACTAAGAGTCCTGGGAGCCGAATTTCTCGGCCCCTACTTCCAAACTCCAATTACTTGGAGCTCCTCAATATTTTTCCTGCTCTGGGGAATTCTGACCTCACTTCCATGGGCACCCCCAGGCTGGTGAGCCCCTGTAGGGTGATGGATTTTTTTGGGAACACCCATCTCAAGGTGCTGAGTGCAGGTTGAGCTCGTGTAGATCACCCAGCAGGGCTTCTTTGGTGGGAGTTCTGGTGGTACTGGACAAAATGCATCGATTTTATTTTGTTTTAAATATATTTTGGGAAAAGAACTTGAGTTTGGAGCAGAGACTGAGTGAGACATTTTGGGTCAGACACAAAAGTGGAGCAGCACTGTTGGTTTTGGGGGGGACACACGATGGTTTGCACCAGCTTTGAACCTGAGTCTCCTATTTTTAGAGGTTGTTTTTGCTTCTGGGACTAAATCAGGTCTCACCTCACACTCACACAGCAGAGCTGCTTCATTACCTGAGTGTTCACAGGGTCTCACTCCCTTCCTTGGGGTTTTATTTCTCCCTACCTTGCTCTGAGCGCAAGTTTTTATCCTTCAGGTTTTCCTGAGATTCCCCACACAGGGAAACTCAGGAATGTGACTCAGCCCTTGGCTGGAAGCAGATTATTTTGGCTGTGCCACCACCGTGTAGAGACACTTGTCTGGCTAAAGTGGCCTCAGGATCCCTCTTTGCATTGGATTTGCTTCCCAAATGGCTCATTGGCCTTTGGAGCCACACGTGATCCAGCGGGGTCTGACTGAGGGGTGAGGAGCATCTCATCCCCCACCCCTGAGCAGGTGTCTGGGGTGGGAGAATCACCTTCCAGAGGCTTCTGCAGCAGTTAATGCCTGGTTGAACCTTCCCACCGAACTCCTGGAGCGCTCTCTGTGCCACCCCCCATGGGTTTGCCCTCGGGGACACCCCTGGGGGATGCTCCTGGCAGGCTCTGGGCTGCCAGAATGGGCTTGGGTTTTTCTTCAGCGTGACTCAGGCTGTCTGTGCTGCTGATTCACTCCAGCCAAGGACCAAGGCTGTCTCCTGGAGCAGCCTCTGGAGCAGCTCTGCCCAAAGCAGCCTCTTGTGTGGGTTGGACAGCAAACGGTCTCATCCTGCTCAGTGCTGGTGCAGCAAAGGGGCTGGAGCAGGATCTGCTCCTGGGGAGCCAAACCTGCTGGTTTGGGGCTGGAGGAAAGTAGAACAGGAGCTTTTCTGCTCAGAGGCTCTTTAGTTTTTGGGGAGTTCTTGGAAATAAATGCTCTGGGTAAAGGACTCCTCATGAGCTCATCCTGCTGAGAGGGAGCTGAGCAGGATTGATGGGGCACCACAGGGTGGGTCCTTCTGACACAGCCTCTGATTTCCACCCTCCTCGCTGATATCCACAGGCAGGAAGTGGCATGGAAGGGGCAAAGGTCTCACTGGTCTGGCAGAGGGGACAGATGGGAACATCTGGGTGTCACCAGGTCCAGGCCTCAGCAGGAGACAGCTCTTTCTGCTCCTCTCCTTGTCCTGCTCTCTTAGTCCTGGGACCTTCTGTGGGCACATCACCCACCACTGACCCTCAGGGAGCAAGGAGGGGGTGAAAGGCCATCTCTGACACATCCAGACCCTGAACCTCACGGTCATGAATGATGGGAACCTCTCGTCTGGTGTGGTTTGGGATGAATGTGGGAGAAAGCTCTTTGAATTTGGCCTCTTAAAATTTAGAAGTTAAACTCTTTAATTTTGTGTCTGTTCCCAGTGGAGTCTTGCTCCAATCCCAGGCTGTTCCAGGTCTCCCTTCATCCCCATCACTGTCATTTCTGGCCCATCTCCAGCTGCAGCTGGAGCCCCTTGGACACGCTGTAGCACTTTGAGAAAGGTTCTGGACCGATGGCTGCAGACACTGAGGTTTGCTGCCAACTCCTGGGACAGGCCCAGGGACCCCTCCCCGCTCCCCACCCATGGTCATGGGCTGGTGGGGGTGTTTGGAGCCTCCCCCAAAGAGAAGAGGTCACCCCACATCACTCACGGCCCCGTGTAACTCCTGCTTTCCCAGGTCGTGGCTTTCGCCTCCCTTTTCTTCATCCTGGTCTCCATCACAACCTTCTGCCTGGAGACACACGAGGCCTTCAACATCGACGTCAACGTGACGGAGACCCTCGTGGTGGGCAACACCACGACGGTGCTGCTGACGCACAAGGTGGAGACGGAGCCCATCCTCACCTACATCGAGGGCGTCTGCGTCCTGTGGTTCACCCTCGAGTTCCTGGTTCGCGTCATCTGCTGCCCAGACAAGCTCCTCTTCGTCAAAAACCTCCTCAACATCATTGACTTCGTGGCCATCCTGCCCTTCTACCTGGAGGTGGGACTCAGTGGCTTGTCCTCCAAAGCCGCGCGGGACGTGCTGGGGTTCCTGCGGGTGGTTCGTTTCGTGCGGATCCTGCGCATCTTCAAGCTGACACGGCACTTTGTGGGGCTGCGGGTGCTGGGCCACACCCTCCGCGCCAGCACCAACGAGTTCCTGCTGCTCATCATCTTCCTGGCCTTGGGGGTGTTGATTTTCGCCACCATGATCTACTACGCCGAGCGCATCGGGGCCAAGACGTCCGACCCCACCGGGAGCGACCACACCCACTTTAAGAACATCCCCATCGGGTTCTGGTGGGCCGTGGTCACCATGACCACCCTTGGTTATGGTGACATGTACCCCAAGACCTGGTCTGGGATGGTGGTGGGCGCGCTGTGCGCCCTGGCGGGGGTGCTCACCATCGCCATGCCCGTGCCCGTCATCGTCAATAACTTTGGGATGTATTATTCCTTGGCCATGGCCAAGCAGAAGCTGCCAAAGAAGAAGAAAAAGCATATACCCCGTCCAGCCCCTCTGGACTCACCCACCTATGGCAAATCCGAGGAGAATTCCCCCCGGAACAGCACCCAGAGCGACACCTGCCCCTTGGCCACAGAGGAGGGGGCGACCGAGCGGAAACGATCAGGTGAGACCCCAAAGTGGGGGGGGAGCAGGGAGGGGGACACCTCTGGGAGCACCCAAGGCAGTAGTTTTGTTCCCCTGTGTCCCAGAGCCCCTGGTGATGGTGCAGGGTGTGACCTCCAGCTCTGGGGTGGGTGAGAAGTTGGTGTGGAAGGATGTTGGGGGGTCTGTTGGTGGACCAGGGTGTGTCCTCCAGCTCTGGAGTAGGAGAGAAGTTGGTGTGGAAGGATGCCTGGGGGGGTCTGTTGGTGGACCAGGGTCTGCCCTCCAGCTCTGGGGTGGGAGACAAGTAGGTGTGGAAGGGTGTTGGGTGGTCTGTTGGTGGACCAGGGTTTGGCCTCGTGGGAGAGAAGTTGGTGTGGAAGGATGTTGGGGGGCCCTGTTGGTGGACCAGGGTCTGGCCTCCAGCTCTGGGGTGGGTGAGAAGTTGGTGTGGAAGGATGTTGGGGGGCCCTGTTGGTGGACCAGGGTGTGTCCTCCAGCTCTGGGGTGGGAGAGAAGTTGGTGTGGAAGGGTGTTGGAGGGTCTCTTGGTGGACCAGGGTGTGTCCTCCAGCTCTGGGGTGGGTGATAAGTTGGTGTAGAAGGGTGTTGGGGGCCTGTTGGTGGACCAGGATGCTGCAGATCAAGTTCCTCCCCCCAAGAAAGGGGGAAAGGCCATATCCTGCTCTCCTGATGGCACAGATCAACTTACATGGTGGGATTCCAGGTGTCCCTACTGAGCCCACCTCTCCCTCATCCTGGCAGAGGTAAGGCCACTTGCCCAGCTCCCACCTTAGCCTGGCCATGATCTTGGGATAGATTTTCCTTTGCTTCCTTCCACCATAAATCATGGAAACCTTCTCCAAAATGGACAAATCCATGGGCATTTCCTGGGGCCTGACCCCACCTCCCCATTCTTGTGGGAGGTAAAATTCCCAAACCCTGAGCAAAAGCAGCCCCTGTACATTTATTATTTGCTCTCATGCTGAAGTTTGGGGCTTGGCCAGTCCTTCCTTTGGGTCAGGAGAGGGCATGGCCTCAGTTTTAGGCAGTTACTGGTGGGCACCACCCCTTGGGCTCAGCCTGGGGGTCAGTGAGAGCCCTGCCCTGGTGTCAGCGTGGCCACAGCAGCTGTTCTGCCTTTTAACTCTTTGTTTGCTGCCCTTTCACTCTTGGTTTGCTGCCCTTTCACTCTTGGTTTGCTGCCCTTTCACTCTTGGTTTGCTGCCTTTGGCACCTCTGGAGCAGCTGAAACAGGAGGACCGTGGTGGGCTTGTGTCCTGCCCCAACATGATGCTCTCTGACACCAGCCCTGAGCAGCTGCACATCTGGAACATGTGTCTCACAGTGCCCTTCCCCTGTAGGGACCCAGGGAGCTCTGAATGCCCCAAACAGCCCCTGTCCTTTCTGAGCCTCCCTTTCCCCCATGGCTGCACATCCCACGTGCCCCAGGAGCCCTGGAATTGGGAGCAGGAGCTGTGGGGGAGCAGCTCAACCTCACCCCTTCACCACAACACCCACCAGGAGCTCAGGCCAGGCCCTCACGTGGCAGAGCCTCCTCTCACCCAGGGAACCAGAGAGTCAGGTGACATAAATTAGCACTTCCCACCATCCCGAGCAGCCGCTTCCTCAGCGGTGTGAATTTTTGGAGAGCTGATTCCCACCAATCAAGTGGGTGGATCTCAAAGACCTGGGGTGTTTCTTCCCCAGCTTTGGCTTCATGCAGGATTTATAACCCTGAGCAGGGCTACAGCTACTTCTTTCCTGCTTGGATTTGAGTCTGGGATGGTCCTGCTCCCCTGGACACCCCAAATTAACATGTCCAGGCTGGGATTGTCCTGGAATTAGTGGGATTGTTCTGGACCATCTACAACCTGGTTGCATCTTCTTCTTTGAATGGTCTGACCTCACCTTTCTGACCACCACAAGTACTTTACCAGCTGCTGATGGGTCTCTGCCCCCTCCTTGCAGACTCCAAGCAGAATGGGGAGGCCAATGTGGTGCTGTCTGACGAGGAGCAGCCGCTGTCGCCGACAGAGGAGGGGAAACGGCCCATGCGCCGCTCCAGCACCCGGGACAGGAACAAGAAATCCTCCACGTGCTTCCTGCTGGCCACGGGGGACTTCTCCTGTGCAGCTGATGGAGGTATCCAGAAAGGTATGGCTGGAGAAGAGAGCTGGAGGTTTGTTGTCCATCCAAGGCAGGGCTTTCTCTCCTGGCTCTCCTCTGCTCCCCAAGCCCACGTGTTCCTGCCTCTCTCCACGTGTTCCTGCCTCTCTCCACATGTTCCTGCCTCTCCATCTGCTTCATCTCCGTCCACCACATCTCCCTGTGCTGGCTCCACACTTTCTGTTTTCTTCTCCCCCCTGATTGCCCCTGGTTGGGGTCTATGACCCTGTTGCTGGTGGCACTGCCCTCCTTGGGGACAGGTGTTTTGCTCCCCAGTGCTCCAAATTCTCCTGCCCTTCCCACTCTACTCTCTGGATTTCAAGCCCCATGTCTGGGTGGTGTGAGGGGACCATCTCTCCTGGGCACGTGGTGAGGTTGTGACTGAAGGTGATCAAAAGGTTTTCAGTAGGGAAAAGAAACTCCCCAGGTTTTCCTTTGCTCTCCCCTTCCAATGGCTTTGGGTGGGTTCGAGCGTGGGTGGCTGTGATGTGTCAAGTTCTGTCTTCCCAGAAGGTCTGGGCTGCCAGAAAGGCTCCTCTGGCTTTGGAAAGGGAGTTGTGCTTAAATGTTGAGGTTTTCCATGAGAAACTGAGGGGGAGATGAGTCAGGAAAACACAAAACTCTTCCTGCCATGACAAAACAAAGTCCTCTTCAGCCTGGCCCCATCTTTCTCTGCCCCAATCCCACCAGGCAGCCCCAGGGAGGGCAAATCCAGTGCCACAGAATCCATCTGCAGCCTCGATTGCTGGGATGATTCTCTTGGCACAGCTCAGTTTTTTGGCTCTGCAGGGGTTTTTTTTATGTCCAGGGTGGTGTGGGATGATGAAGATGCAGAGCTGACCTACTTCCACCTCCTTGGTACCAACTGATACTCCCAGGGAATGGTGCCTGGAGCTGGGACCAGGCAGGAGAAGGGATGATGAGCTGCACCCCAAGATCTGCTGGTGCTTTGGTGACCCTCAGGGGTCTGCTCCTTGTGGAACTGCTTGTGATGGCAGAGCCTGGATGGGCTCCAGATGCAGGGGAGGTGTCTGGGGGCAGCCACATTTATCACAGTAGTAGAAGCAAATTGGTTGTTTCCTCCTGGGAAATGAAGGATTCCCTTTGGCATTCCCACTCATCTGTAGAAAGAGGAAAAGAAATGAAAACCTTTGCTCATCTCTGGGCAAATACCATCAAATATTTGCTTGAAGAGCTTCCTGGTTTTTTCCTGGGAGTGCCTTTTCCTTTGAAGTTGGTCTCTTTGCTTAATGCCTGTTAATGTGAAGGGGTGAGGGGGCTCCAGGCCTGCTCCAGACTGGGAGGAGGAGGCTGAGCTGGAAGGGATGAAAGCCAGTGCTGATCTTCATCCTTAGAAAATGCTGAGGTCGGGCATCTCCTCAGCTGAAGCATTTGAACCTGGTCCTGCTGGAGCCTGGAGGAGCTCTCAGAGCTGAGGATCCAGAGCTGCTTTCACTGCTGGCAAATCCATCTCTGGGAGAGGAGACAGGAGGTTCCTCTCCTTGTGTGGTGGCAGTGGCATCTTTTGGAAAGGGCACTGTGGTGGTCATTTTTGGGGTGTTCTGGTGCCTTCCCTGCAGATGTCAGAGTGCTGTCTACAGGTTTCAGTAGAGGTGTAGGGGGGTCACTTATCCCCACGTTGCTGAAATGGTGTTGCACCTGGAGAAAGGTGGATCCACAAGGGCTTCAGGGATGCTTGAGAACTTCGGGGAAGAGGAAACCTCACTACCTGTGTCCTGCTTGTGGGATCCTGTCCTGGGCCAGGGCTGCCCTGGTGAAATGCTCCAGTGGTCAGGGGTGACCAGAGGTGACCAGAGATGACCAGAGGGCAGAGCAGGAACCGTTGGGAGCTGCAGTGGCTCCTCTTGCCTCAGTCCTGATTTATCTCCTGCTGAGGCTGTTTGTTCTGGTACTGGGTTCTTGGCAGCTCTGCAAATTGAGATGAGCTTGGTTCTGAGCCCGCCTCACTGATGGCCATCTGTCAGATCCTGGGACAGGTACTGGTGTCTGTGCAAGCTGTGGAGAGCAGGAGATGGAGCTGGTTCAGGGAGAAGCTGCAGGTCTCAATATCCATTGTGGTTCAGGCCCAGTTGCAGTGTTGGGTCTTGTTGGGGCAGCTCAAAGAGAACAGCTACCCCTAATCCCCACCCCTTGGACCTGGGGAACTGGATCCTGTGTGGATTCCCATGTGGAATGTGTTTCTTGTCCCTCTGGATGCTTCCAGTCGTGTTACTTTGCTGCTTTGCTGCCAGGGATGGTTTCAGAGCCCTGATCTCCCCTCAGCAGATCCCCAAAGGGTGTCCTGCTGGGCCCAGACACGTTGGCAGGAGGCTGGTTTGGAATGTGAGGATTATGGAGGCAGGAGGAGTCCACACCCTCCATGCCCGTGAGATCACTTATCATGGAATCCTTTAGGTTGGAAAAGAGCTCCAAGATCAAGTCCCACCATTCCTCCCACCCTGCCCATGTCTCCAAGTGCCACATCCACCCCTCTTTTAAATACCTTTATCAGCCCATTCACGTGGCACAGCAGCAGTTCTGGGCTCAGTGGCCCAACCCAGACCCTCATGGAGCTGATTTTTCCCTCTGTCTCCTGCTGTCAGTGCAGGGCCCTGACCTGGGGTGGAACTGGGGGTGCCCGCATGAGCTCCCAGCTCTGGGGAGCAAGGACCAGCCCAGACTGGCACAGGAACACCATGCCAGGCCTCTGTCACAACCAGGCACAGGCATTCCTGGGCACTGCTGCCTCCCTGCTCCACCCCTTCCCATCTGCTCCCTCCCAGCCTCCATGGGGTGCACTGGGGGCTGAGTGGTTCCTGTGGGAAGCTCAGCCTGGCAGGACCCCCTGGGTGTCACACAGTGTGCCCCAACTCCTCTGTTGGCAGCAAACCCCTTCATAAAACAGTCCCAGTGACTCCAGGGAGCACTGGAGTTACTGGGATTCTGGCTCTGTTAATGAACTGCACCAGGGCAATTAGCAGAGCATGACCCTCTGGTGCTTTGTGGCTTCACCTGGCCCTGGGCTTGGTGGGCAACCAGGGTGGGCACCAGGGATGGAGCCCTGAGCTCCTTCCCAGGAGTTCCTGCAAGTGTGACTTGGGCATAAACTGATGGATAGAATGGAGTGTTGGGGCTTTGGGCAGGTTTGCCCCTGGAGTTACTGAAGGTCCCTGGAGTGTTATAGTTTGAGCTGGCAAAATGCCAACTGCCTGGTACCCAGTCAAAAAGTCCACTCCCAGAGCAGGAGAGTGAGGGAAAACAGCAGAAATGAGGCTTTAAACACAGTGAGGTTTTATATTTATACAGAGAAGAGGAGAGCTTAACACAGAATATGAAATAGCACAGAGTGACAGGAAACAACAACAGGCTCACCGAGGTCGCCCCAGCTAACAGGTGAAACTCCAAACCAACCAAACCCCCTCCCCAAAGGAAACCTCCCAGCAAGAGGGAAAGAGGAATTAACAGGAATGTGCTCACGTCCCCGGCTAAGCAGACATGCCGACCGGCAGGAGGGCCTGATATCAGCAGTCAGGGAGTGGGAACCATCCTGGTCAGAAGCATGGACTGAAGATCCCAGAGACTCCTCCCACCTTGCTTGTTATACTCCCCGACACATCAAGGATCAGCCCCAGCATCAGTTCAGCTTGGGTCCTTGGCCTTTTGGTTAAAGTCACAGTTCCAAGTTCAGGACTGGTTCACAGGTTAGGGCTGCCTTATCGTTGGACGTCATGGGATACCAGTATCAGCTTTGTTTGGGTCTTTCTCATCTGGTGTCTGGTTTCCTGCAAAACACAACTCAAGGCACACAGTTAGGTTTTCCCCAAGGCTAGGTTGCCTTGGGGCACGCACTGGATCTCAGCATCTTGTCTCATCACCCACCAGGTATTCCCAGGCCCTTGGGCAAAAACAATCCCAGGAATGGGTTTGCTTTCGCCGAGGATGGAGCCCTGAGGGATGGAGCCCTGAGCTCCTTCCCAGGAGTTCCTGCAAGTGTGACTTGGGCATAAACTGATGGATAGAATGGAGTGTTGGGGCTTTGGGCAGGTTTGCCCCTGGAGTTACTGAAGGTCCCTGGAGTGTTATAGTTTGAGCTGGCAAAATGCCAACTGCCTGGTACCCAGTCAAAAAGTCCACTCCCAGAGCAGGAGAGTGAGGGAAAACAGCAGAAATGAGGCTTTAAACACAGTGAGGTTTTATATTTATACAGAGAAGAGGAGAGCTTAACACAGAATATGAAATAGCACATAGTGACAGAAAACAACAACAGGCTCACCGAGGTCGCCCCAGCTAACAGGTGAAACTCCAAACCAACCAAACCCCCTCCCCAAAGGAAACCTCCCAGCAAGAGGGAAAGAGGAATTAACAGGAATGTGCTCACGTCCCCGGCTAAGCAGACGTGCCGACCGGCAGGAGGGCCTGATATCAGCAGTCAGGGAGTGGGAACTGTCCTGGTCAGAAGCAGGGACCAAAGAGAGAAGAGACTCCTCCCACCTTGCTTGTTATACTCCCCGACACATCAAGGATCAGCCCCAGCATCAGTTCAGCTTGGGTCCTTGGCCTTTTGGTTAAAGTCACAGTTCCAAGTTCAGGACTGGTTCACAGGTTAGGGCTGCCTTATCGTTGGACGTCATGGGATACCAGTATCAGCTTTGTTTGGGTCTTTCTCATCTGGTGTCTGGTTTCCTGCAAAACACAACTCAAGGCACACAGTTAGGTTTTCCCCAAGGCTAGGTTGCCTTGGGGCACGCACTGGATCTCAGCATCTTGTCTCATCACCCACCAGGTATTCCCAGGCCCTTGGGCAAAAACAATCCCAGGAATGGGTTTGCTTTCGCCGAGGATGGAGCCCTGAGGGATGGAGCCCTGAGCTCCTTCCCAGGAGTTCCTGCAAGTGTGACTTGGGCATAAACTGATGGATAGAATGGAGTGTTGGGGCTTTGGGCAGGTTTGCCCCTGGAGTTACTGAAGGTCCCTGGAGGAATCCAACACTTTTATGAAGTGCTGCCCCAAACTGTGGTGTTGGAGAATTAATCAGACAAAGCAGAGTAATTTTGGCCCCATTCCTGTGCCCGTTTCCATTTTTTTTTTGTTATCCAGAGATTGGATCAAGAGGGCAAAGAGCATCCCTATAAAACTGTATCACCACCAAGGCTTCCAGCAAGCCCCAACCTCTGACACCTCCCACCAAACTGGTGTTGTTTGGGTGCTGGATCCAGAGTTATCCCAAACTTTTGGGGACTGTTGAATCTCAGCAGGATCCCTTCCCACACACAGGGCTCAGGGTGGCAGGGAAAGACCTGAGTCCTCCCCAGAGCCACAGCTCTCCCAGGAAAAGAGCAAGGAGGAAGGATGGTGCAGATTTTTGGGATGTTGGGGGTAGCAGGGGGGTCTTTGCAGCAGCTGCTGTAGGTGGGAAACATCCCCAGGTCCTCCCCAGCTGTCTCAATTCTCTCCTCACACTCTGTGTGGATCCAAGCCAGAAAATAAATCAGGGAATTGCTCCTCTCCTCAGGGCCTGATTCAGCTCCTGCTTCCACTGCAGGGACTGGGAAAGCTTGGCTGGAGTCAGCAACAGGTTTGTCCCTCTGTCCCCTGGACCTGCCTCTGCTTGGAGAATGTGGAGCTCCTGGGGACTGAGTGGTGGGAAAGGGTGGAAGAAGCCTCGTGCTCCCTGCTGGTGCTCCAGCTGGGAAATGATTCGGGAAAATACAGAAAAAGGGGATAGAAATCAGGTTTAAAGTGCTGTGGAGCCTTTAGCAGGTGGGGCTCTTCTCTCAGCATCCTCCCTGGGGAGATGCTGGGATTGCTCCAGTGAGTGTTAATTCCTGCTCTGAGCCTGAAGCAGCTTGGCTGGACCAGCACCCTCAAAGCAGAACCCAAAATGCCCCATTTTGGAGTGTGGGAGAGGGGCACAGGGAGGGATTCCAAGCTTGGCACTGCCCAGGGGGCTGCCCATCACCCTGTTTCTCAGCTGTCAGGAGCTGCTCTCTCCATCCCCCCCATTCACTTCCATCCTCGGGGAGATACTGGGATTGCTCCAGTGTTGATTCCTGCTCTGAGCCTGAAGCAGCTTGGCTGGACCAGCACCCTCCAAGCAGAACCCAAAATTACCCATAAACACCCCGGGGTGTGGGAGAGGGGCACAGGGAGAGATTCCAAGCCTGGCACTGCCCAGAGGGTTGCCCATCACCCTGTTTCTCAGCTGTCAGGACCTGCTCTCTCCATCCCCTCCATTCACTTCCATCCTCCCTGGGGAGATGCTGGGATTGCTCCAGTGTTGATTCCTGCTCTGAGCCTGAAGCAGCTTGGCTGGACCAGCACCCTCAAAGGAGAACCCAAAATTACCCATAAACACCCCGGGGTGTGGGAGAGGGGCACAGGGAGGGATTCCAAGCCTGGCACTGCCCAGGGGGTTGCCCAACACGCTGGTTTTCAGCTGTCAGGAGCTGCTCTCTCCATCCCCCACATTCACTTCCATCCTCCGGGAGATGCTGGGATTGCTCCAGTGAGTGTTAATTCCTGCTCTGAGCCTGAAGCAGCTTGGCTGGACCAGCACCCTCCAAGGAGAACCCAAAATGCCCCATTTTGGAGTGGGGGAGAGGGGCACAGGGAGGGATTCCAAGCCTGGCACTGCCCAGGGGGCTGCCCATCACCCTGTTTTTCAGCTGTCAGGACCTGCTCTGTCCATCCCCCCCATTCACTTCCATCCTCGGGGAGATACTGGGATTGCTCCAGTGTTGATTCCTGCTCTGAGCCTGAAGCAGCTTGGCTGGACCAGCAACCTCCAAGGAGAACTCAAAATGCCCCATAAACACCCCGGGGTGTGGGAGAGGGGCACAGGGAGGGATTCCAAGCCTGGCACTGCCCAGAGGGCTGCCCATCACCCTGTTTCTCAGCTGTCAGGACCTGCTCTGTCCATCCCCCCCACAATTTCCATCCTCCCTGGGGAGATGCTGAGATTGCTCCAGTATTCCTGCTCTGAGCCTGAAGCAGCTTGGCTGGACCAGCACCCTCCAAGGAGAACCCAAAATGCCCCATTTTGGAGTGGGGGAGAGGGGCACAGGGAGGGATTCCAAGCTTGGCACTGCCCAGGGGGTTGCCCATCACCCCATTTCTCAGCTGTCAGGACCTACTCTGTCCATCCCCCCCATTCACTTCCATGCTCCTGCTTTCCCTGGATTCTGCTGGTGCTCGGGAAGGGCTCAGGCTCGGCTGGGTTTGCATGTTGAGGCAGGTGCAGGGGCAGGGACCTCGGGCTCAGCATGGCCAGGGAGCACTGGAGCACCTCCCAAACCAGGAGCATGGCTCAGCATGGCCAGGAGCATCACTCATTCTCCATATTTTGGGAGCAGGTCCAGGGAACAGACTCAGCTTTAACAGTGCTGCTGGTTGGACCTTAAAATCCAATTTTCAGTGCAAATAATTAGTGCCTTTCCAGCAAGAGAAGGGGCTTTTGACCCATGAGGGCGTTTCTTCTGGCTGTTTGCTTTTCCAGTAAAAGCTGGAGCAATTCCTGGCTCTTTGGAGGGAGTGTGAATTGTTCCTGTGCTTAAAGAAATAGAAATACTTGCCCTCCGATGCAATTCCTTATGGAAAATAATGAGCATTTCTACCTGCTCCTTTGCACACAGGAAGGTGTCAGCAACAGCTTGGGGTTTGGAACTCGGAGCTGTGGGAATGACTCCTTCCAAATCCCATGTTTGTTTGAGTCCTGCTGCTTTTCCCTGTCTGCTTCAGCCCACAAACCCCTCAGTGTCCTCCTTCATTCAGAGAAATTTGGGAAATCCAACACCCCCAGAAGCGATTTGGTCTCCCAGGATTGCAATGCCCCAAATCCTGGATTTGGACAGGGGGGAAAGGTCTGGAGGATCTCAGCCCTCAGAAAGCCCTTCCTGAATTTATTTAGGGGGTTGATTGGGGTGTGGGGCTGGGGCCCCCCAGCTTTCTAAGCCTCGGGAATGCACCTCAGTGTCCTCCTTCATTCAGAGAAATTTGGGAAATCCAACCCCCCCAGAAGTGATTTGGTCTCCCAAGATTGCAGTGCCCCAAGTCCTGGATTTGGCCAGCAAGTCTGGAGTGTCTTAACCCCCAGAAAGCCTTTCCTGAAATTTTAGGGGGTTGATTGGGGTGTGGGTTTGAGTCCTGCTGCTTTTCCGTCTGCTTCAGCCCACAAACCCCTCAGTGTCCTCCTTCATTCAGAGAAATTTGGGAAATCCAACACCCCCCAGAAGCGATTTGGTCTCCCAGGATTGCAACACCCCAAGTCCCAGATTTGGCCAGGGGGGAAAAATCTGGAGTGTCTTAATCCCCAGAAAGCCTTTCCTGGATTTTTTAGGGGGTTGATTGGGATGTGGGGCTGGGGCCCCCCAGCTTTCCAAGCCTCGGGAATGCACCTCAGTGTCCTCCTTCATTCAGAGAAATTTGGGAAATCGAACACCCCCCAGAAGTGATTTGGTCTCCCAGGATTGCAGTGCCCCAAGTGTCGGATTTGGCCAGGGGGGAAAGTCTGGAGGATCTCAGCCCTCAGAAAGCCTTTCCTGGATTTTTTAGGGGGTTGATTGGGGTGTGGGTTTGAGTCCTGCTGCTTTTCCCTGTCTGCTTCAGCCCACAAACCCCTCAGTCTCCTCCTTCATTCAGAGAAATTTGGGAAAAGCAAAATCCAACACCTCCCAGAAGTGATTTGGTCTCCCAGGATCGCAGTGCCCCAAGTGTCGGATTTGGCCAGGGGGGAAAAGTCTGGAGGATCTCAGCCCTCAGAAAGCCTTTCCTGGATTTTTTAGTGGGTTGATTGGGGTGTGGGGCTGAGGCCCCCCAGCTTTCCAAGCCTCGGGAATGCACCTCAGTGTCCTCCTTCATTCAGAGGAATTTGGGAAATCCAACACCCCCTAGAAGTGATTTGGTCTCCCAGGATTGCAACGCCCCAAGTCCCAGATTTGGCCAGGGGGGAAAGTCTGGAGGATCTCAGCCCTCAGAAAGCCTTTCCTGGATTTTTTAGGGGGTTGATTGGGGTGTGGGGCTGGTCCCCCCAGCTCTCCGAGCCTCGGGAATGGCCCTGCTCGGCTCTAACTGTGTGTTTTCTCCACCCAAGGCTGTGGCAAATCGCGGAGCCTGAGCAGCATAGTCGGGGTGGCCGGAGCCGCGGCGGGCTCGGTCCCGCTCACGTCCCGCTGCAGCTCCCCCTGTCCGCTGCAGAATCCCTGCTCTCCTGTCCCCTCCATCCTCTAAAACACCTCCTGGACCCTGCTCTGTGCCGTTCTGCTCCGCCCCCTCCTTCCCAACACCTGCGGTTTCCAGAGCCCGAGCTGGATCTCCATCCCCAGGAGCTGGTTCTGACCCTCTCCAGCTCTCCCTGCCCTGCTCTGCAGGAGCTGTAACATCTCCCCCGACCTTGCCTCTCACCTCCATGTGCTCAGGACTGTCCCTGGAGTATTTTGGGGTATTTTCCAACCCCTCAAAACCTCATTCATCCCAAATGAACAGGCCTGTGGTTCCCTCTGGTGCCGAGCCCTCCCTCCCGTGGGCTGGTGGCTCAAGGGTGGTGGAAACACAAGAAGGACACGTTGACTCATAAAATTATATCTCATTCTGCTGGAAATGGCTGAGTTCATATAATTTTAGGTTCTGGTTTGGGTTTTTTTTTTAAACCAGCCTCAAATTTCTGGAGGCAACAGATGAATAAACCTCTATTCCCTGCCCAGCAGTGGTTCCCTCTTGTTTTGTGCCTTTTTCTGCCTAAATCACACTTGTTCTTTCACTGATTGTGTCTGAATCTCCATCCAGCCTCAGGGATGGGCCTTGGAAACCAGCCCTGAGGTCCTGTGGAGGCTGGAGGGCCCTGGGAAAGGCTGGAATAATGGGTAGGGATGGTCCCAGGAGGAGTTGGGAGGTGGTGGAAGGAGGAAAAAGGATCCCTGGGAAAGCTGGTGGTGAACAGTGAACAGTGGGGGACAGGAGAGATTTGAGACAAAATGATGCCTAAATGGAAAGAGGGGATGAATCCCTGTTTGAGATGGACACAGGGTGGTGGGGCAGAGCATTCCCAAGGGAATGGGAGCTGGGTTTGAACCAGATCCTTGCCATCCTGAGGGGGATGAGGCTGCAGTGATGACCTCCCTGCTGAACCGCTGCCTTTTGCTCACTGGGGGTTTTTTTGGGTGGTTTTGGATGATCTCAGGTGTCTTCTGGAACTCCAACAAACCCTCCAGTCCCTGATTTCTGGCTCATTTCTTTCCCTGTTGGGTTTGGGGGCTGCAAGGGGCTGCTGTAGGGGGTGCAGCCCTGCTCTGGAATCCCACCCTGGTGTGCTCTCAACCTCTTTCCTCACCCTGAGCAAGTCAGGGCTGCGGCCTGGAGACTTTCCTGGGGAGCAGAGCTCAGTTTTGGGGGTATTTAAAAAGAACAGCCCCAAAAGCCTTTTGGGGGTCAGGACCTTCCCCTCCATCATGGCCAAGGCAGAGCTGGTGCTCAGGGAGTGATGCACAGTGAGGATCCCTCTGAGCTGGGGCTGGGCAAAGGTTGGACTTGGTGATCTTGGAGGTCTTTTCCAACCTTAGTGATTTCTGTGGTTCCATGGCCCTGCATCTGAAAGCAGCCAGGATGGATTTTGGCACATCCCAGGATGGATTTTGGCACATCCCACAGGGAGCCAGACCCCTCCTGCTCCATCCCAGGCTCCCTCTGCCTCAGTTCCCCTCAGTGCCCAGAAGGAGCTGCCAGAAGGAGCCACTTCCACCCCCCAAAGCACCAACAGCCCCAAGTTCTTCCACGGGGCCAACAGGAAGTTCTTCCCTTTTATTTTGCTTTTCTTCCCTCCTCCCCCTGTGGAGCTGAAGAGAAGCAGAAAAGAGGTGGAATAATTTGGTGCCACGAGTCAGGTCCTGGGACTGGATACCAAGAGCTGAGCACGGACAGACCCGGTGTTGGAGCTGGAAATTTTAGAGATTTGGGGGAAAATTGGGATGAGCTGCATCCATCCTCTGCTCAGAGTGTCCTGTTCACCCCTCACTGGCAGCCCCTGTGTGGGGCTGGTGGTGTAGAAATTCTTTAGATTTCTGTCATGGAAGTGAATTCCCATAGGAAGTGGTTGGGGTAACTGGGCAGGTCCCCAAATCCATGGACTGGGTGAGTCCAGTGGCTCATCCCAAAGTTTCTCTGGCTTGTTCTCCCCTCTGGAAGCAGGAGGAGCTGGAATATCCCACCCCCTGCCCACAGGGAAGGTCACACTCCATTAGTCCAGTGGTCAAGTGATTGGTCAAGGTCACACCTTGACTTTGGGGACGAGCCAGGCACAAAAACCTGTCCCTTGAGTCAGACCAAGCCGCTCAAACTTTGGGATTTTAAGCAGAGAATCAACCCCAGAGCTGCTGCCAGGAGATGCCACCCTCTCCTTTCCCCCCCCTGGCACCCAAAGCAGCTCATCCAAACAGCAGAGCTGGTTGGCTGGTGTGGAAAACCTTTGGTGGACCCCCCAAAATCTGCTTCCCACCGGAGCAAGGAGGGCTGGGCAGGAGCTGCCACAGGATGCAATTTTTAGCTGTGCCGTTATGCAACTCGGGAGAGGGGATGACTAATGTGCAAAAAGCTCCTCTAAAACAACCAAACCCCGAAAGGGAGATGGAGGGATTTCAGTGGGAGGCACCACACTGCTGAAAAACCCATCTTCTCCCTCTTCCTCCCCACCTCCCTGCGATTTGGGGGCTGCAGGGGGGGACAAAGGGGCTTGTCGGGGCTTTTAAGTGAGGTCTGGGTTGGTTTTCAGGGGAGCTGAGCAGGGGTTAATCCCCCTGGGCAAGAGGAGCTGTGCTGGAGCAGAGCAGAGCTGGAAATATCTCTGGAGCTCAGGGTTTTATCTCAACCAGTGGCCAAAATTGGCTGCCTGGAGAATAGGACAAGAATAGAGCAGGAATATCCGATACTTCCCCCAAATATCCTCCCAGAGCTTATCTGTGTTTTGGGATCTGGAAGGAGCTCACTCACGTTCCAGCCCAGGGAAAGGAAAGTTGCTGGAGTTATTCCCAAAGAACTGAATAAATCCCCGGGATTAAACCCACGGCTGCCTCTCCCCAAGCCCTAAAATGGTATTTAAAGTAAAACAACCCCCAGGAGGGGCTGTGGGGGCATCCCAGGGGGCATGGGAGGGGCTGCCATGGCATGGGGGGAGTGTGTGGGGTCCTGTGCCCAGCAGGATGCTGTGACTGAGCAGGAATATGTTTGTCATCTGTGAGTGTCCCTTGCCTATGGATAGTGGGGTGGCATCCTGGAGCTTTAGTGTCCCTTTTCCCTCCCCATTGTGGCTGCAGGTGCTCAGCAGTGGGAATGGGATGAGAAATCATGGAATGATGGAATGGTTTGGGTGGGAAGACCTAAAGACCATCTTATTCCAGCCCTTGCCATGGGCAGGGACACCTTCACTAGACCAGGTTGCTCCAAGCTCTATCCAAGCTGTCCTTGGACACTCCAGAGATGCTGAACAACATCTCTGATGTTTCTGGAGTGCTCCCATCCCTCTGTCCATGTGTCCATCCATCCTGGAACATGGATCAGCACGTTGGGACAATGATCAGCCCCCTGTAACACCCCACCCCCCCCCACCCCGGTGCTGACATCACCAAAACCAGACCAGCCTTTGGATCCAGGGTGGGGATTTGGGAGCAGAACCCCCTTCCAGAAGCAGCTTTTCCTTCTCTTTCTCCTCCTGGAAGGCTCCAGCTCTGCATGGAGACTGCACCAGGATCCCAGGGTTGCGTGCAAAGCATTAATTTTTATTGTTGAAACAACTGCTCTGTTTCTCAGGAGATGCCTGAAAGAGCTGAGAAAATAGAAAGGGCTGTCAGGCAGCAGGGAGGGAGGTGAAGATGTCAGGAGAGTAATTGCTCTGCCCAGAAGGAGCCTGTTCCCAGCTTCCCCTGCACTGCCAGGAAAAATCCTCAGCGCTCAGTTGATGACAATAAAGGAAAAGAGAAAATAAATAGCAGCCCCATGGTTGGCCTGTGCTGACGAGGAACAGGGAGAGCAGAGGCAGATGCAAAATAAGATGCAGTTGAGCTTATAAATAGGAGCCTCCCAGCTCCCAGTCTGCTCCTTCCTCACCTCCACCAGGGCACTTGATCCTTACGCTTTTCCCACAGGAAAAGGTAAATGCAGGAGCAGAAAGGGGTTTGTGCATTGCTGGGGAGGGATCACACTCCTCCTCCTCCTCCTCCTCCTCCTGTGTGGGCTGGGCTGGGGCAGGGAATGGGTCCTGAGGCTGGGGAGAAAATAATTGTGGAATCACAGAATGCTTGGTGTGGGAAGGGGCCTTAAAGCTCATCCAGTCCCATGGGTAGGGACACCTTCCACCAGCCCAGGGTGCTCCGAGCCCTGTCCAGCCTGGCCTTGGGCACTGCCAGGGATGGGGCATCCTCTGGGAATTCCATCCCTGCCCCTCACCAACCTCACAACCCAGAATTCCTTCCCAATATCCCATCATCTATCCCTGCCCTCTATCAGTGGGAAGTCACTCCCTGTGTCCTGTCCCTCCATCCCTTGTCCCCAGACCCTCCCCAGCTCTCCTTGAGCCCTGTCCAGCCTGGCCTTGGGCACTGCCAGGGATGGGGCATACTCTGGGAATTCCATCCCTGCCCCTCACCAACCTCACAGCCCGGAATTCCTTCCCAATATCCCATCTATCCCTGCCCTCTATCAGTGGGAAGTCACTCCCTGTGTCCTGTCCCTCCATCCCTTGTCCCCAGACCCTCTCCAGCTCTCCTGGAGCTCCTTCAGGCTCTGGAAAGGGACTCTCAGGTCTCACCTTCCACCAGCCCAGGTTGCTCCAAGCCCTGTCCAACCTGACCTTGGACACTTCAAGGGATGGGGCAGCCACAACTTCTCTGGGCAACCTGTGCCAGGGCCTGCCCCCCCTCACAGGCAGGAATTCCTTCCCAATATCCCATCTATCCCTGCCCTCTCTCAGTGGGAAGTCACTCCCTGTGTCCTCTCCCTCCGTCCCTTGTCCCCAGACCCTCTCCAGCTCTCCTGGAGCCCCTTCAGGCCCTGCAAGGGGCTCTCAGGTCTCTCCAGAGCCTTCCCTTCTCCAGGGGAACATTCCCAGCTCTCCCAGCCTGGCTTCAGAATCCTGGAATGCCAGAAGTGTTGGGGTGGGAAAGAACCATAAATCCCACCCCATCCCTGGGCAGGGACCCCTCCCACAGCCCAGGGGGCTCCAAGTTTATCCAGCCTGGCCTTGGACACTCCCAGGGCTGAAGCATCCTCTGGGAATTCCATCCCTGCCCCTCACCAACCTCACAGCCAGGAATTCCTTCCCAATATCCCATCTATCCCTGCCCTCTGGCAGTGGGAAGCCATTCCCTGTGTCCTGGCCCTCCATCCCTTGTCCCCAGACCCTCTCCAGCTCTCCTGGAGTCCCTTCAGGCCCTGCAAGGGGCTCTCAGGTCTCTCTGGGGCCTTCAGAATCCTGTAATTTCAGGAGTGTTGGGGTGGGAAAGAACCATAAATCCCACCCCATCCCTGGGCAGGGACCCCTCCCACAGCCCAGGGGGCTCCAAGTTTATCCAGCCTGGCCTTGGACACTCCCAGGGCTGGGGCATCCTCTGGGAATCCTATCCCAGCCCCTCACCAACCTCACAGCCAGGAATTCCTTCCCAATATCCCATCTATCCCTGCCCTCTCTCAGTGGGAAGCCATTCCCTGTGTCCTGGCCCTCTGTCCCTTGTCCCCAGACCCTCCCCAGCTCTCCTTGAGCCCTGTCCTGCCTGGCCTTGGACACTGCCAGGGCTGGGGATTCCTCTGGGAATCCCAGCCCAGCCCCTCCCCACCCTCCCAGCCAGCAATTCCTTCCCAATATCCCACTTCTCCCTGCCCTCCATCCCTGTCCTGTCCCTCTCCAGCTCTCCTGGAGCCCCTTTAGGCTCTGCAAGGGGCTCTCAGGTCTCCCTGGAGCCTTCCCTTCTCCAGGGGAACATTCCCAGCTCTCCCAGCCTGGCTCCAGAGCAGAGGGGCTCCAACCCTTGGAGCATCTCTGGGGCCTCCTCTGGATTTGCTGCAGCAGTTCCAGGTCCTTGTGCTGTTGTTCCCCAGGGCTGGGGCAGCTCTGCAGGAGGGTCTGACCTGGGGGACAGAGGGGCAGAATCCCCCCTGCTCTGCTGCCCCCACTGTGGGACCAGCCCAGGGCAGGGGGTTTGGGGTTCCAGCACACACAGCCAGGACATGCTGAGCTTCTCATCCACCAACACCCCCAAGCCCTTCTCCTCAGGGCTGCTCTGACAGCCTGTGTTAATGTAGGACCTACCCAAACACTGCTGGCAGCCCAGGGAGCAGCAATTAAGGAGGTTTGCTCATAGTGGGACTGGCTGAACTCCCCATCCCTGGAATTCGGGGGGGGGGGGGGAGGGATGGCTCTGGCAGCACCACAACAAACCCTGGGCATGTTTGGACCTGGGTTGTGCCAAGCCAGGGCAGCCCCCTGCTGATGTTGGGGGGCAGATCTGTGCCCAAAAATGCTGTGAAGGCTTTGAGGATGGGCTGGGACACTCTGGTGGAGCAAACAGAGCCTGAGCAGGGACAGGAGGGGGATTTTCCCCTGGTGGGGACAAAAAAATAAACCCCTGGGACATTGTTATTTATTTGCAGTTGTGCTGATTCTTTTCCCGAGGATGGGAAGCTCCTTCCCAAGGCAGGGCCCTGGAGGTTGTGGGGTCTCTGGGGGGGGTCTATGGGAGGTCTCTGAGGGTCTCTGGAGGGTCTCTCAGGGGTCTCTGGGGGTCTCTGGGGAGTCTCTAGGGGTCTCTCAGGGGTCTCTGGGCTGTCTCTTGGAGTCTCTGGGGGTCTCTGGGGGTCTCTGGGAGGTCTCTGGGGGTCTCTGATGGGTCTCTGGGGGGTCTCTGGGGGTCTCTGGGAGGTCTCTGGAGGGTCTCTCAGGGGTCTCTGGGGGTCTCAGGGGGTCTCTGGAGGGTCTCTCAGGGGTCTCTGGGGGGTCTCTGGGGGTCTCTGATGGGTCTCTGGGGAGGTCTCTGGGGGTCTCTGGAGGGTCTCTGGGGGGTCTCTGGGAGTCTCTGATGGGTCTCTCAGGGGTCTCTCAGGGGTCTCTGGGCTGTCTCTGGGGGGTCTCTGGGGATCTCTCAGGGGTCTCTGGAGGGTCTCTCAGAGGTCTCTGGGGGTCTCTGGGGAGTCTCTGGGGGGTCTCTCAGGGGTCTCTTGGGGATCTCTGGGGCTCTCTCAGGGGTCTCTGGGGGGTCTATGGGAGGTCTCTGAGGGTCTCTGGAGGGTCTCTCAGGGGTCTCTGGGGGTCTCTGGGGAGTCTCTGGGGGTCTCTGGAGGGTCTCTGGGGGTCTCTGGGAGTCTCTGATGGGTCTCTCAGGGGTCTCTGGGGGTCTCTGGGCTGTCTCTGGGAGGTCTCTGGGGGTCTCTGGGGGTCTCTGGGAGGTCTCTGGGGGGTCTATGGGAGGTCTCTGAGGGTCTCTGGAGGGTCTCTCAGGGGTCTCTGGGGGTCTCTGGGGAGTCTCTGGGGGTCTCTCAGGGGTCTGTGGGCTGTCTCTTGGGGTCTCTGGGGGTCTCTAGAGGGTCTCTCAGGGGTCTCTCAGGGGTCTCTCAGGGGTCTCTCAGGGGTCTCTGGGCTGTCTCTTGGGGTCTCTGGCAGTCTCTGGGGGTCTCTCAGGGGTCTCTCAGGGGTCTCAGGGGGTCTCTGGGGGTCTCTGGGGTCTCTGAGTGTCCCTGGGCTGTCTCTTGGGATCTCTGGCAGTCTCTGGGGGTCTCTGGGCTGTCTCTTGGGATCTCTGGCAGTCTCTGGGGGGTCTCTGGGCTGTCTCTTGGGGTCTCTGGGGGGTCTCTGGGGGTCTCTGGGCTGTCTCTTGGAGTCTCTGGGGGGTCTCTGGGGGGTCTCTGGGAGGTCTCTGGGGGTCTCTGGGCTGTCTCTTGGGGTCTCTGGCAGTCTCTGGGGGTCTCTGGGCTGTCTCTTGGGGTCTCTTGGGGTCTCTGGGGGTCTCTGGCGGTCTCTGGGGGTCCCTGGGTGTCTCTTGGGGTCTCTGGCAGTCTCTGGGGGTCTCTCAGGGGTCTCTGGGGGTCCCTGGGAGTCTCTGAGCCCGCCCAGATAATGGCTTTGAATGGGGAGGAGGCGATGGGAGTTACAAGGCAAGTCGTGCCCTGGTAAATCAATTGACCTGACGGGGAATGTTTCCAGCAGGACACGAGTCCTGCCAAGAGCTTTTAGCTGCTCATGGCACTGATGGAACCAAGACCAGACTGTTTTTCATCAGCTGGTCCCCAATTTGCTGCTGGGGATGGTGCTGGATCCCCAACCTGATACCATTTTCCTGGGATGGTGGGGAGTTTTCCTGCATTTAGGGGGCTTTAATCCCAAGGGGTTTTATGGGATGTGGGGTTTGGGAAAGCCTGCAAGTCCAGGCATTGCTCACCCAGGCTGTGCAGTGATGCTCAGCAGAGAATGAGACCTCTATTTGGGGGGAAATGACGTGGGTTTGGGGCTGTGTTGGGTCTGCAGGTTGAGCCCAAAATCAGGAGGTTTAAAGCAGAATTCCAGGACTTCTCCTGTGGCTCAGGCACTGTCTCCCTGCCTGGCAGCCCCTCGCCTGGAAACCAGGCCCTGGCACATGGGGAGAGGCGGGGGGTGACTCAGAGCTCCAATCAATGGTAATTAATTCAATGATAACAAATGAGAGGGAGAGAGAGAGAAGCAAAAGCACTGCGGGATTAATGCACCAGGCTTGGCTTTGGGACATCTGGCTTGGGGTTGGCTTGGGAAGTTTTGGGCAGGAACAGCTTTCTGGGAGCAAAAGGCTGCAGTGGATGTGACGTTTTGACCCCCAAAATCTCCCTGACTCCAAGTCTGGGTTCTCTGGGAGAATCATTTCCCAAGTCTCAATTTCTGGCTCCATTCTGAGGCCTTTTTAAACCATTTTTCCCCTGATTTACTGATGGAACAGGAGCATTTATCCCTCTGAAAAAAGCCATTTTGCTTCATGGTTTCTCTGTTTTCTTCATCCTACAAAGTCTGGGTCCCTTGGAAGCTCCATCTCCTTCTCTGTCTTCTATTTCTTCCCAAACAGATGGAACACAATGTCTGATGGTGTGTTTAATGTTTTTGTCTTTAATTGCAGAGTCCTGCCAGGATTCCCTCGCTTCCAGTTACCCCCAGGGTGAGGTGGTCACCTTCTCCTGAGCCCCAGCTGGATCCAGGGAGTGTCCTGGAGAGGGATGCTCTTCCCAAGGGATGCTCTCCCCAAGGGATGCTCTTCCCAAGGGATGCTCTTCCCAAGGGATGCTTTCCCCAAGGGATGCTCTTCCCAAGGGATGCTCTCCCCAAGGGATGCTCTCCCCAAGGGATGCTCTTCCCAAGGGATGCTCTCCCCAAGGGATGCTCTTCCCAAGGGATGCTCTTCCCAAGGGATGCTCTCCCCAAGGGATGCTCTTCCCAAGGGATGCTCTCCCCAAGGAATGCTCTCCCCAAGGGATGCTCTTCCCAAGGGATGCTCTTCCCAAGGGATGCTTTCCCCAAGGGATGCTCTTCCCAAGGGATGCTTTCCCCAAGGGATGCTCTTCCCAAGGACTGCTCTCCCCGAGGGATCCCTTCTCTGAGGTGGAGGGATGTGTATCCCGAGGGATGCTTTCCCAAAGTGGAGGGATGCTGTCCCTGAGGCCAAGGGATGTTTTCCTCTAAGGATTCTATTCCCAAGGCCAAGGGCTGCTGTCTCAGAGGCCAAGGGATGCATTCCCCAAGGGATGCTCTTCCCAAGGCTGGGAGAAGCTCCAGGGATGCTCTCCCTGAGGCCCAGGGATGCTCTTCCCAAGGCTGGAACAAGCTCCAGGGTTGCTCTCCCTGAGGTCCAGGGATGCTCTTCCCAAGGGAAGTGCTCTCCCCAAAGCCCAGGGATGCTCTTCCCAAGGCTGGGACATGCAATCCCCCAGGGATGCTCTCCCTGAGGCCCAGGGATGCTCTTCCCAAGGCTGGGACAAGCTCCAGGGATGCTCTCCCTGAGGCCCAGGGATGCTCTTCCCAAGGCTGGGACAAGCTCTAGGGATGGTCTCCCTGAGGCCCAGGGATGCTCTTCCCAAGGCTGGGACATGCATTCCCCCAGGGATGCTCTTCCCAAGGCTGGGACATGCATTCCCCCAGGGATGCTCTCCCTGAGGCCCAGGGATGCTCTTCCCAAGGCTGAGGGTTGCTTTTCCCAGCGGAGATGCTCTTCCCAAGGCCAAGGGAAGCTCTCCCAAGGAGGTTTCCTTCCCCAAAGCTCCAGCTCTGTTCTGGGGGGCAGAGGGGAGGGTTGGCAGCCAGATCTGCCCCCAGAGGTGCCACGGGGCAGTAGGGCCAGGAGGGAGGTTCGGGGGTGTCCTCACTGCCCTTCCTGCTGCCAGCCATGGCATGGCCACACTCCCTGTGCCCCCAGAGCACCCCTGGGCTGCCCCCTGTCCCTGCCCATGCTTTGGGATGCACTTTGTCCCTCTGGGACATCTCCAGGACATCCCCACCTGCAGCTCCACCCGTGCTGTGACCCCTTCATCGTCCCACGGCCACTGGGGACCCTTCTCTGGGGTGTCAAAGGCTCCATTCCAGGTGTTGTGGGTGTGTCCCAGGGGTGCTGAGCTCGGGGTGTGGGTCCTGAGGGGCTGGGGGGGCACGAATGGGGCTGTTGGGGTGCAGGGATGGGGCTGGGGAGCAATGGGTGCCCAGGAGGGGGGAGCCCACCCAGCCTGGCAGGGGCAGGGGCTGCCCCCACCACTGTTCCATATCTGTGACCAAGGCAATACTCCTGTCTGTCTGTCTGTCCTCTCAGCATGCCTGTGCCACCAACTGTACTCGAGTTCCAATAAACACATCCATGAGCTGAGGCAGCTCCCACACCCTCCTGGCTCCGTTTCCTCCCTGCATCCCACAGAGCCCTGGGCCAAGCCTGGCTGTCCCTGGCAGAGGGAAGGGGGATTTCAGCACTGGGTCACCTCCAGGGTGGTGATTCTCCCCCTCTACTCTGCCCTCATGGTGTCCCACCTGGAATAATCTTCCAGCTCAAGAAGGGCATGGAAGTGTTAGAGCAACTCCAGAGGAGGCCATGAAGGTGATAAGGGAATGGAGCACCTTCCCTATGGAGACAGGATGGGAGAGCTGGGGCTGTTCACCCTGGAAGGTTCTGTGGAGATCTCATGGGCCCTCCCAGCATCTGAAGGGGCTACAAGGAATTGGAGAGGGACAATTCATCAGGAACTGGAGCAGCAGGACAAGGGCAGTGGGTTCAAGCTGAAAAAAGGGAAATTTGAGTTAGACATTGGGAAGAAATTCTTCTCTGGAAGGGTGGGCAGGCCCTGGCACAGGTTGCCCAGAGAAGCTGTGGGTGCCCCATCCCTGGAAGTGTCCAAAGCCAGGCTGGACAGGGCTTGGAGCAACCTGGGCTGGTGGGAGGTCTCCCTGTCCATGGCAGGGGGTGGAATGGGATGGGATTTAAGGAACTTTCCAACCCAAACCATTCTGGGCTTCTGTCATCCCATGGTGTGGCTGAGCTCGCTGCTCTCTCACACATCTTGGAGCAGAGCCAAGTGGAAAGGCAGAATGGCTTCAACAGCCACGAGGAGTCCCCCTGTAGAGGAAGGGCCCTGCAGAGCTGCCACATCCATCAGTTCTGCCTGGTCCCAGAATCAGAGCTGAAATAATGAGCACTGTGGCCCCAGCAGAGCCATCCCCAGGTTTGGAGAGACCTTTGGATGGAGGTGAAGGGGCTTTTCCTCTCGGGGCAGCTAATTCAGGAGCCCACAGTTAATACTCCACACCCTTTGGGGGCTGCCCCCCTCCAGCCCCACCGGAGCCCTCAGAGACTCCCAGGGACCTGGCACAACTCCCAGTTCTCCCAGTCACTGCTGCCATGAGCTGGGAGGGCCTGGGGTGACTCCTCACCTGGAGGGTTGTGGTTGACAACACATCTGGAGGTCTTTTGTTTGGGAGAGGCTGAGATGGTTCAGAGCTGAAAAGTTGCTGTGAGACTGGAGAGAAAACATTCCCAAATGGGAGCCAAATAGCAAATTCCAGGGAAAGACCTCTCAGAAACACTGCAGAGCCCTTGTGGGAGCCCCCCTGGATGTGCCAGGCCCTTCCCAACGTGGCTGTGGCCATGGATTGAGCATGGGATCCATGCTGGGTGCTTGGGGTGGCTGGAAGAGGCTCAGGCAGGTGGTGCTGAGCACCTGAATCCCCTGGGGCCTGCTGGGGACCACGAGCACTGGGAGCATCCCAGCCCAGCAGAGCTCAGGACCTGCCAGGCTGCTTCAGGGCAACCTCCAGGGGCCATGGTGGTCACACTGGGTGTGGTTGGGACACAGCTGGCTGGAGGTGCTCCCTGTAGTGTCCCCCAGCAGTGGGACAAGGTCCCTGCTCCCTCCTGGTTCTTCCCATCACCACTCCATCCACACCAGGCAATTGCAGCCTGTTCCCACTGATCCCTGGGCAAAAAAGGAGTCAGGAGGAACAAACTGGTGGCTCAGGGACTGAGAGTGTCCCCAGTGACCCCCCCCAGCCCTCCTGAGGGGCCCTCTCCTTCCTCCTTCCACTTTGAGAGAGAGGAATGTCCCACTCTGCCCAACCCGGGGGCTGCAGGGAGGGAACTGTGGCTCCAGCCTGGATTTGGGTGGGGGTGAAGTGTGGCCAAACCCTTCTGGAGCTGCACAAAGCCGGGTGTGACCCATCAGACAGGTAAGGTCCTTCAGCCCAGGACCCTGTGGGCATGTTGGAGTGAGGGAGGGCATGAAGCTCCATCCCAAACCTCCATCCCAAACCCCATCCCACACCTCCATCCCAAACCCCATCCCACACCTCCATCCCAAACCTCATCCCAAACCCCATCCCAAACCCCATCCCACACCTCCATCCCAAACCTCATCCCAACCCCATCCCAAACCTCCATCACAAACCTCCATCACAAACCCCATCCCAAACCCCTTCCCAAACCCCATTCCAAACCTCATCCCAACCCCATCCCAAACCCCATCCCAAACCCCATCCCAAACCCCATCCCAAACCCCATCCCAAACCTCCATCCCAAACCCCATCCCAACTCCATCCCAAACCTCCATCCCAAACCCCATCCCAAACCTCCATCCCAAACCCCATCCCAAACCCCATCCCAAAACCTCCTCCCAACCCCATCCCAAACCTCCATCCCAAACCTCCATCCCAAACCTCCATCCCAAACCTTATCCCAACCCCATCCCAAATCTCATCCCAACCCCATCCCAAACCTCCATCCCAAACCCCATCCCAAACCTCCATTCCAAACCCCATCCCAAACCCCATTCCAAACCCCTTCCCAAACCTCATCCCAAACCTCATCCCAACCCCATCCCAAACCCCATCCCAACTCCATCCCAAATCCCATCCCAAATCCCATCCCAAACCTCCATCCCAAACCTCCATCCCAAACCTTATCCCAACCCCATCCCAAATCTCATCCCAACCCCATCCCAAACCTCCATCCCAAACCCCATCCCAAACCTCCATTCCAAACCCCATCCCAAACCCCATTCCAAACCCCTTCCCAAACCTCATCCCAAACCTCATCCCAACCCCATCCCAAACCCCATCCCAACTCCATCCCAAATCCCATCCCAAATCCCATCCCAAACCTCCATCCCAAACCTCCATCCCAAACCTCCATCCCAAACCTTATCCCAACCCCATCCCAAACTTCATCCCAACCCCATCCCAAACCTCCATCCCAACCCCATCCCAAACCCCATTCCAAACCCCATCCCAAACCTCCATCCCAAATCCCATCTCAACTCCATCCCAAACCTCCATCCCAACCCCATCCCAAACCTCCATCCCAACCCCATCCCAAACCTCATCCCAAACCTCATCCCAAACCCCATCCCAAACCTCCCTCCCCACCCCATCCCAAACCTCATCCCAACCCCATCCCAAACCCCATCCCAAACCCCATCCCAAACCTCATCCCAAACCTCCATCCCAAATCCCATCCCAAACCCCATCCCAAACCCCATCTCAAACCTCCATCCCAAACCTCCATCCCAAATCCCATCCCAAACCCCATCCCAAACCCCATCCCAAACCTCCATCCCAAACCCCATCCCAAACCCCATCCCAAACCCCATCCCAAACCCCATCCCAAACAAACCCCATCCCAAACCTCCATCCCAAACCCCATCCCAAAACCTCCTCCCAACCCCATCCCAAACCCCATCCCAAACCTCCATCCCAAATCCCATCCCAAACCTCCATCCCAAACCTCCATCCCAAACCCCATCCCAAACCTCCATCCCAAATCCCATCCCAAACCTCCATCCCAAACCTCCATCCCAAACCTCCATCCCAAACCTCATCCCAACCCCATCCCAAACCCCATCCCACACCTCCATCCCAACCCCATCCCAAACCCCATCCCAACCCCATCCCAAACCCCATCCCAAAACCTCCTCCCAACCCCATCCCAAACCTCCATCCCAAACCTCCATCCCAAGCCCATCCCAAACCTCATCCCAACCACATCCCAAACCCCATCCCAAACCCCCACCCCAAACCTCCATCCCAAACCTCCATCCCAAACCTCCATCCCAAACCTCCATCCCAAACCCCATCCCAAACCCCATCCCAAACCCCTTCCCAAACCCCATCCCAAACCCCATCCCAAACCCCATCCCAAACCTCCATCACAAACCTCCATCCCAAACCTCCATCACAAACCTCCATCCCAAACCTCCATCCCAAACCCCATCCCAAACCTCCATCCCAAACCCCATCCCAAACCCCCATCCCAGCTGGGCTGGGCTGTGTGTGGGGCTGCTGGGCAAGGCCAGGGGGTCATCCTGACTTCCCAACAAACCATGGAGACATGGGAATGTTGTGGTGAGTGTTGTGGGGATGGGAAAGGCCAAACTCCAGCTGGGGGCAAAACCCTCTTGGGAGAGCACCAGGACCAGGCATGGAAGACCAACAGCTCCTGGGGGGGAACAGAAATCCCAAGGGGGAGCAGAACGGGTCTGTCCATGTTATGACTGTCCCCATGAGGAATTCAAACCGGTTTTGGATCCAGACATCCACCCCCAGCAGGCAGTGGAAGCTCCTGCTGTTCCCCACATCCCCGGGGAGCAGAGGCTCCTCTCTGGTGGGTGTTGCCAACCCCACCCAGGGCTGGCAGGGAATTCCTCGGTGCCACTGCTTGTTTGGAGCTGCAAGACTTGGATTCCTGTGCTTTTGGCACCGCTCCCCTCCTGGCCTGTGTTCCTCAGCTCTCCATCCCTCCAGGTACAAACTCAGCCAAGTGGGAGAAGGGAGACAAGGGATGGATGAGGACAGAGCCTGGCACAGCCTGACACTTCTCCCTTTCTTTTCCCTAATAAAATTCCCGCTTTCCCCCCTCATCCCGCAGCGGTTTTGCTCCTTTCCCTTTCTTTTTGCAGCCAAGGAGCCACATGGAGCACCTGGGGACGTGTGGCAGAGGAGCAGCACAGGCAGAGAGACCCGGGAGAGGGGGACGGTGACACCATCCCTGGCTCGGGAATGGGATTGGCCACCAGGGGCACTCAGAGGAATTTTAATCAACAAAAGACAGGGCTGGCAATAAAACGGGGCCAAGGGATGAGAGCAGGGTTTTAATCTGGGAAAGTGGCTCCTGGGAGGGAACAGGGAACAGGGAACAGGGAACAGGGAACAGCACAGGGATGGGCAGCACCTCCCCAGGAGCTGCTTCCATGCCAGGGAGAACTGAGTGCTGCATCTGGGCTGGCTCAGGGGCTTCCCACCAGCCAGGACCACCCTGTGGGGAGCCACTGCTGGGGAGGAAGGTTGGTGGGGTTCCCCAAAGCTGGTTTGGGCCTCAGTGTCCCCTTTGCCAAGGGGAGGTGGGGGCTCAGCCCTTCAGGAGGAGCAGATTTGGTGGGTGGGGGTACAAGGAGAGGCCGCGTGCAGGGGGTGGGTGAAGGCACCAAGAGAGCAAAGACTGGGAGAAGGGCAGCAGGAGGATGGAGGAGGATGAGCCAGCTCTGGGCAAGGATGGGATTCCAGAGCTTCAGGAAATGCCAAACCACAGGGATCACCCTCTGTCCCATTGGGTGCAGGTGAATCCAGTGATGCTCCCTGGATCCCCCCTAGAGCTTCCACAAGCACATTCCCTGCCTTCCACGCTTTGGAAGGCTGACTTGGCCTCACACCAGCTCCTCTCCAGGACTGTGGCACTGCCAGAGGAAAGTTTGGAAAGGAGCCAGGAGTGTCTCCTGCTTCCCACGGAATACCTGGGAAAAGATAACGAGGTTGATTCCCAGCCCCAATCCCAGCTCTTTTTTGGGGATACCTGGGCTTGCCTCTGCCTGGGAAGCTGATGGGATGCTGGAGGTGGAGCTGGGAATGCTGGAGGTGGAGCTGGGAATGCTGGAGATGTTCTAAACCCACCCCAGAGCAACTCCCGAGGCCACACAACTCACTGGGGCAGTCCATGTCAGTGGTCATGGCCTTGGAGTGGGATGGAAGGTTTGGGAAAGTTTGGGAAGGGGAGGGGAGGGGAGGGGAGGGAAGGGAAGGGAAGGGGAGGGGAGGGAAGGGAAGGGAAGGGAAGGGAAGGGAAGGGAAGGGAAGGGAAGGGAAGGGAAGGGAAGGGAAGGGAAGGGAAGGGAAGGGAAGGGAAGGGAAGGGAAGGGAAGGGAAGGGAAGGGAAGGGAAGGGAAGGGAAGGGAAGGGAAGGGAAGGGAAGGGAAGGGAAGGGAAGGGAAGGGAAGGGAAGGGAAGGGAAGGGAAGGGAAGGGAAGGGAAGGGAAGGGAAGGGAAGGGAAGGGAAGGGAAGGTTTGGGAAGGGAAGGGAAGGGAAGGGAAGGGAAGGGAAGGGAAGGGAAGGGAAGGGAAGGGAAGGGAAGGGAAGGGAAGGGAAGGGAAGGGAAGGGAAGGGAAGGGAAGGTTTGGGAAGGTTTGGGAAGGGAAGGGAAGGTTTGGGAAGGGAAGGTTTGGGAAGGTTTGGGAAGGGAAGGGAAGGTTTGGGAAGGTTTGGGAAGGTTTGGGAAGGGAAGGGAAGGGAAGGGAAGGGAAGGGAAGGGAAGGGAAGGGAAGGGAAGGGAAGGGAAGGTTTGGGAAGGGAAGGGAAGGGAAGGTTTGGGAAGGGAAGGTTTGGGAAGGGAAGGTTTGGGAAGGGAAGCGAAGGTTTGGGAAGGGAAGGGAAGGGAAGGGAAGGGAAGGGAAGGGAAGGGAAGGGAAGGGAAGGGAAGGGAAGGGAAGGGAAGGGAAGGGAAGGGAAGGGAAGGGAAGGGAAGGGAAGGGAAGAGAAGGGAAGGGAAGGGAAGGGAAGGGAAGGGAAGGGAAGGGAAGGGAAGGGAAGGGAAGGGAAGGGAAGGGAAGGGAAGGGAAGGGAAGGGAAGGGAAGGGAAGGGAAGGGAAGGGAAGGGAAGGGAAGGGAAGGGAAGGGAAGGGAAGGGAAGGGAAGGGAAGGGAAGGGAAGGGAAGGGAAGGGAAGGGAAGGGAAGGTTTGGGAAGGGAAGGGAAGGTTTGGGAAGGTTTGGGAAGGTTTGGGAAGGGAAGGGAAGGGAAGGTTTGGGAAGAGAAGGTTTGGGAAGGTTTGGGAAGGTTTGGGAAGGGAAGGTTTGGGAAGGGAAGGTTTGGGAAGGGAAGGTTTGGGAAGGTTTGGGAAGGTTTGGGAAGGTTTGGGAAGGGAAGGTTTGGGAAGGTTTGGGAAGGTTTGGGAAGGTTTGGGAAGGTTTGGGAAGGTTTGGGAAGGGAAGGGAAGGGAAGGGAAGGGAAGGGAAGGGAAGGGAAGGGAAGGGAAGGGAAGGGAAGGGAAGGGAAGGGAAGGGAAGGGAAGGGAAGGGAAGGGAAGGGAAGGGAAGGGAAGGGAAGCTGTTGCTGCTGGGGTGAGGCATTCAGGATTTCTCCCAAATGTTCTTTCAGTGCTCAGTGGTCTGTCCCAGTCCCTCTCAGCTCTGCCAGGAAACCTCTGCCAGGGGTGCTGAGCCAGACCCGGGGCTGGGGTGGGTGAATTCCCCCTGATCCAATGGAAATGGGGATTGAAATGTCCCCCAGAGGGATTTACAGCCCAGTGGGCCCCACACCCCCTCCCCAGGGATGCTCCAGGCTCTCAGTTTAATAGTCTTGGATACACTTAATGCCTCCAGTTCCCACTCTTTTAACGTGATGAAACCTCATAAATAACTCAAGCCCAGAATGGTGATTCTTTATCCTCCAGGACTGAACGAGCTTTGCAGCCCATTTTTGGCCAGGCCTTGCATGGATTTATTTCACTCTTCTGGCTACTCAGAGCCAACGGCCTTAAATCCCTTTGCTGCAGGAGGCAGCTCTCAGAACCCACAAAAAATTACCTAAAATGTTCTTTTACCCCCCCCATCCCTACTTTGAGTGTTGTAAGAAAGGCAGAAAATCAGGGGAGAGGCTTAAGAGGGGTCCTGGAGTGCTGGGAATGGCTGAGCCCTGAAATGGTTTTACTGGGAAATATTTATCTTTTCCCACTTTGGGCTGGAGAGGGGGGAATTTTCCACTGGAATCTCCTGTTTATCCCCCACCCTAAATCCTCAGCTGGGCATGGCAATTCTCCTGCTTCTCCAGACCCTGGGAGGAAAAAGGGCTTCAAGCAACATCCCGGGATTGTGGTTGTTCCCCCACAAGTGGGAGGAAAACAAATGGGGAATGCAGAGTTTCCCTGGAAAAATCAATCCCAACTCTCCATCCAACTGTTGGAGACTCCACAAACCACTTGGATGTGGGTTCGTGCCCTTAACCATGGGAGCTTTTTAATTAGGAGGCAGCACTAATTAGGGCTGGGGGGTTCCTGGGTGGGGTGTTGCAGGCTGGGATAATTTGGGGGGTGAGGGGCAATGCCAGATCCCGACTTGGGAATGCTGAGAATCCTTGGATTCAACCCCAGTTTGCAGCCAGACCTTGCTCAGAGCAGGATCGGGCCTCGGTTTGGGAAGGGAAGGTTTGGGAAGGTTTGGGAAAGTTTGGGAAGGTTTGGGAATGGAAGGATTGGGAAGGGAAGGTTTGGGAAGGTCTGGGAAGAGAAGGTTTGGGAAGACAAGGTTTGGGAAGGTTTGGGAAGGTCTGGGAAGAGAAGGTTTGGGAAGAGAAGGTTTGGGAAGGTCTGGGAAGGGAAGGTTTGGGAAGACAAGGTTTGGGAAGGTTTGGGAATGTTTGGGAAGGTTTGGGAAGGGAAGGGAAGGTTTGGGAAGGTTTGAGAAGGGAAGGGAATGTTTGGGAAGGTTTGGGAAGGGAAGGTTTGGGAAGGGAAGGTTTGGGAAGAGAAGGTTTGGGAAGGGAAGGTTTGGGAAGGTTTGGGAAGGGAATGTTTGGGAAGGGAAGGTTTGGGAAGGTTTGGGAAGGTTTGGGAAGGTTTGGGAAGGTTTGGGAAGGGAATGTTTGGGAAGGGAAGGTTTGGGAAGGTTTGGGAAGGGAAGGTTTGGGAAGGTCTGGGAAGGTTTGGGAAGGTTTGGGAATGTTTGGGAAGGGAAGGGAAGGGAAGGGAAGGTTTGGGAAGGGAAGGGAAGGTTTGGGAAGGGAAGGTTTGGGAAGAGAAGGTTTGGGAAGGTCTGGGAAGGTTTGGGAAGGGAATGTTTGGGAAGGGAAAGTTTGGGAAGGTTTGGGAAGGTTTGGGAAGGGAAGGTTTGGGAAGAGAAGGTTTGGGAAGGTCTGGGAAGGTTTGGGAAGGTTTGGGAATGTTTGGGAAGGGAAGTTTTGGGAAGGTCTGGGAAGGTTTGGGAAGGGAAGGTTTGGGAAGGTTTGGGAAGGTTCCTCAGGGTGTTCTCTCCCTGCAAGCACTGCAGGAGGAAAGCCTTAAAAATCAAAGAAATCCAGGAGGTGTTTGTGTATTCCAGAAAAAGCAGTTCCGGGAGTCACCCGAGGACATTCCCGGCTAATTGGGAGAGCGGAGCAGGGTTTGATTTGCCTATTACGGCCCGGCAAGGTTGGGCTGACCCAGAGCACAGCGAGGGGTTGGCACTGCCAACAACCCCCGTGCCAGTTCGCTGAGCTCGACATCCTTCCCTGGGCCAGGAGGAGAAAAGGGAGCCGGGAAAGGGCCGTGCCAGGCGGGGCTTGTCAGACCCCCCTCCTGCTCCGGGCCCGACCCCTCGCTGGGAACTGTTGGCACCTTCCCCGTGTCGGTGCCACGTGTTGAATTGGCAGCGAAATCCACACCCCTGCAGGGGGGCTGGAATTCTGATGGCAGAGGCTGGAGCAGGGAAGGGATTTGGGAAGGTTTGGAATTCTAGGCTGGAGCAGGGAAGGGATTTGAGAAGGTTTGGAGGGACAGGGATTTGGGAAGGTTTGGAATTCTGATGGCAGAGGCTGGAGCAGGGAAGGGATTTGGGAAGGTTTGGAGGGACAGGGATTTGGGAAGGTTTGGAATTCTGATGGCAGAGGCTGGAGCAGGGAAGGGATTTGGGAAGGTTTGAAGAGACAGGGATTTGGGAAGGTTTGGAATTCTGATGGCAGAGACTGGAGCAGGGATTTGGGAAGGTTTGGAATTCTGATGGCAGAGGCTGGAACAGGGAAGGGATTTGGGAAGGTTTGGAATTCTAGGCTGGAACAGGGAAGGGATTTGGGAAGGTTTGGAGGGACAGGGATTTGGGAAGGTTTGGAATTCTGATGGCAGAGGCTGGAACTGGGAAGGGATTTGGGAAGGTTTGGAATTCTGATGGCAGAGACTGGAGCAGGGACAGGGATTTGAGGATGTTTGGAGGGACAGGGATTTGGGAAAGTTTGGAATTCTGATGGCAGAGACTGGAGGAGGGATTTGGGAAGGTTTGGAAAGAGGCTGAACAGGGACAGGGATTTGGGAAGGTTTGGAATTCTGATGGCAGAGCCTGGAGCAAGGTCAGGGATTTGGGAAGGTTTGGAGGGACAGGGATTTGGGAAGGTTTGGAATTCTGATGGCAGAGGCCGGAGCAGGGACAGGGATTTGGGAAGGTTTGGAGGGACAGGGATTTGGGAAGGTTTGGAGGCACAGGGATTTGGGAAGGTTTGGAGGGACAGGGATTTGGGAAGGTTTGGAGGCACAGGGATTTGGGAGGGTTTGGAGGGACAGGGATTTGGGAAGGTTTGGAGGGACAGGGATTTGGGAAGGTTTGGAGGGACAGGGATTTGGGAAGGTTTGGAGGCACAGGGATTTGGGAGGGTTTGGAGGGACAGGGATTTGGGAAGGTTTGGAGGGACAGGGATTTGGGAAGGTTTGGAATTCTGATGGCAGAGGCTGGAGCAGGGACAGGGATTTGGGAAGGTTTGGAGGGACAGGGATTTGGGAAGGTTTGGAATTCTGATGGCAGAGCCTGGAGCAAGGTCAGGGATTCCTGGTCTGGGCACTGGGAAAACCCTTTTTTCCCCTTGCTTTTACAGCAGGAAAAGGGCACCTTGCAGGGGTCAAACAAAGCCCCAGTGCCCACTTTGGTGCCCTTGCAGAGCTCCCTCCCCAGCCCTGGGCACGGACGTCCCTTTGGCCTCCCATGAAATCCCAGACCCCTTGGGAGCTCCCCCATCCCGGTTTTTTTTCAGCTGATTCATGGAATTCCTGCTCTGGCAGCCCCTGTTGCTTTAAGCTGTTTACTCGAGTTCAGGAGGCGACAGCGCCGAGGTATTTTTAGCTCTTCGGGGAGAGGAGAGGGATTAAAATGCAGTCGGTGTTACAGACGCCGGGGCTGGATCAGAATTCCCGCACCAGCCGCTCCGGGCCGGCGTTTGCCGTGGAGTGTCTGAAAGAGCCGCGTTTCCATGGAAACCCAGCGCCAGGCAACCCGCGAGCCTTGCAACGATGATGTGGCAGAGGGAAAACAGGGAAAAAGGAAAAGAAAAAAAGAAAGAAAGAAAAAGAAAAAAAAAAGAAAAGGAAAAAATGAAAAAGGGGAAAAAAGAAAAAAGAAAAAAGGGAAAAATGAAAAAAAGAAAAAGGGGAAAAAAGAAAAGAAAAAAGAAAAAGGGGGAAAAAAAGAAAAAAGGGGAAAAGGAAAATAAAGAAAAAAATGAAAAAAGAAAAAAGGAAGAAAGGAAAAAAAGAAAAAGGGGAAAAAAAGAAAAGAAAAAAAGAAAAAAAAGAAAAAAAGAAAGAAAAGGAAAAAATGAAAAAAGGGAAAAAAGAAAAAAGAAAAAAGGGAAAAATGAAAAAAAAGAAAAAGGGGAAAAAAGAAAAGAAAAAAGAAAAAGGGGGAAAAAAGAAAAAAGGGGAAAAGGAAAATAAAGAAAAAAATGAAAAAAGAAAAAAGGAAGAAAGGAAAAAAAGAAAAAGGGGAAAAAAAGAAAAGAAAAAAAGAAAAAAAAAGAAAAAAAAGAAAGAAAAGGAAAAAATGAAAAAAGGGAAAAAAGAAAAAAGAAAAAAGGGAAAAATGAAAAAAAAAAGAAAAAGGGGAAAAAAGAAAAGAAAAATAAAGAAAAAAAAGAAAAAAAAGAAAGAAAAGGAAAAAATGAAAAATGGGAAAAAAGAAAAAAGAAAAATGAAAAAAAGAAAAAGGGGAAAAAAAGAAAAGAAAAAAGAAAGAAAAAGAAAAAAAAGAAAGAAAAGGAAAAAATGAAAAAAGAGAAAAAAGAAAAATGAAAAAAAGAAAAAGGAAAAAAAGAAAAAGCAAAAAAAGAAAAGAAAAAAGAAAGAAAAGAAAAAAGAAAGAAAGAAAAAGAAAAAAGAAAAATGAAAAAATGAAAAAGGGGAAAAAAGAAAAAAGAAAAAAGGGAAAAATAAAAAAAAGAAAAAGAAAAAAAAAGAAAAGAAAAAAGAAAAAGGAAAAAGAAAGAAAAGGAAAAAATGAAAAAAGGGAAAAAAGAAAAAAGAAAAATGAAAAAAAGAAAAAGGGAAAAAAGAAAAAAGAAGAAAAAAGAAAGAAAAGAAGAAAGAAGGAAAAGAAAAAAGGAAAAAAGAAAGAAAAGGAAAAAAGAAAAAAAGAAAAAAGAAAAGAAAAAAGAAAAGAAAAAAGAAAAGAAAAAAGAAAGAAAAGGAAAAAATGAAAAAAGGGAAACAAAGAATAAAAGAAAAAAGAAAAAAGAAAAAAGAAAAAAAGAAAAAAGGGAAAAAAGAAAGAAAAGGAAAAAAGAAAAAGAGAAAAAAGGAAAAAGAAGAAAGAAGAAAAAGAAAAAGAAAAAAGGAAAAAAGGAAAATACAGAAAAAAGAAGAAAAAGAAAAAAGGAAGATAAAGAATAAAAGAAAAAAGAAAAAAGAAAAACAGGGAAAAAGAAAAGAAAAAAGGAAAGAGAAAAAAGAAAAAAGAAAACAATGAAAAAAGAAGAAAGGGAAAAAAGAAGAAAAAAGAAAAAAACAAAAAATAAAAAAGAAAAAAGAAAAGAAAAAAGAAAGAAAAGGAAAAAATGAAAAAAGGGAAAAAAGGATAAAAGAAAAAAGAAAAAAGAAAGAAAAGAAAAAAGGGAAAAAAGAAAGAAAAGGAAAAAAAAAAGAAAAATAAAAGAAAAAAGGGAAAAAAGGAAAAAAGAAAAAAAAAGAAAAAAGCACCAGGTAGAGAAAGCGGGAGATGGGCTTGAGTTTGGCTCCTGGAATGATGAATTTTCCTTCCCAACTTCAGGAATTAAATGGGTGGAAGCAGCAAATCCTCTTGCCCGTGTTGGGTCTGTGCCCTTTGCTGCCTCGAGGTCCCTCTGAAGGGCTTTGCCATGGGCAGGTTGTCTCCTGTCCCAGGTGCAGGAGCAGAAACACTCCTGGGAGACACGAGGGAGAAGGTGGTTGTTCAGGACTCCAAAGCACAACTATCCTGTCTTGGTTTGCCTGTTGGCCAACAGAGACATCAATAAAGTCTTCCATGAAGAGACCAAAACATTTGGATTCTCCTTTATTTTCTAGCTTGGTATCTCCCCTTTTTCCCACTCCTGCTGGAAATATCCTGGAAAAAAAAATAAAAAAAGAGAAAACTATTGATTCTTGGTGGACATTTCTCCCATTTCTCCTGCCTGTGCCCAGCACTGTGGTCAGGACCCACCTCAGCTGGTGAGTGTTGGGACAAAGAGGGTCATAGAATCATAGAATGGATTGGGTTGGAAAAGATCTCAGAGATCATCAAGTCCAACCCTTGATCCAACCCCACTGGGATCACTCTGGCACTCTGTGCCCTGGGCTGGTGATCACAGTGGGGTTGGATCAAGACATGGTGGATTCTCTGTCCCTGGAGGTGTTTCAGAGGACACTCAGTGCCACATCCAGTCCCTTCTCCAGCCTCGTTGCTCTTCTCTGGCCCCGCTCCAGCCCCTCAATCTCTTGCCTCAACTGAGGGGCCCAGAACTGAACACAACACTCAAGGTGTGGCCTCCCCAAGGCAGAGTCCAGGGGAAGGGTCACTGCCCTGGGCCTGCTGGCCACGCTAGTTTGGATCCAGGCCAGGATCCCCTTGGCCTTCTTGGCCACCTGGGCACACTGGTGGCTCCTGTTGAGCTTCCTGTCCCTCAGTCCCCCCAGGTCCCTCTGCCTGGCTGCTCTCCAGCCACTCTGTGCCCAGCCTGGAGCGCTGCAGGGCTTGGGGTGGCCAAAGGGCAGGACCTGGCACGCGGGTCCATGGGAGGAAACTTGGTGCTCCCAGGATGGCACTGGAGAGGATTTGGCAAGAGGAACCCGGGGCTGGGCCTGCAGCAATGAGATGGTTGTTCTTCCTAAAAACCCCCAGACAATCAGCCTGTGGCCTCACTGGGTGGCACCCTTGGAGCTGTTGCTTTGGTGGGGACGTGGATTGGGTGTTGAACCCCAGGGACTGATGTTTGTTCACGTGGCTCCAACAATGGGGTTCTACTGGGACATGATTTTCCCAAACAAGCTACAACTTTGAACCCACTGAGATCCAAGTTGGAGCCACAGCATTTCCTCCCAGTCACTTTCCCTTTACTTTGTGTCTGGGTTTGGGTTAGTCCTTTGTCCAACCCTGGTCTGGCCTCCTCCCTCCTCCCAAAGTCTTCCCAGCAAAGGAAAAAAAACCTGAAAAGAAAAGCAAGAACTCAAAAGAAACTGAATTGAATTAAAAGAGAAATTGTATTTTCTGACATCTCAACCATGTGTGCAATTTGTACACACTGTTTGGGGAAAAGGGAAGAGGGAAGGGGTAACAAGGGACAAGGAGGGACAAAACCAAACCAAACCAAACAGACAAATACAATCAAACACTTAAGAAAGGAGGAGAACAAGCAATGGGACAATCTCACCATGTCCTGGGTTAGGGAACCAAGTGAAGAAAAGGACTGTCTGGGTTCCTTCTGCTCCCCCAAGCTTTGCTGGAAGAAGGAAGACTAAACTCCTTCCTACCTCCCCTCCTCCTCTGTTCCATGGAAAACACGTGTGGAATTCTTATGTAATGTCCATTTCCTTACACCTGGTTCCTGAGGAAGCCATGGCTCAAACCCATCACACTATGATGGGAATTTTCCATGGAAAACCTGACCTGGAACCACTTGTAGCTGTCCTCAACAGAGGCTGAAAAGCACAATGGGATCAAGGACAAAGCAGAGGCCCGTTCTTGGTCAGCCCCATCACTTCTTCCTTGCTTGGGAATTGTGGATCCACAGGGAGGGGTTCTCTTGTGAGATGGAGCAACTTCTGGGCAGAGTTGGGATGGATCCTCTGCAGAGGGATGAGCTGGTGCTGGGAGCAGAGGGATCCTCAGAGCTCCTGGTGAGCTCTTTGTCCTCAAGCAGGATCTGGGGCAGGGGGGACTCCTGGAGAGAGGGGAGGCCACAGCAGACACAAACCACCAAGCCCATGGTGCAACCAGGCACTTCCAGGCCACTCTCTCCTTCATTACACTTCATTATTTTGACTTTTCAAACCAGTCAAGAGCAGCCAAGGTTGAACAAATCACTCCAGTTTCGAGGCACAGTCTGTGCTTTGCCATCTTTCACCTGGGGGGAAAAATGCTGAGATTTGCAGAGAATCTTCTTGGGTTTCTCCAGGAGTTTAACAGCCCCTGCCCTCCAAAATCCAGCCTGACAGTTTGGACCAAACCAGGTGATTTCACTGCAGCTCCTCTTGGCCTGATTGATTCCTATTCCTGCCCAAGCAAAGGAGATTTTCTGTGAAAAGGTTTCTTTTGATCTAAAACCTTCTCATTGGCTTTTTTTAATTTTCCAGCAGCATCAATGGCTGTTCCTGCAGGTTCAGCCTGTGCTCAGCATGCCTGAAACAGCTTCTGTCCCATGGACTCTTCTCCAGGGTAGGAAGCAGCTGATGGGATGAGCTTTTATCTCCATTCACAGCCAATTCAGGGAGGTTTGTTCCTATCCAGGCCATGCTCAGAAAATGGGCTGTTTTCCTTGGGCTGGGAAATAAAAAGGAAAAAAAAAGTCATCTTTTATCCCAGCTCCTTGTTTTTTGTGGTCTTGGAAATTGTGTTTTTCCCCAGGGAGTCAAGGGGGTGATCCCAGGAGGATTCTGGGTTGTGTTTCAGGTCTTGGATCTTGGCTCTGGCCAAGGTTGGGGGTGGGTTGGGAGAGGACCCTCTGGGGGCTGGTTTGGGGCTGACACCCAGCTGGGATCCAAGACATGGCCCAGCCACCTGGATATGGTGCCCCAGGGAGTCCCCTTGTCCCTGGATTCAGGGTGGGCAAGTCCTCAGCTTTGCTTTCTGCTCCCACAAAAGGGTTTTTGTGCAACATCCTGCAGGAAAATAAACAAAAACCCCCCAAGAAAATAAAACCTCAACCCAAAGTGCAGCACTCCTGACCTTCCTCCAGTTCCCTGACTAAATCCTCCAGGGTTTTCCTTGGGGAAAGGAGGATTTGTGGAGCTTCTTTCAAAGGTTGGGCTTGAGGATCTGGAGGTGTTTTCCAACATCAATGGTCCTGTGGTTCCCAGCACTGATGGGAAGCAGGGATGGTTGGGCAGGATAAATATATAGATATAAATGTGTATCTCCTGTTACACTTGTTGTGTTCAAGCCCTGATGGGGAAGGAGTTTGGAGTGTGGAGGTTGCAGGAGACCTGACCAGGGAAAAAGGGGACAATCCCAAAGAGTTTCCACTATAGATAATGGAATTTCAGACTGGTTTGTGTTGGAAGGGACCTCAACAGCTGCACAAATCCTGCCAGGTTTGGGGTGGGTTGGGAGAGGACCCTCTGGGAGCTGGTTTGGGGCTGACACCCAGCTGGGATCCAAGACATGGCCCAGCCACCTGGATATGGTGCCCCAGGGAGTCCCCTTGTCCCTGGATTCAGGGACCACATGCCAAGGACATCTCTAACCCTGTCAGATGCTCAGGGGGACCAGGGAATTCCAAACCAGGGCCCTGCTTTGTGTGTCTGGCATGAAACACACGCCAGTGAAATCCCCCCTATCACTGCCCAGGCTGCTCCATCCTCAGCCTTTGGATTTGTCCCAGGGTGGGCAAGTCCTCAGCCCCAGGGAGTCCCCTTGTCCCTGGATTCAGGGTGGGCAAGTCCTCAGCTTTGCTTTCTACTCCCACAAAAGGGTTTTTGTGCAACATCCTGCAGGAAAATAAACAAAATAAACAAGAAAATAAAACCTCAACCCAAACTGCAGCACTCCTGACCTTCCTTCAGTTCCCTGACTAAATTCTCCAAGGTTTTCCTTTGGGAAAGGAGGATTTGTGCAGCTTCTTTCAAAGGTTGGGCTTGAGGATCTGGAGGTGTTTTCCAACATCAATGGTCCTGTGGTTCCCAGCGCTGATGGGAAGCAGGGATGGTTGGGCAGGATAAATATATAGATATAAATGTGTATCTCCTGTTACACTTGTTGTGTTCAAGCCCTGATGGGGAAGGAGTTTGGAGTGTGGAGGTTGCAGAAGACCTGGCCAGGAAAAGAGAGGAGGATCCCAAAGTCCAGTTTCCACTATAGATAATGGAATTTCAGACTGGTTTGTGTTGGAAGGGACCTGAACAGCTCCACAAATCCTGCCAGGTTTGGGGTGGGTTGGGAGAGGACCCTCTGGGGGCTGGTTTGGGGCTGACACCCAGCTGGGATCCAAGACATGGCCCAGCCACCTGGATATGGTGCCCCAGGGAGTCCCCTTGTCCCTGGATTCAGGGTGGGCAAGTCCTCAGCTTTGCCTTCTGCTCCCACAAAAGGGTTTTTGTGCAACATCCTGCAGGAAAATAAACAAAAACCCCCCAAGAACATGAAACCTCAACCCAAAGTGCAGCACTCCTGACCTTCCTCCTGTTCCCTGACTAAATTCTCCAGGGTATCCCTTAGGAAAGGAGGATTTGTGCAGCTTCTTTCAAAGGTTGGGCTTGAGGATCTGGAGGTGTTTTCCAACATCAATGGTCCTGTGGTTCCCAGCACTGATGGGAAGCAGGGATGGTTGGGCAGGATAAATATATAAATGTGTATCTCCTGTTACACTTGTTGTGTTCAAGCCCTGATGGGGAAGGAGTTTGGAGTGTGGAGGTTGCAGGAGACCTGGCCAGGGAAAAAGGGGAGGATCCCAAAGTCCAGTTTCCACTGCAGGTAATGGAATTTCAGACTGGTTTGTGTTGGAAGGGACCTCAAAGCTCATCTCATCTCATCCCACCCCCTGCCATGGGCAGGGACACCTTCCACCAGACCAGGTGGCTCCAAGCCCTGTCCAACCTGGCCTTGAACACTTCCAGGGATGGAAGGTTGCTCCCAGCTGGAAGAGATCCCATCTCCTGCCAGACTTCCAGCAAAGAAGGTCCATCATGTCCAAGCAGCTTTGCCAGGTTGAATCAGCTCCTTGCAGGGTCAGCACTGGAACTGTCCCCTCGGAGAATGGGCCCCCTTTTCCTACAAACAGAACCCCCCACTCCAGCCCCAACTCTGCATCTTCAGCTGCCACTTGCAGCTCTTTTGTTATTTTCTGCTGTTCATCATAAAAAAAAAAAACAAACTGAAACCCTGAGACCATCTCACTGTTGGTGGAAGGAAACTATTGAGGGATGTAACTCGTGGGGTTTGGAAAACTTACCATAATGGGAGAGCTGAGATTCCTTCCAGCTCCCTGCCAGGCAGGACACTTTGAATGGGATGTTGACAGCTCCAACAAACACCCCAGAGCAGCTTCTGGGCAGAATAATTGGGAAGCAGCTGGAGCTGGGGGGGCCCTTCGTGCCTCCTGAGTGCTCATCCCTCTTGGAGAAGGACACACATTCCTGGAGTCGGTTCCTCGGTGCTCAGTGGGGTGTTGAAAGGCACAGTGAGCTGAGAGGCTTGGCAGGATTGGGATTTGTGGGGAGAAATGGTCTTTTTTAGAGGCCTGAACTGAAACAACCCCTGTGGAATAGCACTTGGGAAGGATCAGGGAGAAGCTGGAGAGGGGCAGGGTCTCCTCTCTGCTTTTCATTGTGGTTGTGAGGGAGGAGATGTGTTGGCTCCTGTATCCCAGACAAGGATGGGTTTAAATTTGGGATAGAGGGGAAGGAGCCCCCTTGGTGTCCCCCATGCTCTGCTAAAACCCCTCAGAAGACACTGTGGGACAGAAGCCCCTGGTGGTGGAGCTGCTGCTCCTGTCCTGGGCAGGACCCACTGACCCTTAGTGCAGATCCTGAGGGGTTTGCTTCTAAATTCAGCCCTTTTGGGACCAGGATGGGTATGGAGGAGGGTGCCTGAAGAAGGAGGAGGAGGAGGAGGAGGAGGAGGAGCATTTCTCTGTCCATGTCCATTGTCCAAGCAAAAGGAGCCTGACTTTAAACTCCTCACGAGGAGCCCACGGGGAACATCCATCGTTAAAGATGTTCCAAGGCCTTTATTCCTCAGCACCTCTTTGAAACTGGAGCAACCTGGTGTGGTGGGAAGTGTCCCTGTCTATGGCAGGGGGTGGAACAAGATGGTCATTAGGTCCAAACCATTCCAGGGTTCTATGATCCTCCAGCACAGCCTTGGTTCTGCTCCTCCTTCCCTTCCACACCAGCCCCAGGAACCACCACGGAGTTTCTGTTAAAAACAATTTAAATTGAGAGAACAAGGAAAAAAACCTCTGAGTGGGATTTTTGGGGTGTCCCATCCAGGCCCAACAGTTGGACTCGATAATCCCTGTGGTCCCTTCAAGCTCTGGGATTCTGTGAAATTCAGGAGCTCCCTGAGCTGGTGGGATCTCCCCACCCCAAAGTGCAGAATTGTCCTATTTGCACATTCACCCCTTTCCCTCTGGAGATGCCACCGAAGCATCTGGGGATAAAACAGCCCATTTTGGTCCCAGAGATGCTTTTCCTTCTCTCTTGGGTGAGAAAACAGCTGGGCTGGCTCTGGCTGTTGTCCCACAATGGCTACACCCAAAAAGCTGAGCCAAGGAGGGGCTGGTGCATGTTGGGGGTTCAGCTCTCAAACCTCTGGGGTTTATTGGGGTCAGGACCCACTTTTCTCCTCTCTGACAGACACTTTTGGGGCCAAGCCACTCTGCAGAAGGATGTGCTGGTGGCTGTGGGCAGGAGAAGTGCCCAGGGAGGGTGGCAGGGGGCAGTGGGTGCTCCGGGCGCGGGGGCAGCGGCAGGAGCCGTGCCCAGGGAGGGTGGCAGGGGGCGGTGGGGGAGTGGCAGGAGCCGTGCCCAGGGAAGGTGGCAGGGGGCGGTGGAGGAGCGGCAGGAGCCGTGCCCAGGGAGGGTGGCAGGGGGCGGTGGGGGAGTGGCAGGAGAAGTGCCCAGGGAAGGTGGCAGGGGGCGGTGGGTGCTCCGGGAGCGGGGGGAGCAGCGGGAGAAGTGCCCAGGGAGGGTGGCAGGGGGCAGTGGGGGAGTGGCAGGAGCCGTGCCCAGGGAGGGTGGCAGGGGGCAGTGGGTGCTCCGGGCGCGGGGGAAGCGGCAGGAGCCGTGCCCAGGGAGGGTGGCAGGGGGCAGTGGGGGAGTGGCAGGAGCCGTGCCCAGGGAGGGTGGCAGGGGGCAGTGGGGGAGTGGCAGGAGCCGTGCCCAGGGAGGGTGGCAGGGGGCGGTGAGGAAGCGGCAGGAGCCGTGCCCAGGGAGGGTGGCAGGGGGCGGTGGGGGAGCGGCAGGAGAAGTGCCCAGGGAGGGTGGCAGGGGGCGGTGGGGGAGCGGCAGGAGCCGTGCCCAGGGAGGGTGGCAGGGGGCGGTGGGTGCTCCGGGCACGGGGGAAGCGGCAGGAGCCGTGCCCAGGGAGGGTGGCAGGGGGCGGTGGGGGAGCGGCAGGAGCCGTGCCCAGGGAGGGTGGCAGGGGGCGGTGGGGGAGTGGCAGGAGCCGTGCCCAGGGAGGGTGGCAGGGGGCGGTGGGGGAGTGGCAGGAGCCATGCCCAGGGAGGGTGGCAGGGGGCGGTGGGGGAGTGGCAGGAGCCGTGCCCAGGGAGGGTGGCAGGGGGCGGTGAGGAAGCGGCAGGAGCCGTGCCCAGGGAGGGTGGCAGGGGGCGGTGGGTGCTCCGGGCGCGGGGGAAGCGGCAGGAGCCGTGCCCAGGGAGGGTGGCAGGGGGCGGTGGGGGAGTGGCAGGAGCCGTGCCCAGGGAGGGTGGCAGGGGGCGGTGGGTGCTCCGGGCGCGGGGGAAGCGGCAGGAGCCGTGCCCAGGATGCTGCTCCTGGAAAATCGATCCTAATCCGCTTGTCTGTGCTGCAGAGCCGGCACCGCCCCGAGGGCGAGGGGAGAACGGGGAGCTGAGGGGAAGGAAGGTGGGAATCGGGATGGCTCCTGGGTCTCCAAAGCACTTGGGGCCCTCGTTGCTGCCGGGGGATCCTAAAGGGGTGCGATGGGGGAGCCCCGAGTGCCACAGAGGGCAGGGAGGGGAAGGCTCTTGCCTCTCATGGTCACGTCTGGCTCATCCTCAAAACCTCACCCAGCAGGGAAGCAAACCAAGGAATCTCATACTGAGCCCCTTCCCGTGTGAGCTCCAGTCCTGGTGAGTCCCAACCTTTGCTCAGGGCACATTTCCTTGCTGGAAAATGCACTGGAAATGCCTTCCTGGAACATCTTCCCCTCCAGATTTCCAGCCTGCAGGACAGAACCATCCCCTCGGGAGCTGTTCTGCACCCCAGGCAGCAGCACCCACACTTATCCCACCTCTCCACCCCATTCCTGGGAGCATTTCCATGGGATCAGCCACTTCCCAAAGAGCAGGAAGAGGCATTTTCCAGGTCTCTCCCCCAGCTGGAGGATGCAGGTGGATGGGTCTTGCCTGGTCTGATTGGAATTCGGCTCAGCACAGCCTGGCTCAGTCCTGCCCATCCCGGCTCAGTCCTGCCCATCCCACCCGGAGCTGCTGCAGAGCAGCTGCTTCAACCTGATCCAGCTCCAGAGACCCCCCAGCTGAGAGACCCCCCCCCAGATCTGCTGAGCTGGGGGGCCTCATTAGTCTGATGGGGGACTCATCCTCAAAACCTCAGCCAGGAGGGAAGCAAACCAAGGAATCTCTTACTGAGCCCCTTCCCGTGTGAGCTCCAGCCCTGGTGAGCCCCAACCTTTGCTCAGGGCACATTTCCTTGCTGGAAAATGTGCTGGAAATGCCTTCCTGGAACATCTTCCCCTCCAGATTTCCAGCCTGCAGGACAAAACCATCTCCTTGGGAGCTGTTCTGCACCCCAGGAAGCAGCACCCACACCCAGCCCACCTCTCCACATCTCCCTCTCTGGATCTCCAGCCTGCAGGACAGAACCATCCCCTCGGGAGCTGTTCTGCACCCCAGGCAGCAGCACCCACACCCAGCCCACCTCTCCACCCCATTCCTGGGAGCATTTCGATGGAATCAAAGAGCAGGAAGAGGCACTTTCCAGGTCTCTCCCCCAGCTGGAGGATGCAGGTGGATGGATCTTGCCTGGCCTGATTGGAATTCGGCTCAGCACAGCCTGGCTCAGTCCTGCCCATCCTGGCTCGGTCCTGCCCATCCCACCCGGAGCTGCTGCAGAGCAGCTGCTTCAACCTGATCCAGCTCCAGAGACCCCCCAGCCGAGAGACCCCCCCAGATCTGCTGAGCTGGGGGGGCTCATTAGTCTGATGGGGGAGAAGATTTCTGGGAGGGGATGGGAATCATCCAAGCACATCTGGCCCGAGGCCACAGAGCCCGGGTGGACACGGGTGGGAGAGGGGCAGAGCAGCCACTGGTCCTGCTGGGATGCATTTTTAGCCTCGGGCAGCTCCTTTAACTTCCAGACTGAGCTTTGATAGTCCAAATCCAGGCTGTTCTGCTGCTGCCAAAAAGCTGCTTTGTCTTTTTTTTTTTTTTTTTTGCTTGGATTAGGGTTATTTTGGTGGCTGCAGGAGAGGCCTCTGTGCTCAGTAACTTTGACTTCCTGCATAGACAGGCCCCGAAGTGCTGTGTGGGGCTGAGCCTCCTTATTCCATTTATTGCTGTGGAGGGAGGGAGCAGCTCCAGGGGAGGGGGGAGCAGCTCCAGGGGAGGGGGGAGCAGCTCCAGGGGAGGGGGGAGCAGCTCCAGGGGAGGGGGAGCAGCTCCAGGGGAGTCGGGAGCAGCTCCAGGGAAAGGGGGAGCAGCTCCAGGGAAAGGGGGAGCAGCTCCAGGGAAAGGGGGAGCAGCTCCAGGGGAGTCGGGAGCAGCTCCAGGGGAGGGGGAACAGCTCCAGGGGAAATGGGGCAGCTCCAGGGGAGGGGGAACAGCTCCGGGAGAGGGGGGAGCAGCTCCAGGGGAGGGGGAACAGCTCCGGGAGAGGGGGGAGCAGCTCCAGGGGAGGGGGGAGAAGCTCCAGGGGAGGGGGGAGCAACTCCAGGGGAAGGGGGAGCAGCTCCAGGGGGGGGGGGGAACAGCTCCAGGGGAAGGGGGAGCAGCTCCAGGGGAGGGGGGAGCAGCTCCAGGGGAAGGGGGAGCAGCTCCAGGGGGGGGGGGGAACAGCTCCAGGGGAAGGGGGAGCAGCTCCAGGGGGGGGGGAACAGCTCCAGTGGAAGGGGGAGCAGCTCCAGGGGGGGGGGGAACAGCTCCAGGGGAAGGGGGAGCAGCTCCAGGGGAGGGGGGAGCAGCTCTGGGGGAGTCGGGAGCAGCTCCAGGGGAGTCGGGAGCAGCTCCAGGGGAGGGGGGAGCAACCCCAGGGAAGGGGGGAGCAGCTCCAGGGGAGTCGGGAGCAGCTCCAGGGGAGGGGGGAGCAGCTCCAGGGGATGGGGGAGCAGCTCCAGGGGAGGGGGAGCAGCTCCAGGGGAGGGGGGAGCAGCTCCAGGGGGGGGGGAACAGCTCCAGGGGAAGGGGGAGCAGCTCCAGGGGAGGGGGGAGCAGCTCTGGGGGAGTCGGGAGCAGCTCCAGGGGAGTCGGGAGCAGCTCCAGGGGAGGGGGGAGCAACCCCAGGGAAGGGGGGAGCAGCTCCAGGGGAGTCGGGAGCAGCTCCAGGGGAGGGGGGAGCAGCTCCAGGGGAGGGGGGAGCAGCTCCAGGGGAGGGGGAGCAGCTCCAGGGGAGGAGGGAGCTGTTTAAGGGAATCACCAACAGCCATACAAGCTGGTAGGAAAGCTCTGCATAACCAGGATGGATTTGTTATGTGGGCAAATAGAGGCAAATCAGCCTCTCTTGGCAGAGAAGAGCTTGGTGTGTTTGCTCTGGGAATCTGGGGGGGTTGGGGGTGTTTCCCCCTCCCTGCCTTGGGTGGTTTTCCTCGTGCAGGGGATGGTGGTGGTGGTTGGCAGCCCAAGGCTGGCTCTCCTCGTGGGCACAGGGAGCCGTGCTGGGTTAATTCCCAGGTTGGAATGGGCAGTGCTGATCAGCTGAGCACAGCTTTGGCTGAGCATCCTCCGCCTTCACACCGGGCTCTGCTCAGGGTTTGGGCTCAGCTCTGCCCCCTCCGTCCCTGCTGACCAAGAGAACAGGGTTGTAGCACTGCAAGTGCCAGTCTGGGCAGGATCTCACTGGGTGGAAGGGCATAAAATGGCATCTGTGTGGCCATAACCTGAGTGGGATTTGGTTTTGGGTGGAAAGCAGGAGCCAGGAGGGGCCCTGAGGTGAGGGAAGGGCTGGAGATGGGCCCTGAAACAGCTGCCCAAGGGGGCCCTGAGGTGAGGGAAGAGCTGGAGATGGGCCCTGGAACAGCTGCCCAAGGGGGCCCTGAGGTGAGGGAAGAGCTGGAGATGGGCCCTGGAACAGCTGCCCAAGGGGGCCCTGAGGTGAGGGAAGAGCTGGAGATGGGCCCTGGAACAGCTGCCCAAGGGGGCCCTGAGGTGAGGGAAGAGCTGGAGATGGGCCCTGGAACAGCTGCCCAAGGAGGCTGTGGAGTCTCCTCTTGACATTTCAAACCCACCTGGACAGGTCCTTGTGTCACCTTGTCCAGGTGTCCCTGCCTGGGATGGACTGGACGATCTCCAAAGGTCCCTTCCAACCCCAACCAACCTTCCAAGCCCACTGTGATCCTGGGAAGAGCTGGAAGGGTGAGGAAATCTTGGGCACAGACTCTGGGAAACAGCCTGGAGAGGAGTTTGGGAAGGGATTAATGGGCACAGACTCTGGGAGCAGAGGTTGGAAGGGAGTTTAGGAAGGGATTAATGGGCACAGAGCTTGGAAAGGAGTTTGGGAAGGGATTAATGGGCACAGACTCGGAGCAGAGCTTGGAAGGGAGTTTAGGAAGGGATTAATGGGCACAGACTCTGGGAGCAGAGCTTGGGAGTTTAGGAAGGGATTAAGGGGCACAGACCGTGGGAGCAGAGCTTGGAAGGGAGTTTAGGAAGGGATTAATGGGCACAGAGCTTGGAAGGGAGTTTAGGAAGGGATTAATGGGCACAGAGTCGGAGCAGAGCTTGGAAGGGAGTTTAGGAAGGGACTAATGGGCACAGAGCTTGGAAGGGAGTTTAGGAAGGGATTAGTGGGCACAGACTCAGAGCAGAGGTTGGAAGGGAGTTTAGGAAGGGATTAATGGGCACAGACTGAGTGCAGAGCTTGGAAGGGAGTTTAGGAAGAGATTAGTGGGCACAGACTGAGAGCAGAGCTTGGAGGGGAGTTTGGGAAAGGATTAATGGGCACAGAGTCGGAGCAGAGCTTGGAAGGGAGTTTAGGAAGGGATTAATGGGCACAGAGCTTGGAAAGGAGTTTGGGAAGGGATTAAGGGGCACAGACCATGAGAGCAGAGCTTGGAAGGGAGTTTAGGAAGGGATTAATGGGCACAGAGCTTGGAAGGGAGTTTAGGAAGGGATTAATGGGCACAGAGCTTGGAAGGGAGTTTAGGAAGGGATTAATGGGCACAGACTCGGAGCAGAGCTTGGAAGGGAGTTTAGGAAGGGATTAATGGGCACAGAGCTTGGAAGGGAGTTTAGGAAGGGATTAATGGGCACCAGGATGGCTGGGATGTCCCCAAGGAGCAGGACAGGAGGAGGAAGGGGTTGAGCACAGGAGCCACAGTCCCTTTGGTCTTTGTCCTTCCCTGTGCCCTGCTCTGAGCTTTCTGCCCACCCTGGTCCCTCTCCATCGCTGTCACCTCTGTCCCTGTGGGCCCTGGGGCACAGCACCACTGGGTGACTGTGCCACCCCCTCCAACCTGCATCACTCAAGCCCTCGAAGTGAAGATCTCCAGACCTTCTGTCGACCAAAATGATTTGCTGAGAGCTTTGGGGGAGGCTGCAATTTTTGCTGCACCTGGATATGCCTTTTTTTCTCTGCCCTCTTTGGGAAGAAGAAAGGACCTGAGAAGCTTTGGGGTGGGATCCAGCCCCTGCAGCAGGTCCTGCAGGACTTGACCTGCTGCTGGAGAAGGGCAGTGCAGGGAGGGGGAGAGGCAGGAGAACTCCTGGAGACGTTCAGACTGGCTCCATCTCCTCCCTGATTTGGTTTAAATTAAGCCATCTGCTCACATTAAATGGTGAATTATCTCAGCTGCTGCTGCTCTCCCTGCAGGAGCAGAGGCCACAGGGGAGGGGGGACACTGCAGGGCTGCACCCCTGGCCCTGGAGCTGGGAAAGACGTGGCTCCCATGGAGGTGGGTGTCACCCCCCCTCTGTATCCCAGGGAAACCAGAGCTGGGCACTGGGAAGGTCACAGCCCTGCTCCACTGGCCCTGGAGGAGGGTTGGGAGCTCTAATCCATCTCACCAAGCTGAGCATGGTGTGACCTTCCCTGTCTGGTGTCCTTGGGAGTCCTTTTCCAGGCAGCAGCTCCTGCTGGAGCCATCAGAGCTCTCCCTGTGATGTTGTGGCTCCAAGGAAGGAAGGGCTGGAGGGCACCAGGTTGGAGGGGCTGGAGCTGGCAGGGCTTTGACACCCTCAGGGTGGGATTTTCCTTGATTTCTGCCTGGTCTCCATGTTGTTTACCTTGGAAAGACCTTCCTGGTTTCTCAGGGATGTCCAACCTGCTCTGGGTGAGGTGGGGGGACCCCTCGTTGTGTTGGGCAGCTCAGAGTCCCATTCAAACCTTGCTGTGGGGTCTCAGCTGGGTCCCCCCAGTGTGGGACACCAGTGTGACTGTTCCTGTCCCCTCTGCCCCTGCTCCACTGGATGGTCTCCTGTGGCCTTGTCATGGAATCATGGAATGTGTTGGGTGGGAAGGGATCTTAAAGCTCATCCAGTTCCACCCCCTGCCATGGGCAGGGACACCTCCCACCAGCCCAGGTTGCTCCAAACCCCATCCTTGGACACTTCCAGGGATGGGGCAGCCACAGCTGTTCTGCCCAACCTGTGCCAGGGCCTGCCCACCCTCCCAGGGAAGGATTCCTTCCCAATATCTAACCTAAATTTCCCCTCTTTCACTTTGCACCCCCTGCCCTTTTCCTGCCACTCCACTTCCTGATGAACAATCCCTCTCCACCTTCCCTTGTAGCCCCTTCAGGTCAGATCCTGGAACGTGCTCTGAGGTTTCCACACAACCTTCACTTCTCCAGGTTGAGCAGCCCCAACTTTCTCAGCCTCAGCTGCCACTTCCCCCCTCCTGCAGCCCCCGAGGCAATGCCAGCACCCCAAAACCTGCCACCCCTTCTGTGCAGCTTCAGCTTCCCAAGGGGAAGGAGAGAAGGGTGGAGATGAAAGGGTTAAACCAACCAACTGGTTTCTCATGAGCAGCAGCAAAGACTGAGGGGTTTCCACTGCTTTGGATTTCAATCCTGGTGGTGTTTCCATGGTGTGTCCACCCCCTCTGCCCTTCCCCTCAGGGCTGCCTTGGAACACAAGCTCTTCCATCTGCAAGGCCTGATGAGATCCAGGAATGGGTGATTTTCCACCTGAGGAAGTGGATGGAAAGCAGAGAAACCCCTCGGTCCAAGGTGGGAAAGAAATTGGGTTTGGGGCTATGCCTGGACCTGCTCTTTCTCTCTGGCCCAAAGCATCAGGATATTTAATCTAATTTAAGATTCCAGAGGCTCTGAAAGCCCTGGTAGGGCTGCAAAGGGTCACATTCCCCCCTGGATGCTCCTGGCTGGGGATTGGCAGCACCCTGGACCTGGACCCTGCCATGCTCTGCCCTTGGCCAGCCCTGATTCTGGAGGTGCTCAGCCCTGTGTGCTCTTTTTTTTTTTTTTTTTTTGGGGCCAGGCACCCCATTTTCCAGACAGGAGAGGAGTGATGAAAATGAGCTCTTGTCCTCTCTGGAGGAGAAGATCAGGGAGAGACACGGAGGAAAAGTGAGGGAAATTAAGCAGAAATAGCTTCAGGGGTCATTTAAAAATATCCCCACGATTGCCTTAAATATCCATTTAACAAGAATTCATAGGCCATGGCTGAGGAAGCTCCAGGCACCAAATGTACAGAGAGAGTTTGGATAAAGACCTGCAGGATCTATCCTGGCTCAGAGGGGAAGGAGGAGGGATGGAGGAGGATGAAGATGAGGGAGGTGCCAGGGCAGGAGGAGGCTGCAGGTTGTTCTCAGCCACCTTCCCCTGCCCATGAAGTGCCCCCTTGTATGTTGAGCCTTTTGGGTCTCTGGAACAAGGTCCTTTGCCATTAAAATTCACCAGCAGCCCAATCCAGGTGTTCTGCTGATGGAATAGGGCTGGACTAGAACCAACCTCTGGAGACCCTGTGGGGTCCCACCAGTCTGCCTGAGGCAGGTCTGTGGTGCCACCACCCCATCCTTGGTGCTTTTCCTCCTTTGGGTGTAGCCCGTCCTGGTGCATCTGCCTGGACAAGGATGGCCTGGCTTGGGTCCTTGTCCCCAGGAAGGCTGGGAGTGGATGAGGAGGGGTTTGACTTCCAGTCCTTCTGGAACTGAACTGCTGAACAGGGAGAGGGATGGAAAGGCATGGAATGATGTCCATAACAGTGTCCATGAGGAGACATGAGTGGCAGGGACGGTCCCCATGGGAGAAAGAGCATGAAGCCACCACAGGGATGACACCTGGTGGGTGTGAAGCACCAAGAGTGACCCTGTGCCCCATGAACCAGCTGATGTGTCCTGACTGAGACCCCAAACTGTGTCCCAGCTCCCAGTCCTTTAGAAATGAGATGATTTCCTTGTTCCTTGGAGCATCCTGGGCTAAAAACCCCCTACAGAGATGGAGACCCCAAACTGTGTCCCAGCTCCCAGACCTTTAGAAATGAGATGATTTCCTTGTTCCTTGGAGCATCCTGGGCTAAAAACCCCTACAGAGATGGAGACCCCAAACTCTGTCCCAGCTCCCAGACCTTTAGAAATGAGATGATTTCCTTATTCCTTGGAGCATCCTGGGCTAAAAGCCCCTACAGAGATGGAGACCCCAAACTGTGTCCCAGCTCCCAGTCCTTTAGAAATGAGATGATTTCCTTATTCCTTGGAGCATCCTGGGCTAACAACCCCTACAGAAATTGAGACCCCAAACTGTCTCCCAGCTCCCAGTCCTTTAGAAATGATTTCCTTGTTCCTTGGAGCATCCAGGTCTAACAATCCCTGCAGAGATGGAGACCCCAAACTGTGTCCCAGCTCCCAGACCTTTAGAAATGAGATGATTTCCTTATTCCTTGGAGCATCCTGGGCTAAAAGCCCCTACAGAGATGGAGACCCCAAACTGTGTCCCAGCTCCCAGACCTTTAGAAATGAGATAATTTCCTTGTTCCTTGGAGCATCCTGGGCTAACAACCCCTGCAGAGATGGAGACCCCAAACTGGCTCCCAACTCCCAGACCTTTAGAAATGATTTCCTTGTTCCTTGGAGCATCCAGGTCTAACAACCCCTGCAGAGATGGAGACCCCAAACTGGCTCCCAACTCCCAGACCTTTAGAAATGATTTCCTTGTTCCTTGGAGCATCCAGGTCTAACAACCCCTGCAAAGATGGAGCCCCCAAACTCTGTCCCAGCTCCCAGACCTTTAGAAATGATTTCCTTGTTCCTTGGAGCATCCTGGGCTAAAAGCCCCTACAGAGATTGAGACCACAAACTCTGTCCCAGCTCCCAGTCCTTTAGAAATGAGATGATTTCCTTGTTCCTTGGAGCATCCAGGTCTAACAATCCCTGCAGAGATGGAGACCCCAAACTCTGTCCCAGCTCCCAGACCTTTAAAAATGAGATGATTTCCTTATTCCTTGGAGCATCCTGGGCTAAAAGCCCCTACAGAGATGGAGACCCCAAACTGTGTCCCAGCTCCCAGTTCTTTAGAAATGAGATGATTTCCTTATTCCTTGGAGCACCCTGGGCTAACAACCCGTACAGAGACTGAGACCCCAAACTGTGTCCCAGCTCCCAGACCTTTAGAAATGAGTTGATTTCCTTGTTCCATCCAGGTCTAACAATCCCTGCAGAGATGGAGACCCCAAACTGTTTCCCTGCTCCCAGTCCTTTAGAAATGAGATAATTTCCTTATTCCTTGGAGCATCCTGGGCTAACAACCCCTGCAGAGAGCAGCCCTCATTGCCCAGCTCTGCCCCAGGAGCTGCACCACCAGCCAGCACCATGAATTATTCACAGCTCCTGAGGATCCCATTACACCTGGAGAAGGGTCTCCTTGAGCAGCATAGCCTTGCCCAGGGCTTGGAAACCCAAGATCCTGAGGGAATTTGACTCACACATTCCTTCCCCAGGTCCAGCAGTTGCTCTGAAGAAAAGTCAGGTGAGGTTTTGACTTTGGGGCCCCGGCTGAAGGTTGGTGGGTGTCTCCTTACAGACCTGAGGGCTTTATTGATTGTCTCCTGCCCAAGTTCCCACCTCATCCAGGCTGGAGCTGTTCCCTTCCAGATGACAAATAGAGCTGCCAGTCTCTGATTTATTTTAATTGCCCTTTTCCCCTCCCACTGGCGACTCAAAGACACGATGAATCCGTGCTGGAGCACCTGAGGTGGGATGTGCTGGGGCTTCCTGGGGGTACCATCCATCCAAACCCATGGAAAAACCTCTCTTTGAAAACCCCCAGCGTGGGGAAACTGAGGCACAGGAGCTGCTTAGGAGAAGCTGGGACGTTGTTCATGGGTGAAAGGGAAGAGAAACTGGTTTGGGGCTGTCTGTGCATGGCATGGGGTGGGAAAAGGGAAAATCCCAGAACTGTGTGCTCAGGATGAGCTGAGGGGTTCTGGGCACCTTCTGGGCTTCTCACCTGGCACCTTCTGGGCTCCCCACCTGCCCCACGGGGTGATGCATTTCAGCACATCTTTGTCCCTTGGGAAGGTGTTGCATAGGAGGGAAGATGTCAGGAAGATTCAGTGTGTGCTCCGGGACTGCAGGCGATGCCCTGAAGGGACAGGGACAGGGGAGGACGTGCCGTTCCACATGACAGCCCATCAGGGGAGGGCTGGGACGTGACACAAACCACCCTGAACACTACAGGGAGATGAGGATGATCCTTGGAGGTGTGGAAGAGAAGCACGAGCCTCCCAGGAGCTGGCTGGCACATGGAATGTCTCCTGGGGGCATCTCCTTTGAGTACTGGATGCTCCACAGGCTCCTGCCCAGCTTGTCCCTCCCTTCCAACCTGCTGGAAAAGCGTCTTTTGCCGCAGGCTGTGTCCTTGCTTTGCTTCCCGCTGGGACACCGGGAAGGGCGCAGTTCCCGGGGCCGGGAGCCGGTGGCAGTGTCACCGTCTGGCTCGTCAGAGCAGCCCTGGCACAACCTCTCCCTCCCCGCAGCAAGTGCCACTCGTGCTGCAAACACGTCACACTCGGTGGTGACGTTCGAGCTCAGAGCAGGGCTGGGGGCGTCTCCCCCATATTCCCTCCCTTCTCCCTGTCCAAGGAGAACCCCTCGCCCAAGGCAGCCCTGGCTGGGGTGAAGTTTGGCTGTTCGGGGCTTTGGGGACCTGTGGCTATGGGAGGTCGCCCCTCTGGAGCTGCCACCTGTCTGGTGTCTGCCCAGCAAGCCCCAGCTGGTCCGTCATTCCCGGCCGTGTCACCGTGTGGTGACATGGGAATGGCTCCAGCGGAGGCTCCGGCGTTTAAAGGCGCCTTCCTGCCGGGATCGGGATGGGAATCGGGATCGAGATCCCGGCGTAAGCACAGACGGGCTGAGCCCTCCCGGATCCTGTTGCTCCTCCCGAGGAGGGAGAGGAACCGAGGAGGGAGTGGCCATGGACCAGATTCCCAGGGAAAGGGTTTGGGAGGGAGCAGGATGGGAATATGGGAGGCTCCTCTGAGCAAAGGTAGAGTTTGGAAGGCAAAGGCAGCATCTTGCAGGGGGCAGATGGACCGGAGACAGAGCGGAGCCAAACCACCTGAAGCCCATGGATTTATGGAGCTTCCCAGAGCTCCACTTGGCTTCCTCGGGCTGCTTCCCTGCAGGAAGAGCCTCCTGCCAGGAGGGACCAGAGGTGGGCACCCAAAATCAGGTGGCTCCACGCTGTAGACGCGTCGCTGTCCTGAGTGGGACCATCCCCAGCGAGTCCCAGAGAGGGAAACTGAGAGCCAAGAGCTGGGGGGGTCCCTGGGTTCCCAAATCTCTGCAGTTACAGCTCCGTGCCCGTGCCCCAGCTCTCCTCAGGATTCGGGGCTGTGGGAAGGATGTGGCCCCGCAATGTGATCCTGACCCCCGATCCTGCCTTAATTCTCTCTGTACTTTGGGGGTTTCTTCTTCCCTCTCCATTAATCTCGGAATATTAGGTGGAAAGCGAACAATTACCACACTAATGGCTCCATAAATTCCTTCATTACTTATTAAACTCCAGCGCTCCCCGCGCAGCGCAGGGAAAGAGACGAACTGGAGAAGGAAAGGGAGCGGTGGTGGGTGAGGAGCCGGGGCAGGGGGGCCCGGGCAGGGCTGCGGCAGCGCGGCCGGAGCGCTCCGGTGATTCACGGGCTGTCGTTGCCCTCTGCCGGCCACGGGATGGGCAGGGGCTGCTCGTCCTTGTCCTCTTCCCTGCCCGCGGGCAGAGCCCCGGGAACACCAGGCTGGGCACCCCGGGGGTGGCTGGGGCTGCTGGTGGCGAGGATGCTCCACCTCGATGCCATCTCCCTCCCTGGGGGCTCCGATCTGTCCCCAAAGCCCTCGGGGACGGCGCCGAGCAGACCCGCACAGGGACAACGTGAGCCTGGCTTTAGGAAAAGGTTAAATGAGGCAGAATCCCGGGGAAGGGAGAGGAATCTTTAAGCTGTGCCCACCCCGTGCAGCCGGACTGCGCTTCCCTGGCTGCGGGGAGGAGGAATCCGCTCTCCCACGGCTTTCCTCGAGGTGCTGGGAGCTGTTGGCTGCCAAACCTCGCCGGCATTCCGCAGGGGGGATGTTCTCCAGCTTATTTCCTGCTGGCCCAGGCGAGGTGTGCCCCGCAGGGCTCACCGGGGAGCGCAGCAGCCGCTCTGGGCGAAGCTTTGCCTCCTGCCCGGCTCGGAGAACGCGGCAGCTCCGCTCCCGGGAGGGCTCTTGTGGCCTCGCCTAAGTGGAGTTAATGGATTTCCGTGTCTCCAGCAGCCAGCTGGGATCCGAGCACATCTCCTGCAAGAAAGGCAGCTCGGCTGAAGGCAAAGCTGCAAACCAGCAGCTGCCTCCCCCCAGCAAGAAAAACCTGCAATAGGTTTTCACTGACTCTACCCAACCAAAATAAGGACCAATATAAATTAAGGTAATAAAATGTCCCCTCTAATTCATTTCCCCTCTAATTTACAATGAATTACGAGCAAAATTTTTTAAATTCTCTTTTTGTAACAAACTTCTACTGTTACTTGGCACTAAAGGACTGTGGTGCTGTTCAGAAGGCAAATAGGAATTCCAATTTTCTTACAACTCCATCATACACAGAGTTACCTGGTAGACAGGAAAAGGAGATCATGTGAACATTCCAGCCAGGAAAACCAGAATATTTATATTCCTGAGGTTTCCCAAGCATTCATTTGCTCCTGGGATGTTCTTTGAGGTTCATCAGACCATCCACTTCTCAACTGGTACCATCAACTGGGAGCAAGAACATCTCATGGAAGTGGCAGAAAAAGCAACAACATTCATTACAAGACCCCCACTCTGTCTCTGTACTGGTAGGATCACAAAACCTCACCTTTAAGAACTAAATAATCCCCTTCCTGAGCACAGGTTTCCAGTTTCTTGTAAGGATTCTGACAATTCCACCTTTTGCCAAGCCAGAAAACCTTCAGCAGGTCTTTCATTGGAGCAGGAACACATTCCTCAGCAAAACCATTGGCTTAACCCAACTCCTAAAAAAATCCCTTCAATGCCTTTAATGCAAGTAAAAGTCAGATTGTAAGATGGTCTTCATTACTTGTAATTCACTGTGGCTTTTTAATTGTACAAAAGAGTTTGCTCCCAATCAAGTGCAACAGCAAATTTGCTGATGACACCAAGTTGGGAGGGAGTGTCGAGCTGCTGGAAGGCAGGAGGGATCTGGAGAGGGACCTGAACAGGCAGGAGGGATCTGGAAAATGACCTGAACAGGCAGGAGGGATCTGGAGAAGGACCTGGACAGGCAGGAGGGATCTGCAGAGGGATCTGGAGAGACTTGAGGGATGGGCTGATTCCAATGGGATGAAGTTCAACAAGGCCAAGTGCAGGTCCTGCCCTTTGGCCACCCCAAGCCCTGCAGCGCTCCAGGCTGGGCACAGAGTGGCTGGAGAGCAGCCAGGCAGAGGGACCTGGGGGGACTGAGGGACAGGAAGCTCAACAGGAGCCACCAGTGTGCCCAGGTGGCCAAGAAGGCCAAGGGGATCCTGGCCTGGATCCAAACTAGCGTGGCCAGCAGGCCCAGGGCAGTGACCCTTCCCCTGGACTCTGCCTTGGGGAGGCCACACCTTGAGTGTTGTGTTCAGTTCTGGGCCCCTGAGTTGAGGCAAGAGATTGAGGGGCTGGAGCGGGGCCAGAGAAGAGCAACGAGGCTGGAGAAGGGACTGGATGTGGCACTGAGTGTCCTCTGAAACACCTCCAGGGACAGAGAATCCACCATGTCTTGATCCAACCCCACTGTGATCACCAGCCCAGGGCACTCAGTGCCAGAGTGATCCCAGTGGGGTTGGATCAAGGGTTGGACTTGATGATCTCAGAGGTCTCTTCCAACCCAACTGAGAAGAGCAACGAGGGTGGAGAAGGGAGTGGAGCACAAGTGCTGTGGGGAGAGGCTGAGGGAGCTGGGGGTGTTCAGCCTGGAGAAGAGGAGGCTCAGAGGTGACCTCAGCACTGTCTGGAACTGCCTGAAGGGAAGTTCTGGCCAGGTGGGGGTTGGTCTCTTCTCCCAGGCACTCAGCAATAGGACAAGGGGGCACGATGGGCTCAAGCTCTGCCAGGGGAAATTGAAGTTGGAGATCAGGTGGAAATTCTTTGCAGAGAGAGTGCTCAGGCATTGGAATGGGCTGCCCAGAGAGGGGGTGGATTCCCCATCCCTGGAGGTTTTTCAACTGAGCTTGGCCGTGGCACTGAGTGCCATGATCTGGTAAAGGGACTGGAGTTGGACCAAGGGTTGGACTTGATGATCTCAGAGGTCTTTTCCAACCCAATCCATTCTGTGATTCTGTGATTCTAACAGCTCAGGAGCCTCCCTGGATCAGCAGGGGCAGAGTGGGGAGCTCTGGGATCCTGCCAGGAACCCTTTGCTGCTCCATCAACCTGACCTGCACCTCTGTGATCTTCTCCAGCCAGGCTGGGAAAGGAAACCGCACAGATGACCCCCAAGAGAATGGGAGTTTCTTCAGGAAAACAGGGAATTCCTGTGGTTCTGCAACATCCAGGTGTCCCCTAGGACGAGTCTGGCTCCTCAGAGGGACGTGGCTGCCCCACTCCCATGGACACCAGATGTAATTAGATGTTTAGATCTAGGCCAGGGGCTCCAGGGCCATCTGGCACCTGAATTATTCATCCACTTCTATCTAAACTCAGGCAGAGCAGAGCTGAGCTTCTTATCCAGCTCCTTATCCAGCCTGGGCCCAGGGGGACATTCCTACTTTCAAGCCTGATCCTTTCCAGAGCTCCTTCCCCCCTTTTCCCAGCATCAAACCTGCCCCAAAACACATCACAGAGATCCACATCAACAGCAGCTGATGCAGAGGTGGAAAAACCCTGGAGGAGAAGCCTCTCCCCTGGCAAGGAGAGGGCCGGGAGGCTTGAAATGAGATTAAATGTCTGTCAGGAGCTGATGTGGCCCACGGCTCCCCCAAGGTGTCTCTCACTCCCTGACTCATCCACTAAGGAATTTTAATCCCCATCTTTCTCTCCCAAGCCCACAAGGAACAGGACCTTGGGGGTGGATTTCTTCTCCAGCCAGTGGAGAACCCCTAATTTCCCCACAGAAACCCTAATTCCCCCATGGAACCCCTAATTCCCACATGGAACCCCTAATTCCCTCACAGAAACCCTAATTCCCCCCAGAACCCCTAATTTCCCCACAGAAACCCTAATTCCCCCATGGAACCCCTAATTCCCACATGGAACCCCTAATTTCCCCACAGAAACCCTAATTCCTCCATAGAACCCCTAATTCCCCCATAGAACTCCTAATTCCCCCCTAATTCCCCACAGAATCCCTAATTCCCCCCTAATTCCCCCCCAGAACCCCTAATTCCCCCCCCGAACCCCTAATTCCCCCCAGAACCCCTAATTCCCCAATAGAACCCCTAATTCCCCAATAGAACCCCTAACTCCCCCCAGAACCCCTAATTCCCCCCATGGAACCCCTAATTCCCCCCAGAACCCCTAATTCCCCCCCTAGAACCCCTAATTCCCCCCCAGAACCCCTAATTCCCCCCTAATTCCCCCAGAACCCCTAATTCCCCCATAGAACCCCTAATTCCCCCCTAGAACCCCTAATTCCCCCATGAAACCCCTAATTCCCCCCTAATTCCCCCCAGAACCCCTAATTCCCCCACAGAACCCCTAATTCCCCCATGGAACCCCTAATGCCCCCATGGAACCCCTAATTCCCCCACAGAACCCCTAATTCCCCCATGGAACCCCTAATGCCCCCATGGAACCCCTAATTCCCCCCAGAACCCCTAATTCCCCCACAGAACCCCTAATTCCCCCATGGAACCCCTAATGCCCCCATGGAACCCCTAATTCCCCCACAGAACCCCTAATTCCCCCATGGAACCCCTAATGCCCCCATGGAACCCCTAATTCCCCCCAGACCCCCTAATTCCCCCCCAGAACCCCTAATTCCCCCCTAAACCCCCTAATTCCCCCCTAGAACCCCTAATTCCCCCTAGAACCCCTAATTCCCCCCATAGAACCCCTAATTCCCCCATGGAACCCCTAATTCCCCCCTAGAACCCCTAATTCCCCCATAGGACCCCTAATTTCCCCATAGAACCCCTAATTCCGCCCCAGAACCCCTAATTCCCCCCAGACCCCCTAATTCCCCCACAGAACCCCTAATTCCCCCACAGAACCCCTAATTCCCCCCAGAACCCCTAATTCCCCCTAGAACCCCTAATTCCCCCCATAGAACCCCTAATTCCCCCATAGAACCCCTAATTCCGCCCCAGAACCCCTAATTCCCCCCTAATTCCCCCCACAGAACCCCTAATTCCCCCCATAGGACCCCGAATTCCCCCATAGGACCCCGAATTCCCCCCATAGAACCCCTAATTCCCCAATAGAACCCCTAATTCCCCCCATAGAACCCCTAATTCCCCCATAGAACCCCTAATTCCGCCCCAGAACCCCTAATTCCCCCTAATTCCCCCCAGAACCCTTAATTCCCCCCATAGAACCCCTAATTCCCCCCAGAACCCCTAATTCCCCCCTAATTCCCCCATAGAACCCCTAATTCCCCCCAGAACCCCTAATTCCCCCCTAATTCCCCCATAGAACCCCTAATTCCCCCCACAGAACTCCTAATTCCTGCCTAGAACCCCTAATTCCCCCTAATTCCCCCACAGAACCCCTAATTCCCCCATGGAACCCCTATTTCCCCCCTAATTCCTCCCAGAACCCCTAATTCCCCCCCAGAACCCCTAATTCCCCCCTAATTCCCCCCAGAACCCCTAATTTCAACACCCAAACTCCAATTTCGCTCCCCCCAAGCTCTTAATTTTACCCAACCAAACCCCAATTTCATCTCCCCAACCCCGATTTCGCCCCACCAAAACTCAGTTTGAGTGCCCCCAAACTCCAATTTCACAATCCAAACCCTGAGTTCGCACCCCTAAACCCTCGTTTATCCCCCCAACCTCTATTTTGGTTTAATGGGGAATATACAGGCAGCAGTTCGGAGACCTCGAGGCCGAACAGGGCCCTGCGTGTCCTCAGGGTCTCCCAGGGCAGGGCAGGGCAGGGGAGGGCAGGCCAAGGAAGGGAAGGGAAGGTCAGGGAGGGGGAGGGCAGGGCCGGGGCAGGGGCAGCGGCAGGTCGGGGTAGGGCAGGGCAGATCCCAGGGAGTGCCAGAGGCCTGCGGCCCTCCCACACCCGCACCGGGAGCGATTCCCTTAATTCCCTGGTGCGGACGCGTACAAGGAAACATGGAAAGGGCAGAAGAGACACTGAGTGTAGCCAAGAACCCTCCTTTCCCATCCCGGCTGGTTTACTGCGGGCTGAGGGGACGCACACGGAGGAGCCCCGAGCGTGACTCAGCCCCACCCGCCCCGCGCCCGCCCCGGCGCGGTCTGAGCCCTGAGCGCCCAACGCGCCGGGAGCGCCGCCGGGGAACCGCCTCCCTGCGCGCCGCCGCCAATCTGAGCCCGCGACAGCGTGATTGATTTCCACTCTAGCCAATCAGATGCCAAGGGTAGCCCCGGGGCGGAGTCAAGCGGCAGAGCGCCCCTCGCTGTGAGCGGCGTAAGGCTCAGCCAATCAGAGCGGAGCAGCTCCGTGAGCGGCGACCAATGAGGTGAGGGGGCGGGGAAAGAGCAGCTCGCGAGAGCTCCGGGGGGACGCCGGGAAGCGGCGCCTGCCCGAGCGGGCCAATGGGCGGGCGGGCGGTGGGACGGGCAGGCAATGGCGCCATTCAGGGGGCGGAGGCGGGTCCGGCCCCGCGCCGAGGAGCGGCCTCAGTCCCCCCATGGTCCGGCGGCCGCCATTGACAGGCGGCGCCGTCCAATCAGAACGCCGCGCCCTTTCTAACTGACCAATGAGCGAGCGGCGCCTCTCCCCGCCGGCTCACAGAGTGACTGACAGCGCGGCGAGCCAATGGGAACGCGCAGCGCCGCGCGGTGGGCGGTGCCTCCCAGCGGCGATAGCCAATGGGTGCGGGAGCAGGCCCGGACAGCCAATGGCGGGCCGGGGGCGGGGGGCGCGGCGCGCGCGGCCGGCGCGGCTCCCCAAGATGGCGGCGGGTGCGTGAGGGGCGGTCGGGGAGGGCCCGGCGGGAGCGCGGCCGCCGCCGCCGCCATGAAGGGCAAGGAGCGCTCGCCCGCCAAAGCCAAGCGCTCCCGCGGCGGCGAGGACTCGGCGTCCTCCTCCTCCTCCTCCCGCGGCTCCAAGAAGCCCAGCGGTTCCTCCGGCAGCGGCAGCGGCGGCGGCGGCGGCGGCTCCAACGGCGGGAAAGCGGCGGCGTCCGGCGAGAGCAGCAGCGGCAGCGGCCGGCGCGGGGCCCACGCGGACAAGGGTGGTCGCTCCGGCAGCCGAGAGTACGAGAGCGGCGGGGCCGCGGGAGGCGGGGGCCGGCACGGCTACAGCGGCAAAACCTCGGAGGCGACGCGGAGCAGCCGCGAGTCGCGGGCGGCCGCCGCCTCCTCGTCCTCGTCCTCCTCCTCGGAGCCGGGCGAGTACAAGACGCTGAAGATCAGCGAGCTGGGCTCGGCGCTGAGCGACGAGGCGGTGGAGGACGGGCTGTTCCACGAGTTCAAGCGCTTCGGCGACGTGAGCGTGAAGATCAGCCGCGTCCCGCCCGGGCCCGGCGGCATCGACGAGCGCGTGGCCTTCGTGAACTTCCGCCGGCCCGAGGACGCGCGGGCCGCCAAGCACGCCCGGGGCCGCCTCGTGCTCTACGACCGCCCGCTGAAGATCGAGGCCGTCTATGTCAGCGGCGGCCGCCGGCGGAGCAGCCGCTCCCCGGCGCTGCTGGATAAGGAGGCTCCGTACGGGGCGGCGGCGGCGGCGGTCGGGGCGGTGGCGGCGGCCGTGCGGCACCCGCCGGCCGGGGCCGCGCAGCGAGCGCTGTCCCCCGCGGGTGGCGGCGGAGCGCTGGGTTACCGGGACTACCGGCTGCAGCAGCTCGCCCTGGGCCGGCTGCCGCCGCCGCCGCCTCCGCTGCCCCGGGAGCTGGAGCGGGAGCGGGACTACGGCGGGTTCTACGAGGCGAGGGTGCGGCCGGCCTACGGACTGGAGAGGGTGGCGAGCGTGGCGGCTGCCGGGGGCTTCCGAGGAGGAGGAGGAGGAGGAGGCGCCGGAGCGGCCGGCGAGGAGGAGATCAGCCCCGAGGACGACCAGAGAGCCAACCGCACCTTGTTCCTGGGCAACCTGGACATCACCGTGAGCGAGTCGGACCTGCGGAGGGCGTTTGACCGCTTCGGAGTCATCACCGAGGTGGACATCAAGAGGCCGGGCCGGGGGCAGACCAGCACCTACGGGTTCCTGAAGTTTGAGAACCTGGACATGGCACACCGGGCCAAGTTGGCCATGTCGGGGAAGGTGCTGCTGCGCAACCCCATCAAGATCGGGTACGGCAAAGCCACCCCCACCACCCGGCTCTGGGTGGGCGGCCTGGGGCCCTGGGTGCCCTTGGCCGCCCTGGCCAGGGAGTTCGACCGCTTCGGCACCATCCGCACCATCGACTACCGCAAAGGGGATTCCTGGGCCTACATCCAGTACGAGAGCCTGGACGCGGCGCAGGCGGCCTGTACCCACATGAGGGGCTTCCCCCTGGGGGGCCCGGACCGCCGGCTGCGCGTGGACTTCGCCGACACGGAGCACCGGTACCAGCAGCCCTACCTGCAGCCCCTGCCCTTGCCGCCCCCGGCTCACTACGAGCTCGTGGCGGAGGCAGCTGCTTTTGGGGCTCACCGGGGAGCCCCCCCCGACCCTCTGCGGGGGGCCCGGGACAGGACGCCACCGTTGCTTTATAGAGACCGTGACCGAGACCTTTACCCCGAGGCGGAGTGGGTGCCGCCGCCGCCCCCCGTGCGGGACAGGAGTAACCGGGCGGCTGCCTATGACCCGCTGGACAGCCTGGAGCGCCGCCGGGACGGGTGGTCCTTAGAGCGGGACCGCGGGGACAGGGAGCTGGGCAGTAGCAGTCGGGACCAGCCCAGGAAACGGAGGCTGGTGGAGGACGGCGGCCGGCACTTGGACCGCTCCCCCGACAGCGAGCGCTCCTCGTCCTCCCGAAAGCGCCACTGCCTGGCCACCAGCTCCCCCCTGGACCGCAGCCCCGAGCTCCTGGGGGGCCGGGAGCGCTACAGCAGCGACCCCGAGCGCTCGTCCCGCTTGCTCCTCTTGGAGCGACCGTCCCCCGTGCGGGAATCCCGCCGGGGCAGCCTGGAGCGGGGACAGAACGAGAAGCGCGACCGCAAGAACTCGGCGGAGCGCGAGCGGAAGCACCGCGGCGCCGCCGCCCCGGAGGGGAAAAGCCTGGCCAAAAAGGAGGAGCGGGCGGCAGAGGGGGCCGGGGGCGGCGGCTCCCGCCTCAAGCCCCCTCCCCAAAAGCAGCAGCAGGCCGGGACGGCGCAGGCCGGGGCCGCGCCCAAGCTGTGCCTGGCCTGGCAGGGGATGCTCCTGCTGAAGAACAGCAACTTCCCGTCCAACATGCACCTGCTGCAGGGGGACCTCGGCGTCGCCAGCAGCCTCCTGGTGGAGGGAGCCACGGGGGGGAAGGTGGCCCAGCTCAAGATCACGCAGCGGCTCCGGCTGGACCAGCCCAAGCTGGACGAGGTGAACCGGCGCATCAAGGTGGCGGGGCCCAATGGCTACGCCATCCTCTTGGCCGTGCCCGGCGCGGCCGGAGCCACCGAGGCCGCCACCACCTCCACGCAGAGGCCCCTCAGGAATCTGGTGTCCTACCTAAAGCAAAAGCAGGCTGCAGGGGTGATCAGCCTCCCCGTGGGGGGCAACAAAGACAAGGAGAACAGCGGGGTGCTGCACGCCTTCCCACCCTGCGACTTCTCCCAGCAGTTCCTGGACTCCACGGCCAAGGCGTTGGCCAAATCCGAGGATGACTATCTGGTCATGATCATTGTCCGGGGGGCGTCCTAAGGGCCCCTCGTGTTCTGTTCCCAACCCTGCCTCCTCCTCCACACAGCCCCTCCAGCGTGTGCCAGGTGCTAATGGGATACAGCCTTAGCCAGCCCTGTCGTTATTTTAATTAGACCTTTGTTTGTAGGTGACTTTTCCCGGCCCGATTTTTCTGTTACTACGTTTTTCTATAAAGGTAGAAAGAAGCCAGAGAGAGGTTGGTTTAGACATAGTGTGAATAGGATATTTTGAGAATCCCCTATCAGTGGGGACAGCAGGAAGGCTTGGCCTGCTTTGATTTACAAAAAAAAAAAAAAAAATAGAAAAAAAAATTAAGGAAAACAAAAACTGGGGAGGGGGGAGGGAGGGGGGAAGAGAAGAAATTCCTCTTAATTTTGATTCGTGTCCTTTTTTCATTTCATGTGTTTTTAAAGGAAGTCCAAGAGCTCGTCCTCCCACAGAGCTCCAAACCCAACAGACCAGGTTTAAAGCACTCAGGGGGGGAGTGGAAAGCTGCACGTTTAGTGACAGACTGAGGTCAGCTCCTCTTTTGAGCCCTTGAAATTCCATGTGGGCCTTGGGGATCCCTTTCCTCAGGAGCTGGAATAGTTTCCCCATTGGATGGAATGGCTCAGGGTTGATGTTTTCCAGGTGAGCAGCACCTGCTCTCGGGTGACACAACACAATTCCTGTAAGGAAAAGAATTCCTTTTTCATCCAGCCCCCTGCCAGGTGCATGCACTGAACCTGGGCCTTTTCCCAGGTGTGTTCTCCCCTTTTCCCAGTGGATCCCACATGTGCACTTTGGGTTTGTAGCAGTGAGGAGGTTTGGTGACGAGCTGGGGCCTTCTGTTACAAACCAGGAATGTTGTGCTCACTCTGGTGTGCAGGAAACAAGGAGGTGCTTTAAGGAGAACTTGAGTTCTACTGTGGGTTTTTGGTTTTACTGCCTTTTTCTTTCTTTTTTTTTTTTTGTGTGTGTGTTTTCCAAGAGTTGCAGGTACAGTGGGGTCTGGTTCCACAGTGCAAAAACTCTGAGCAAAGTAAGTGCTTCTCTCCAGAGATGCTTTTCATTCTGGGATAATTTAATTACATAAAAGTTCTCATTAACATTTTACCTCTTTGTTAATAGCAAGGAACTGCTGTCTGCTTGGGGACTCTTCAGGTGCAGTGCAGTGGGCATTACATGAGGTTGATTTGTGTTCTGGGCACCTGGAGGAAAGTGGGTTTAGCATCTTTGAGAAGTTAAAAATACTCTGAAATGCCAAGGTTTGAGCTCTTGTTCCTGTGATTCAAGGGTGAAACAGTTCTGGGTTTTTTTTCAAAGAACATGGTTCATTTTCTCTTATTTTCCCCCAGTTATTGGGTACTTTTCTCCAGCTGTCTCAGCCACCTGGGTAATCCAGGCATTTAGGGAGGGAAGAAGGGATTTAAATCCCTGAAGGGGATCTAAATCCCCAGTGCTCTGTTTAACAACCAAAAGGATGTTGCAGCAACTTCTAAACTGAAGTGTAAATCTGACTGTATCTCTTGACAGGCTCCCAGATTTGTGGTCCTGCACTTAAACCCAGAATGTAATCCTGCACTTAGCCAGGTTTTCAGGGATTTGGGCCATGGAAAAGCAACACTGCTCCAATAGATTCCTTGGGTGATGGATACAGGGATGGATTGATTTGTGGTACAACTTGGATGGCAAAAATGAAATTCCAAATGTGCTTTGGTTGTGAATAGGAGATGAAGGAGAAAATGTCTTGAATGTATTTTATGGGTGTAACTGAACTTGAGTTTCTGTCATAAAAATAGGAATTTTTGTTACTGAGCCACTTTGATTCCTTTACCTGCCTGGAATGAGTGGGCACAGGATCCCAAACGTGGCTGGGAACTGAGAATTCCAGTGTGGCAGCAGATTTCAGTTTTACAGCTGCTTTTCTTTCTAAAGGTTAAAGCCTCACTTTTAATGCTCTTAAATTTGAGAGTAAACCCCAGGATTGTCCTTCAGGGTGAATGTAAGAGATGGCAGAATTCAGCTGTTCAGCTTCCTATTAACAAGGAGAGTGTTGGGGAGTGACCCCTGAAATGCAAATCACTGTTGGGGGAGATCAGAGTGTTGTTTGCTGTTACTGCAGAGGATGTGTCGGTTGGAGCAGGTGCCTCTTGTGTGTCAGCAGGGGATCAGCTCTGCTCAAGTGCTCCTTGGATTCAGAGTGTGGGGGGGTTTCTGGCATGAATCATTTGCAAAGAGTTTTCTAGGAAAGAAATTTAAACCTCTGGGAATTCAAATCTGCCCCAAACCAGGAACAAAAAGCACCAAGGTTTGTGTTGGACACTGGAAGTCGCCGAGAGCAGCGTCTGTTCTGCCGAGGCACAGCAGGCACCTGCTTAACACCCCCTAAAACTTGGGGTCACTGTGGCTGGCCAAGGCAAACTCAGTGTGGGAAGAGCATCCTGGGTGCACTCCCAGTTTTCCTTGGAAATTCGTGGTGGTTCTTCCTGCCACTGGTGGTTACAAGGCAAAATTAGAGGGTGAAAAAAGGAACGTGCAAGGCTGTGTTGGGCTCCAGGTTTTCTGGTTCCTTATTTCATGGAGTATCCCCTTTAAATCTGGTTTATTCCTGGTGGCTGCTCTGGTTTGTGAGCAAGAATTTTAACACCCTTTGAGGGTTCCTAATGGCAAAACATTGACTGGCAGCCTCAGTTTGCTCTGGTGCTGCCAGCCCGGGTGGGCTGTGCTTTCCTCCTTGGTCTGAGGGGTTCTCCACTGGAGTAACTGCCCACTGAAGTTGTCTTGGCCAGGGCTGAGTGTTCAGAAGCCCATGGGTGATCCCACTGTGTGCAGAGCAAAGCAGATGTAGCAGCTGGTGGCTCTCTCCTTGTGTCTGGCATTCCATTGCTCTGTTGGGAGCTCCTCAGTTCTCCTCCACATCGTGTGCAGCTGCTGTTCCGAAATTTCATTAGTGTGTTGAATTAGCCTGGAAAAAGGATGTCCTTTTCCTGAATCATTTCACCCTCGTGCTTGATGCTTGGGGGAAAGAACCTCAAATGACTCATAGTTTTGTATAAGATTTTTAGTTGGTTGGGGTTTTTTTTCTTCTTTTAATTGGAAACTTTACCCACCTTCCCTTGGCCTCCATCCGGTGGCTTTGTTTGCTCCTGTCGAGCTGCTGTGGTGGGAACACCAGTTACCCTCAATCCAGAGGTTTTGGAGATCAGAAATACTGACATGTGCTTGTCAGCTTTGCAGAGAGAAAGGCCAGGCAGACAAATCTTGCCTTCTCTCTTTTGCTTTTACCACAAGGATGTTCAAGATGGAACATTTCGGTGTCGACTTTCTCGGCTCTTGTGGAGAGCAGAGAACGAGTTGAAATTTCTTCCATGGGTTTGGGAACCTTCTGGTTGTTGGTAACTGAGGTGAAAGGCCTGAAGTGGTAATGGGGAAGGAGAAGGGAATCAAAATTGTGAAGACAGGTTCAAAAAACTCTGAGAACTCAGGGAAAAACAGCTTGGAAAATGGTAATTCCTGGCTCTAAGTGAAACAGTGTCGAGGGGCTCCTGGGGAGTCTGTGTGCCCAGAGGGGAAGAAGTGATACCATGTGGCTCTAGAGCTTTTGGGGTTCTTTGCCCTTTGTCCCCCCCCCTTTGTAGCATTGAAGGACAGATATTCCAATGATTCATGGGCTGAACAATGAGGTGGTTTTTGTATCAGGCTGAAAATGCCCCAACTGGTTCAGAGAATGGTTTGTTGAGTGTTCCCGTTGTGTCCGAAATACGACTTGAACAGCAACCACTGGAAATTCTGTTGGGTGTGTCTTTGATTTGGCCTTTCCTTTACTATTGGCACAGCCAAAGGAGAGCAGAAAAGCTGTGTAACAACACTACATTTCATGGCTTTGGTGATAAGTTGCCTTCAGGAAATAACCCTGAGAGGAAAATCAACCCAATTAACCATCATTGGGTTGGTTTTTCTCGTGGGTAAAGATTTCAGTGTGTCCCATCAACTCTTCCTGCAAGTTGGGTCATGCTCAGGACTGTAAGCCCAGTTTGGTCTTGGTACAAAACAAAGCCCTGCACTACTTATTTTGCATCTCTCTCCCTAAAAGGCAACTTCATTCCCAGGTTTTGTGCCCGTGGGTGGAATTGGTGCTCTTTGAAACCCAAATGTTCAGAAAGGCCTCGTAGCTCTTTATGTTCATCTGTAATAATGTGGGGGAAAGGGGGGGAAAAAAACCCCCAAATCTGGTGTAAAGATTTGTATTGAAATAACATTTTCTTTCCTCCTGCAAGCAAATCTGGTGGACTGCAGAAGACATGGGATACCAAGCTCTAAATGGACCTTTGGGAAGAGAAGCTGTGGCTTATGTGGAATTTCCATGGGCCACCTGATGGAAGAAAGCTTATCTGTTTAGTATTTGTGCATTTTACTAAAAATGGCAGCTTTAAAAAAAAAAAAAAAAAGTTGTGTATCTGCTATTGTGATGCCAATGCCCGTGTTTTAAGTGGAAAAAAAAAAAAATGACCTCTTTGCTTTGTGCTGTGTACACAAGATTGCTGGAAAAAAAAAAAAGTAAAGGAATACCCTTTTTATGGCTCACACAGCTTGAAAGTAGCTGTCACTCAAACCATGCGCTCACAGTCGAGCTGATTTTGTTTCATTCTAAATAAATTGTTTCTTTTGAGGAAAAAAAAAGAAAATGTTTTTTCTGCCTGGGAGTTGAATTGACGACAAACGTTCGGCCCCGGTGGCGGCAGCGGAGGGTCCCCACTTGCTGCTGCTGCTGCCCCACACTGAGCTCGTGGCTGTGGGGCTGGAGCAAGACCAGGGCAGAGGAACCCGCAGCTTTTCGTGTTGACCGACCTGTTGTGCCAAAGCGGAGGAATTTCTGGTTCACTGCCTTGCTGTGACCCCCCCCTTGGTTTGTGGTGGAAAATGGGGGTCACTCGCTGCCTCACCCACTCCTCTCCGGGACAGGGAACGGTCCTGCTGGTGGCACACGTGGAGCAGGGGAAGCACCACCTTGGCCAAGTCTTGGGCCTTTCGCTGGTTGGAAGAGCCGGAGTTGCGGAATTGTTTAAGTTGCTTGATTTGTTTCGTTCACCTGACGCGTTTTTTTGCCTTTAGTTTTCCATTCTTGGTTGTTGGTTTTTGGTTTTTTTCGTTAATTTTAGAAGAAAAAAAAAAAAAAAAAAGAGTTCCGAGATTGCTTTGAATCTTTGCACGTTTTTTAAAAAAAAAACAAAACAAAACAAAACAAACACCTTTGCACCAAAATTGCCAAAAGAAAAAGAGAAGTGAGTCCTTAAGAGTGTTTAAGTGCTGTTAATAAAACCGGGCGCTCCTCCATCTCCAGGGGCTTTTCAGCAGTTGTGGGTTTAGTGCTGAATGGATGAAGAGTTCCTGAGAGCTGGAGGCGGTAATTTAACCCCTTGAGTCGGTGTCTCAGTGCCTTATTTTGCCCCCGTGGTGAAGCCAGCGCGCCTCGGATGTGCATGCACCCTGCTGGCACCCCAGGGTCCCCTTGCGGCCGCCTCCCGGGGGTCGGCATCAAACCGGAGGCATCCTGACAATTCCCGAAAGTTCCGGGGGCTCCTGGGCCGTGCAAGCTGTTCCCGAGCAGGAGCGTGACCCCCGCAGGACCGTCGGGAACGACGAAGCCGCCGCCGCCGCCGCCGTCGCATCGTTGGCTCCAGACCCTCTCGTGGTGTTGTGTTAAATAATCGTGACGCGCCGTGAGGACGCCTCGAGTTGCACTTTGCCCTGATTGCCTTGACATGCTTAAAACCTCCGTGGATAACGAACCTAGTGCTGTCCTAGTGCAGGAGCTTTGCTAGGATGCAGTGCCTTCCACCCTACGGATGCTCTGCAAGGTGTCTGTTCCCGGGGCAAAGCGCTGTGTAAATCTCTGAAACAGGTAAGGGGGGGTGGAAGAGATTTGGACTGAATTGTAATGTACAAGAAGATTGTTCTTTTTTAATCTTGGTTCTCCACTTGACTAACTCTTACTAACGTGTTTTATCCCGTCAATGTCCTGCTCTGGGAATGGCAGCAGTGGATCCAATTCTTGGATGTGCTTCTGTGTTTGTTTGGGAGAGTGGGAGGGTCCCATTAGCAAATGGTGCCTTGTAGGTCCAGCTCAGGGTCCTCAGCTTGGCAAGCTGGAGCTGTTCTTTGACTTCATGAGTTGCTTGAATTAACAGTGCTTTAACCCAGCACAGTGTTTGCAATCTGTGGGTGTTGCTAAGGAAAAGCCAAGCCAATGAATTTGGCACATGATCTGTGTTTATGGGCTGCTTAGTGGTGTAATGTTGTAAATGAAGCTGTTTGTTGGAAATGGGAGCAATTGGAGCTGTTGCTGGTGATGAGGGGAAGGAATCGAGCAGATAAAAATTGTATTTTTTGTGGTGTGTTCCATGTGCTGTTGAGATCCAACCTGTTGAGTCTCCCCTGGAGTGTTGTACAGGAGGTTTGGGGCTGGTGGCAATAATGGGAGCTGGTTCAACCTCTTTGCCTGGCCTGGGGGGTGGTGGTCAGAGGAGTGATCTGTGAGGGTAACCCAAAACCAGGGGATGTTTTTGGCACCTGCTCCCATATCCAGGTGTGTGTGTGTGTCAAGTCTTGGGTACTCTCTCACTTTTTGGTTAAGCTTTGATGTGTCAGTGGCTGTTCCAGAAGATTTCTGCCTCTCTGCCTCAGCTTTCATTGTGTGTTTAAGTGGGAGATTATTCCCTGTCTCCTTTACATGATGTGTTTATTCCAGAGACTTGGAGGTGTCGTGGGATGTGGTGTGGGATGATTCCTCTGTGGTCACGAGTTGTTTTTTCGGGTGATGGGTCTGCATTCCCAGTGGGTTACAGGGATGTTCCAACCACCAGGCTGGTGTTAACCCACTCTCTTGGAAGGGTTAAGTGCTCTGTGTGCACCATATTAATTTGGCTAATGAGACTTCTGGGGAAAGTGGATTTATAACGAGCACCATTTAATGAACTGCACTGCAGCAGAGAGCGGCGCGAGCGGATTAGTCGGGAACCAGTTATTGGAATTCACACATTTTGGGAGGACTGTGCTTTTCCCAGCTGCAGCTGAATTAATGTCTCAAACATCAGATGGCCCAGATTCTGCTCTTGGCCAATAACAAGCTTATGTTGGCCTCGTGCTGCTGGTGTTCTACTAAATGGCAAATGCTCCGGGAGAACTTGCTCCCACCACAGAGAATCATAGAATGGACTGGGTTGGAAAAGACCTCCCAGATCATCAAGTCCAACCCTTGGGCCAACTCCAGTCCCTTTACCAGATCATGGCACTCAGTGCCATGGCCAAGCTCAGCTGAAAAACCTCCAGGGATGGGGAATCCACCCCCTCTCTGGGCAGCCCATTCCAATCCCTGAGCACTCTCTCTGCAAAGAATTTCTACCTGATCTCCAACTTCAATTTCCCCTGGCAGAGCTTGAGCCCATCGTGCCCCCTTGTCCTATTGCTGAGTGCCTGGGAGAAGAGACCAACCCCCACCTGGCCAGAACTTCCCTTCAGGCAGTTCCAGACAGTGCTGAGGTCACCTCTGAGCCTCCTCTTCTCCAGGCTGAACACCCCCAGCTCCCTCAGCCTCTCCCCACAGCACTTGTGCTCCAGTCCCTTCTCCAGCCTCGTTGCTCTTCTCTTCTCACTTGGGTTGGAAGAGACCTCTGAGATCATCAAGTCCAACCCTTGATCCAACCCCACTGGGATCACTCTGGCACTGAGTGCCCTGGGCTGGTGATCCCAGTGGGGTTGGATCAAGACATGGTGGATTCTCTGTCCCTGGAGGTGTTTCAGAGGACACTCAGTGCCACATCCAGTCCCTTCTCCAGCCTCGTTGCTCTTCTCTGGCCCCGCTCCAGCCCCTCAATCTCTTGCCTCAACTGAGGGGCCCAGAACTGAACACAACACTCAAGGTGTGGCCTCCCCAAGGCAGAGTCCAGGGGAAGGGTCACTGCCCTGGGCCTGCTGGCCACGCTAGTTTGGATCCAGGCCAGGATCCCCTTGGCCTTCTTGGCCACCTGGGCACACTGGTGGCTCCTGTTGAGCTTCCTGTCCCTCAGTCCCCCCAGGTCCCTCTGCCTGGCTGCTCTCCAGCCACTCTGTGCCCAGCCTGGAGCACTGCTACATGTCCTGGGATTTGGGGCAAAACCACAAAGGTTTTGGTTGAACAGGCAAGGGCTCTGCAGAAAGGGGAGGGAGAGGACTGGCCAGGTGGGGGTTGGTCTCTTCTCCCAGACACTCAGCAATAGGACAAGGGGGCACGATGGGCTCAAGCTCTGCCAGGGGAAATTGAAGTTGGAGATCAGAAAAAATCCTTTGCAGAGAGAGTGCTCAGGGATTGGAATGGGCTGCCCAGAGAGGGGGTGGATTCCCCATCCCTGGAGGTTTTTCAACTGAGCTTGGCCGTGGCACTGAGTGCCATGATCTGGTAAAGGGACTGGAGTTGGCCCAAGGGTTGGACTTGATGATCTGGGAGGTCTTTTCCAACCCAATCCATTCTGTGATTCTATTCTAAGGCTCTTGGGGTGTTGGATTTGGGATTCCCATTGTGTCTTGTGCAGTTTTTGGCTTGGAGCTGCGTGCTGGGTGTAATTAGGGCTGGTTTGAGAACTGGAAGATGTAAAATCCTAAGGCAGAGGAAGTTCTGAGGGGCTGGATCAGCTCCACACGGAATGATGGGTTTAAGAAGAGCCTCCTGGTGCTCATCCTATTTGTCCTTGTGCTGATGGAGTTGAGATGGCTCTTGTAGGGACAGAGAACATGAACATGGAGGCCAAAGGTCTCCTCTTTGTCAATCCTTTGTATCCCACTCCAGAGATGTGTTAATTAGAAATGGAAAACGAAGCTGTGGGTGCTGGTGGAGTTGAGGTGCCTCTTGCAGGAGCAGAGAACATGGACGTGGTGGACAAAGGTGTCTCCTGTTTTGTCAATCCTTTGTATCCCACTCCAGAGATGCACTAATTAAACAGGGTTGGAAGATGGAGCTGTGGGTGCTGTCCAACCTTCTGGTGTTGCTGTGGGTGAATGAGTTGCCACCTCCCAGCCCAGCTCCTCTTCCCAAGCCTTTGAGCTCATGTGTGTTGTCCTGGGATGGGGTGGGATGGGGTGGGATGGGGTGGGATGGGATGGGATGGGATGGGATGGGATGGGGTGGGATGGGATGGGATGTGTGTGCACGTGGTTGGCTCAGAGGAGCAGATGAGCTGAAGATTAATTGTGGGTTGTGGCTGTTTCATCTCCTTATCTCCCTGCCTTGACCTTCAGACCTACTTCTGCAATTGGATCTGGAGATTTTCAGTTCCCTTCAGTATTTCCTGCCCCCAGATCTGGTGATAGGTCAGGCTGACTTTTGGCAATGCTCACAACTCAACTCAGCCCCAAACTGGCACCTTTCCCTGGCATTTCTAAGCAATCCTTCAACCTCTATCTCCTGTAAAATGAGACATTTCAGTGTGTCTGGGGTGCAGAAGGGTTTGAGTGAGGGGAAGCTGGTGAGGTCTCACAGGGTGGTTGTTAAGCTCTGTTTGCCCGTGGAGAAGAGCTGCCCTTTGCACCGTGGGGGTGTTTGCAGCCCCCTTGGCCACGGGGTTGCTTTGGGTGGTTCCTGCAGCGTGGCCAGGCCAGCCTGGGCTGCTCCAGCTCTGACCTGAGCTGGGCAGAGCTTTGGGGCAGGGTGAGGTCTTGAACCACCCCCTTGAGCTGAGGCTTGTGGGGAGGACGTGGTGAGAAAGGGGATGTTGGTGTTCCTCGTGCTGCTCCTCTGGGGTGGATGGACTGAGAACAGGGGACTCTTCACCAGCAGCTGCGGTGACAGGACAAGGGGAAGGGGCTCAAGCTGAAAAAGGGGAAATTAGAGTGAGAGATATGGAAGGAATCCTTCCCTGGGAGGGTGGGCAGGCCCTGGCACAGGTTGCCCAGAGCAGCTGTGGCTGCCCCATCCCTGGGAGTGTTCAAGGTAATGATGGAGCAACCTGAGATAGTGGGAGGTGTCCCTGCCCATGGCAGGGAGGTGGAACTGGATGAGTTTTAAGGTCCCTTCCAACCCAAACCATTCCAGGATTCTGTGATTCCAAGACCTCCTGTTTCCCATCTGCCAGCCCAGCCTTCTCCTCTGGCACAGACTCATTCCTGGCTCACAGATCCCTGCAGCAAAGTGCCTTTGCTCTTCCTCTGGGCACTCAGAGCTGCTCCCAGCAGCTGTTTGGGGCTGGCAGAGCCCAATCCCATTGCTGTGCCTGCCCTGAGCCCACCCAGGGTGCCAGGGACTCCCTTTCCCTGCCAGACCAAAGGCTGGATCTCACTTTATGGGTGTTCTGTTCATCACTGGGCTGTTGTAAAGCCACCCTTTGCCTCCTCCATTCCAGAGGACAATCCCTGCCCACGTGAGCAGTATCTGCAGGGGAAAGTTTTGCCAAGCTCAGTGGTGGCTTTGGAGCCAAAGTCTGCTTTGTAAATGAGCCTTTGACCCATGAATTGCTTCTGGAATTGTCCATGGCCACGAGCAGGAGTTCCCATCTCCTCTGTGGTTCCTGCAAGCTGGGAAGTTTTCCCATGAGGATCCCTCAGCTAAAGCAAAAACTTCTGGTTTTTCAAACATCTGGTTTCATTTTTGTTCATTAGACTTGCTGCTAAATTCCCCTGGACTTCAGAGAAAACTGCTGGGGTACATTTTTTGACACTGTCTCCCATAATATACTCCTGGAAAAGCTGGTGGTCCATGGCCTGGACAGGTGTCCTCTCTGCTGGGTCAGGAGCTGGCTGGGGGGCCCAGAGAGTGCTGGTGAATGGAGCTGCATCCAGCTGGTCACCAGTGGTGTCCCCCAGGGGTCTGTGATGGGCCCAGTCCTGTTGAACATGTTTATTGATGATTTAGATGAGGGGATTGAGTCCATCAGCAGACCCTGAGATCAGCTCAGCTGGTTAAAACTTGGTTGTAATAATGCCAAGGTCATGGGTTCAATCCCCTGAGTGGGCCATTGACTGAAGAGTTGGACCTGATGATCCTTGTGGGTCCTTCCAACTCAGAACAGTCTGTGATTCTGTGATCAGCAAATTTGCTGATGACACCAAGTTGGGAGGGAGTGTCGAGCTGCTGGAAGGCAGGAGGGACCTGGAGAGGGATCTGGACAGGATGGAGGGATCTGGAGAGGGACCTGGACAGGCAGGAGGGATCTGAAGAAGGAGCTGGACAGGCAGGAGGGCTCTGCAGAGGGATCTGGACAGGCAGGAGGGCTCTGCAGAGGGATCTGGAGAGACTGGAGGGATGGGCTGATTGCAGTGGGATGAAGTTCACCAAGGCCAAGTGCAGGTCCTGCCCTTTGGCCACCCCAAGCCCTGCAGCGCTCCAGGCTGGGCACAGAGTGGCTGGAGAGCAGCCAGGCAGAGGGACCTGGGGGGACTGAGGGACAGGAAGCTCAACAGGAGCCACCAGTGTGCCCAGGTGGCCAAGAAGGCCAAGGGGATCCTGGCCTGGATCCAAACTAGCGTGGCCAGCAGGCCCAGGGCAGTGACCCTTCCCCTGGACTCTGCCTTGGGGAGGCCACACCTTGAGTGTTGTGTTCAGTTCTGGGCCCCTCAGTTGAGGCAAGAGATTGAGGGGCTGGAGCGGGGCCAGAGAAGAGCAACGAGGCTGGAGAAGGGACTGGATGTGGCACTGAGTGTCCTCTGAAACACCTCCAGGGACAGAGAATCCACCATGTCTTGATCCAACCCCACTGTGATCACCAGCCCAGGGCACTCAGTGCCAGAGTGATCCCAGTGGGGTTGGATCAAGGGTTGATGATCTCCGAGGTCTCTTCCAACCCAAGTGAGAAGAGCAACGAGGCTGGAGAAGGGACTGGAGCACAAGTGCTGTGGGGAGAGGCTGAGGGAGCTGGGGGTGTTCAGCCTGGAGAAGAGGAGGCTCAGAGGTGACCTCAGCACTGTCTGGAACTGCCTGAAGGGAAGTTCTGGCCAGCTGGGGGTTGGTCTCTTCTCCCAGGCACTCAGCAATAGGACAAGGGGGCACGATGGGCTCAAGCTCTGCCAGGGGAAATTGAAGTTGGAGATCAGGTAGAAATTCTTTGCAGAGAGAGTGCTCAGGGATTGGAATGGGCTGCCCAGAGAGGGGGTGGATTCCCCATCCCTGGAGGTTTTTCAGCTGAGCTTGGCCGTGGCACTGAGTGCCATGATCTGGTAAAGGGACTGGAGTTGGACCAAGGGTTGGACTTGATGATCTGGGAGGGCTTTTCCAACCCAATCCATTCTGTGATTTAAAGCTTGTTATTCTTTTCTAAACACCTCCCACCTCCTGGGGTGGGTTTTATCTCCGTGGAAGTGAAACTTTTTGGTGCAGGCTCTGCTGAACTTCAGCCTGATGCTGCTCTGCACAGCCAGCAGGGCTGCAGGGTGGGACCCAGCCCCAAACTGCCAAGTGTTGGTGTTATCAGTGGGTTTGAGGGCGAGGGAACAGCAGAAACCACCCAGTGGTGTGTGCCAGCCAGGCTGAAGGAGCAGCAACCTGTTTCCTGTTGCTGGAAGGCCCTTTGTCACATCCTCACCCAGCTCTTTGAAATTGCTCTGGGCTTTTTTCCATGTGGTTTAAGGTAAACACTGAGAGCTCAGAGTGCTGAGAGCTGGAACATCTCTGGGGCGTGTTGTGGCCACCACCCAAACCCCAACTCTTTGTACCTACCATGGAAAAGCTTCTTGTTCTGCTTTAAAATCAGAATAATGTGGATTTCCCCCCCCACCCCCAGTGTCCTGGAGCTTGGTGTTCCTCACGGTGGGTTTGTGCTTAAAGCCACCAAGGTGCTGAGAAAGGGTCAATATGAGATCCCAGGTCATGGATTAACCCCAAAATTCCTGTTTCTCATCCCAGTCCCAACCCCCTGAGTGAGTCTGTGATTCCCAAGCAGCTTTCCCAGCAAAGCCCTTCCCCTGCACGTTGGAAAAAGAGCTGAAATAATTCCAGCCCAACCCATGGAGGGGATTTTATTGTGAGATAAAGGTTGTTCCTTGTTGTCCAATAAACATCAGGATCAGCATCCTCTGGATCCAGTGCTTGGATTTATTGGCATTTGAGGAGTGGTGGGAAAGTCTCAGCCTTGGTTATTAGAGATTATTTTTTCTCTCAAGGGTGAGAGTACAATAAAAGCAGGAATTGGAAAAAACACTGTTTTTATCCTGCCAAGCCCTGCATTGGCACCTGGAGGTTGGCAGAGCTGCCTCTTCTCCCTCCTCCTTCGTGCTCTGTAAGTGCCTTGCCCTGACTTCTCCAACCCCAAGTGTCAGACACTTGGAATCCAAGTCTTGGAATGAAGGCTGAGCCAGGCCTGGGCACCCAGAGCCCACCCAAGGGCCATGGCAAGGGCAGGGCTGCCCTGTGAGACCCTTGCAGGTGGCCAAACCCACGGGGTGATGGCCCAGAGAGGTGGGGACAGGTGAGCTGGGACTCCTGGCCGAGCACATCGAGGTCCCACCACGATGGTGGGTGAGAAACACCTGCCATGGGATCCTGGAATGGCTTGGGTGGGAAGGGACCTCAAAGACCATCTAAAGGTTGTTGCTTGTTGTCCAGTAAACATCAGGATCAGCATCCTCTGGATCCAGTGCTTGGATTTCTTGGCATTTGAGGAGTGGTGGGAAAGTCTCAGCCTTGGTTATTAGAGATTATTTTTTCTCTCAAGGCTGAGAGTACAATAAAAGCAGGAATTGGAAAAAATGCTGTTTTTATCCTGCCAAGCCCTGCATTGGCACCTGGAGGTTGGCAGAGCTGCCTCTTCTCCCTCCTCCTTCGTGCTCTGTAAGTGCCTTGCCCTGACTTCTCCAACCCCAAGTGTCAGACACTTGGAATCCAAGTCTTGGAATCCAAGTCTTGGAATGAAGGCTGAGCCAGGCCTGGGCACCCAGAGCCCACCCAAGGGCCATGGCAAGGGCAGGGCTGCCCTGTGAGACCCTTGCAGGTGGCCAAACCCACGGGGTGATGGCCCAGAGAGGTGGGGACAGGTGAGCTGGGACTCCTGGCCGAGCACATCGAGGTCCCACCACGATGGTGGGTGAGAAACACCTGCCATGGGATCCTGGAATGGCTTGGGTGGGAAGGGACCTCAAAGACCATCTAAAGGTTGTTGCTTGTTGTCCAGTAAACATCAGGATCAGCATCCTCTGGATCCAGTGCTTGGATTTACTGGCATTTGAGGAGTGGTGGGAAAGTCTCAGCCTTGGTCAATAGAGATTATTTTTTCTCTCAAGGGCAGAGCCTGACCATGGAGAGGTTTATTTTGTGGAATTTGGAAAGGCCAAATTCACCTTTTAAAAGCTCTTCCCTGACTTTTCCATGCCCCAGAGGAGGTTTCCAGGAATACAGGAGGAGGAAGGGGCACCTGCAGCTGATAACTGGGACCCTCAGGGGTGGTCAGGGACTTTAATTAATATAAAATATTAATAACAGGTAATTGCAGTGTGAGTCAGGGCTGCAGCTCTGATTGCAGTGACTTCCAGAGCTTTGCTGGGCTTGAGCTGAGTCTCAGCAGCTTCTAATCCTGGCACTGTAAACCCACTTGAAGTGGCTTTAGGACCCAGCAGGTGCCCACCCCATAAATCAGCCCTGCCAGAGCCTGGCACGGGCTGGGCTCAGATCCCAGAGGGTGCCCAGGCTCCTCCTCCAGGGTTCCACCTGGGGAGAAATCACTGCCTACCAAAGGAAAAGCATTTCCTGCCCCATCCCTGGAACTGCAGGAAGGGTGGGATGTTTGTTTGGATGGCACAAGCCCAGGATTAACCAACTGATGCCATGAATGACCCTTCCCCCCAAAAACTGGACTTGGAGCCACTTTAGTGCAGGGTAAGATAAAAACAAAGGTCCTTTAATGTCCCAGGGCCTACAGCCCACAGGAATACAGGATGACATCCATGTGTCCCAGTTCTTGTTTCCATGGCTTTTATAATAAGATCCCTCCAATCATTGCTTTACACATTTCTCAGTCCAGCCCCAGTCCCACCCCTGGTCCAACCCCCTGGAATTGGGTCTGGGGTCATCAAGACCCTCTGTCTTCATCAGCTCTTCTTCCTCAGGCACACAAAGGTCTCTTGGAGTTCATCCAGTTCTGCTTTTGGGTCACTCTGACCTGTGTTTATGTTTCATTCTGTGGGTCTCTGATATCCTTCAGCTCTACCTTGGAAAGGAGTCTAAACAAGATTAATTAACTAAAGGAATTTGAGCTCCCTGTTCTGGGACAGGGGTAGTGATAGAAAGGCATTAAACTGTTAGAAATATTAACCCTCTAAAAATCCACAACTACTGTGGTCCTAAAACCTACAAAATGTGAAAATCAGAACAAAACCCCCTTTGGCATCAATTGCTTTACACATTTCTCAGTCCAGCCCCAGTCCCACCCCTGGACCAACCCCCTGGAATTGGGTCTGGGGTCGTCAAGACCCTCTGTCTTCATCAGCTCCAATCATTGCTTTACACATTTCTCAGTCCAGCCCCAGTCCCACCCCTGGTCCAACCCCCTGGAATTGGGTCTGGGGTCATCAAGACCCTCTGTCTTCATCAGCTCTTCTTCCTCAGGCACACAAAGGTCTCTTGGAGTTCATCCAGTTCTGCTTTTGGGTCACTCTGACCTGTGTTTATGTTTCATTCTGTGGGGCTCTGATATCCTTCAGCTCTACCTTGGAAAGGAGTTTAAACAAGATTAATTAACTAAAGGAATTTGAGCTCCCTGTTCTGGGACAGGGGTAGTGATAGAAAGGCATTAAACTGTTAGAAATATTAACCCTCTAAAAATCCACAACTACTGTGGTCCTAAAACCTACAAAATGTGAAAATCAGAAATCAAAACCCCTTTGGCATCAAACCCTGGATTTCAGCAGCATGTGCTGAAGTGTCTTGTTGAAGAGCCCAATTCCAGGTTTGTGTCTTTGCTTCCTCTATCCTGGGGTGCTAAAATGAAGCAGGATGCAAAGTCCCAATCCCTCAAACCTGGAATAAATCCCTGCCTGAACAATGGGAAGCATTTCCTCCCTCTGCAATTCCCAGAAGGAGCTGTGGGGATGAGCAACCCCAGGATTGACTAAGCCTTGACTGAAGTGTCTTCTTGGAGAAGCCAATCCATGTTTTTTTTTTCCTTGCTTCCTTAATCCTGTGGTGCTACAGTGGATCAGGATTCAGGGTCCCAGAGTCTCCTCTCTGTTGGTACTCAGAGAATATTTATTTCCATCAAGTTTTGTTGGTTTTTCCCTAAAGGGACTCGGGTGTTGTGGCAGCTTTTTGTTGGACTACAGTGAAAATTTGGGGCTCTTTTGGTCACTTGGATTCCCCTCCCAGCAAACTCTGGGACCTTGGAGGTCACTGGATCTTCTGGGAGGATCTTTAGTGTTTGGTTTCTTTGCCCCATGAGTTTTAGAAGGGTTTTAAAGCAATGACTTTGGGATTTCCCATCAGAATCCAGCCATAGGATATTACACCGTGTGGAAAAGATGAATCTGAGGCCCAGAATGTTCCACTGGGGGACTCCAGACTCGGTGCTGAGGTTGGATTTGCTTTTACAAGGGTTTGATTTATCCCAAGTTAAATTACTTTGTTGGAAGGATCCAGGAGGTTCTTGGGGATTTCTTCCCAATACAAAGTGTGGAGATGCTGCTTGGGAGGTCCATGTGAGTTGGGAGCAGGAGGGATCCCCCTGGAGCCCCAACTCCCAGGGCCAGGAGGGATAACTGGGAGGGCATCACATTCAAACCACAATTTTTTTGTGCTGAACCTCATCACTTTCACCCATTGCTGCTCATTTTCTCTGCTGTGTTTTGTAGCTGAGTAAGGGAAGAGTTTCCTTGAGAAGGAGAAGAGTTTCCCTGAGAAAGGGAAGAGTTTACTTTGAGAAAGAGTTTCCTTGAGAAAGGGAAGAGTTTCCCTTGAGAGAGGGAAGAGTTTCCCTTGAGAGACAAGAGAGTTTTCCTTGAGAGAGGGAAGGGTTTTCCTTGAGAGAGGGAAGAGTTTTCCTTGAGAGAGGGAAGAGTTTTCCTTGAGAGAGGGAAGAGTTTACTTTGAGAGAGGGAAGAGTTTCCCTGAGAAAGGGCAGAGGTTACTTTGAGAAAGGAAAGAGTTTCCCTTGAGAAAGAGTTTTCCTTGAGAGAGGGAAGAGTTTCCCTGAGAGAGGGAAGAGTTTACTTTGAGAAAGGGAAGAATTTCCCTTAAGTGAGAAGAGAGTTTTTCTTGAGAGAGAAGAGAGTTTCCCTTGAGAGAGGGAAGAGTTTCCCTTGAGAGAGGAAAGAGTTTCCCTTGAGAGAGGAAAGAGTTTCCCTTGAAAGAGAAGAGAATTTCCATTGAGAAAGGAAAGGTTTTCCTTTGAGAGAGGGAAGAGTTTCCCTTGAGAGAGGAAAGAGTTTCTCTTGAGAAAGGGAACAGTTTCCTTGAGAAAGGGAAGAGTTTCCCTTAAGAGAGGGAAGAGTTTCCCTTGAGAGAGGGAAGGGTTTTCCTTGAGAGAGGGAAGAGTTTCCCTGAGAAAGGGCAGAGGTTACTTTGAGAAAGGAAAGAGTTTCCCTTGAGAAAGAGTTTTCCTTGAGAAAGGGAACGGGTTTCCTTTGAGAGAGGAAAGAGTTTTCCTTGAGAGAGGAAAGAGTTTCCCTCGAGAGAGAAAAGAGTTTCCCTTGAGAAAGGGAAGAGAATTTCCATTGAGAAAGGAAAGGTTTTCCTTTGAGAAAGGGAAGAGTTTCCCTTGAGAGAGGAAAGAGTTTCCTTGAGAGAGGAAAGAGCTTCTCTTGAGAAAGGGAACAGTTTCCTTGAGAAAGGGAAGAGTTTCCCTTAAGAGAAGGAAGAGTTTTCCTTGAGAGAGGGAAGGGTTTCCCTTAAGAGAGGGAAGGGTTTCCCTTGAGAGAGGGAAGAGTTTCCCTTGAGAGAGGGAAGGGTTTCCCTGAGAAAGGGCAGAGGTTACTTTGAGAAAGGGAAGAGTTTCCCTTGAGAAAGAGTTTTCCTTGAGAAAGGGAAAGGGTTTCCCTTGAGAGAGGAAAGAGTTTCCCTTGAAAGAGAAGAGAATTTCCATTGAGAAAGGAAAGGTTTTCCTTTGAGAGAGGGAAGAGTTTCCCTTAAGAGAGGGAAGAGTTTTCCTTGAGAGAGGGAAGGGTTTTCCTTGAGAGAGGAAAGAGTTTCCTTGAGAGAGGAAAGAGCTTCCCTTGAGAAAAGGAAGAGTTTCCCTTGAGAAAGGGAAGGATTTTCAGGAATAATTTCATCCTGGCCAGGATTGTTAAGCATTGGAATGAGTTTCCCAGGGGGGTGGTGGAATCCCCATCCCTGGAGGTGTCCAGGGAAACCCCCTGGAGGTGTGGAAGGCCCTGGGCTCTGCTCTGCTCTGCTTGCCAAGGTGATGTTTGGTCACAGCTTGGACTCTGTGACCTCGGAGGTCTTTTCCAACCTGAGTGATCCTGAGATTCTGTGAAGGGAGTGGGAACAAAAGGGCTTTTCCAGACAACCTCAGGCAGAGATCACACGTTTTAACCTCCTTTGTGTCCCAGCAAACTCTGCTCTTGCATTTCTCCCAAATCTTCCCTAAGCAAAACCAGCTTTGGGAAGTCATTTGCAAGATGTTTTTCTCTGGGGTGGAGGAATCTCCCTCTGGGCAGAGGCTCCCAAAGTCCTTTCTCTTTGTTCCTTTAATGCCCCTGTTGTGTTTTGCAAGTAAATAAATGTTTCCTTCACAGCTTCAAAGGGAACTCAAACTGCTGTTCTGTGTTTCCCTTCCCAGCCCAAGGTGTGAGAAGAGAACTGGGTTGGACCACCAGATGTTGCTCTGAGCTTGACCAGCTGAAAGACAAAGCTTTGAAGGCTTTTCCCACCTGGAAGGACTCCCAGGACACCTGGGAGGAGTTTCCCATGATGGGCACTGATTTCCTCCACAGGTTTTGGAGAGACAAGAGGTAACTGGGGCTGGAGAAAGTTATTTGGGGGCCAATAAAGGCTGGTGGGGTGGGATTCTCTGGGAAGCTCCTTGGGAGGCCCATTTTGCTAAACAGGGGTGAGGAGAGGACAGGGAGGAGTCTCCTTAAAAACCTGGAGCTTGGGAGGGATCCTGTGTTGGAGCAGATGGGGTGGGAGGTGTGGACACCACCAGTTCTCCTCTGGAATTTCCTCCTTGGTGGAAGAAGGGGTGAAGATCTAACAGGGATTGTGTTGAAAGGAAGAGCAGAGGGGTTTTATTCCTGGGAAAGGTGCTGGAAACTGTGGGGTGAGAGCACAGGGTGAGGATGAGGGGGGTTGGCTCTTCATCCTCACATCACCTCCTGCACTTTCCTGAGGAAGGAGAGAGAGGACAAGCACTTGGGAGGCCCATTTTGCTAAACAGGGGTGAGAAATTGGTTTGGTGGGAGGACAAGGAGGAGTCTCCTTAAAAACCTGGAGCTTGGGAGGGATCCATGTGTTGGAGCAGATGGGGTGGGAGGTGTGGACACCACCACCATTTCTCCTCTGGAATTTCCTCCTTGATGGCAAAAGATGTAACAGGGATTGTGTTGAAAGGAAGAGCAGAGGGGTTTTATTCCCAGGGAGAGCCTGGGAAAGGTGCTGGAAAACACATGGGGTGAGAGCAGAGGGTGAGGATGAGGGGGGTTGGCTCTTCATCCTCACATCACCTCCTGCACTTTCCTGAGGAAGGAGAGAGAGGACAAGGGTGAGAAATTGCTCTGGTGGAGAGGACAGGGAGGAGTCTCCTTAAAATCCTGGAGCTTGAGAGGGATCCATGTGTTGGAGCAGATGGGATGGGAGGTGTGGACACCACCAGTTCTCCTCTGGAATTTCCTCCTTGGTGGAAGAAGGGGTGAAGATCTAACAGGGATTGTGTTGAAAGGAAGAGCAGAGGGGTTTTATTCCCAGAGAGAGGGCACAGCCTGGGAAAGGTGCTGGAAGTTGTGGGGTGAGAGCAGAGGGGTGAGGATGAGGGGGGTTGGCTCTTCATCCCCACATCAACTCCTGCACTTTCCTGAGGAAGGAGAGAGAGGACAAGCTCTTGGGAGGCCCATTTTGCTAAACAGGGGTGAGAATTTGGTCCTGGTGGGAGGACAAGGAGGAGTCTCCTTAAAAACCTGGAGCGTGGGAGGGATCCTGTGTTGGAGCAGATGGGATGGGAGGTATGGACACCACCACCATTTCTCCTCTGGAATTTCCACCTTGGTGGCAAAAGGGGTGAAGATCTAACAGGGATTGTGTTGAAAGGAAGAGCCAGAGGGGTTTTATTCCCAGGGAGAGCCTGGAAAAGGTGCTGGAAAACACATGGGATGGGAGCAGAGGGTGAGGATGAGGGGGGTTGGCTCTTCATCCTCACATCACCTCCTGCACTTTCCTGAGGAAGGAGAGAGAGGACAAGGGTGAGAAATTGCTCTGGTGGAGAGGACAGGGAGGAGTCTCCTTAAAATCCTGGAGCTTGAGAGGGATCCATGTGTTGGAGCAGATGGGATGGGAGGTGTGGACACCACCAGTTCTCCTCTGGAATTTCCTCCTTGGTGGAAGAAGGGGTGAAGATCTAACAGGGATTGTGTTGAAAGGAAGAGCAGAGGGGTTTTATTCCCAGAGAGAGGGCACAGCCTGGGAAAGGTGCTGGAAGTTGTGGGGTGAGAGCAGAGGGGTGAGGATGAGGGGGGTTGGCTCTTCATCCCCACATCACCTCCTGCACTTTCCTGAGGAAAGAGAGAGAGGACAAGCTCTTGGGAGGCCCATTTTGCTAAACAGGGGTGAGAAATTGGTTTGGTGGGAGGACAAGGAGGAGTCTCCTTAAAAACCTGGAGCTTGGGAGGGATCCATGTGTTGGAGCAGATGGGATGGGAGGTGTGGACACCACCAGTTCTCCTCTGGAATTTCCTCCTTGGTGGCAAAAGATGTATCAGGGATTGTGTTGAAAGGAAGAGCAGAGGGGTTTTATTCCTGGGAAAGGTGCTGGAAACTGTGGGGTGAGAGCAGAGGGGTGAGGATGAGGGGGGTTGGCTCTTCATCCCCACATCACCTCCTGCACTTTCCTGAGGAAGGAGAGAGAGGACAAGGGTGAGAAATTGGTCTGGTGGAGAGGACATGGAGGAGTCTCCTTAAAAACCTGGAGCTTGGGAGGGATCCTGTGTTGGAGCAGATGGGATGGGAGGTGTGGACACCACCAGTTCTCCTCTGGAATTTCCTCCTTGGTGGCAAAAGGGGTGAAGATCTAACAGGGATTGTGTTGAAAGGAAGAGCAGAGGGGTTTTATTCCTGGGAAAGGTGCTGGAAACTGTGGGGTGAGAGCAGAGGGGTGAGGATGAGGTGGGTTGGCTCTTCATCCTCACATCAACTCCTGCACTTTCCTGAGGAAGGAGAGAGAGGACAAGCACTTGGGAGGTCCATTTTGCTAAACAGGGGTGAGGAATTGGTTTGATGGAGAGGACAAGGAGGAGTCTCCTTAAAAACCTGGAGCTTGGGAGGGATCCATGTGTTGGAGCAGATGGGATGGGAGGTGTGGACACCACTAGCAATTTTCCCCTGGAATTTGCTCCTTGGTGGCAAAAGATCTAACAGGGATTGTGTTGGAAGGAAGAGCAGAGGGGTTTTATTCCTGGGAAAGGTGCTGGAAACTGTGGGGTGAGAGCAGAGGGGTGAGGATGAGGTGGGTTGGCTCTTCTTTGTCCTCCCACTGTTAATAACCAAAAGCTCTGCTGAGCTCAAGGAGATGAAAATAAGAGGTTTTTAAAGCTCTTGGGTTGGAAATCTTGAAGCCAAATGTCCTTCAGAGCCCCTGAGAGCAGCAAACCAGAGCTGCTGGTGCTGTTTGGTTTGCTCAGTGATGAAGGTCTGAATGTTTCAAGAGGTGAAAAGTCAAGTTTTGAAGTGCAATCATCATCTCTGGTGCAGGAGAGCTTGGCTGAGTTAGGACAGGATTGGCTGAGCCAAACTACACAACTCCAGCCCAAACTCTGCCTCAGTCCCAGTTCTTCTTAAATCCTGGTGGCTTGGGAGATCCTGTCCTGAATCCAGAGTCTTTGGGGTTCAGGTTTAAGGTGGTGGTTGAAGTGTCAAAGGACCATTCCCAGAGCACTCCCTGGGAGAAACCACTAAATCATAGAATGGATTGGGTTGCAAAAGACCTCCCAGATCAGCAAGTCCAACCCTTGGGCCAACTCCAGTCCCTTTACCAGATCATGGCACTCAGTGCCACGGCCAAGCTCAGCTGAAAAACCTCCAGGGATGGGGAATCCACCCCCTCTCTGGGCAGCCCATTCCAATCCCTGAGCACTCTCTCTGCAAAGAATTTCCTTCTGATCTCCAACTTCAATTTCCCCTGGCAGAGCTTGAGCCCATCGTGCCCCCTTGTCCTATTGCTGAGTGCCTGGGAGAAGAGACCAACCCCCACCTGGACAGAACTTCCCTTCAGGCAGTTCCAGACAGTGCTGAGGTCACCTCTGAGCCTCCTCTTCTCCAGGCTGAACACCCCCAGCTCCCTCAGCCTCTCCCCACAGCACTTGTGCTCCAGTCCCTTCTCCAGCCTCGTTGCTCTTCTCACTTGGGTTGGAAGAGACCTCTGAGATCATCAAGTCCAACCCTTGATCCAACCCCACTGGGATCACTCTGGCACTGAGTGCCCTGGGCTGGTGATCCCAGTGGGGTTGGATCAAGACATGGTGGATTCTCTGTCCCTGGAGGTGTTTCAGAGGACACTCAGTGCCACATCCAGTCCCTTCTCCAGCCTCGTTGCTCTTCTCTGGCCCCGCTCCAGCCCCTCAATCTCTTGCCTCAACTGAGGGGCCCAGAACTGAACACAACACTCAAGGTGTGGCCTCCCCAAGGCAGAGTCCAGGGGAAGGGTCACTGCCCTGGGCCTGCTGGCCACGCTAGTTTGGATCCAGGCCAGGATCCCCTTGGCCTTCTTGGCCACCTGGGCACACTGGTGGCTCCTGTTGAGCTTCCTGTCCCTCAGTCCCCCCAGGTCCCTCTGCCTGGCTGCTCTCCAGCCACTCTGTGCCCAGCCTGGAGCGCTGCAGGGCTTGGGGTGGCCAAAGGGCAGGACCTGCACTTGGCCTTGTTGAACTTCATCCCACTGGAATCAACCCATCCCTCCAGTCTATTCAGATCCCTCTGCAGAGCCCTCCTGCCTCTCCAGATCCCTCTGCAGATCCCTCCTGCCTGTATAGGTCCTTCTCCATATCCCTCCAGCCTGCCCAGGACCTTCTCCAGATCCCTCCAACCTGTCCAGATCCTTCTCCAGATCCCTCCTGCCTGTCCAGATCCTTCTCCAGATCCCTCCTGCCTGTCCAGATCCTTCTCCAGATCCCTCCTGCCTGTCCAGATCCTTCTCCAGATCCCTCCTGCCTGTCCAGATCCCTCTGCAGACCCCTCCTGCCTTCCAGCAGGTAGACACTCCCTCCCAACTTGGTGTCAGCAGCAAATTTGCTGCTGATGGACTCAATCCCCTCATCTAAATAATCAATAAACATGTTCAACAGGACTGGACCCAACACAGACCCCTGGGGACACCACTGGTGACCAGCTGGATGCAGCTCCATTCACCAGCACTCTCTGGGCCCCCCAGCCAGCTCCTAATCCAGGAGAGGGGACACCTGTCCAGGCCATGGGCTACCAGCTCTTCCAGGAGTAGATTATGGGAGACAGAGTCAAAGGCCTTGCTGAAGTCCAGACAGACACACCCACAGCCTTCCCCTCATCCACCAGGTGGGTCACCTGATGGTAAAAAGAGATCAGGTTGGTCAGACAGGACCTGCCCCTCCTAAACCCCTGCTGGCCCCTCCTAAACCCCTGCTGGTCCCTCCTAAACCCCTGCTGGCCCCTCCTAAACCCCTGCTGGCCCCTCCTAAACCCATTCTGGCCCCTCCTAAGCCCCTGCTGGCCCCTCCTAAACCCCTGCTGGCCCCTCCTAAACCCCTGCTGGCCCCTCCTAAACCCTGCTGGCCCCTCCTGAACCCTGCTGGCCCTTCCTAAACCCTGCTGGCCCCCCCTAAGCCCCTGCTGGCCCCTCCTAACCCCTGCTGGCCCCTCCTAACCCCTGCTGGCCCCTCCTAACCCCTGCTGGTCCCTCCTAACCCCTGGTGGCCCCTCCTAAACCCCTGCTGGCCTCTCCTAAACCCCTGCTGGCCTCTCCTAAACCCCTGGTGGCCCCTCCTAAACTCCTGGTGGCCCCTCCTAACCCCTGGTGGCCCCTCCTAACCCCTGGTGGCTCCTCCTAAACCCCTGCTGGTCCCTCCTAACCCCTGGTGGCCCCTCCTAAACCCCCGCTGGTCCCTCCTAACCCCTACTGGCCCCTCCTAAACCCCCTCTGGCCCCTCCTAAACCCCTGCTGGTCCCTCCTAAACCCCTGCTGGCCCCTCCTAAACCCTGCTGGCCCCTCCTAAACCCCCTCTGGCCCCTCCTAAACCCCCTCTGGCCCCTCCTAAACCCTGCTGGCCCCTTCTAAACCCCTGCTGGCCCCTCCTAAACCCATTCTGGTCCCTCCTAACCCCCGCTGGCCCCTCCTAAACCCCCTCTGGCCCCTCCTAAACCCCCTCTGGCCCCTCCTAAACTCCTGCTGGCCCCTCCTAACCCCATTCTGGCCCCTCCTAAACCCTGCTGGCCCCTCCTGAACCCTGCTGGCCCCTCCTAAACCCTGCTGGCCCCTCCTAACCCCCTGCTGGTCCTTCCTAAACCCCTGCTGGCCCCTCCTAAACCCCTGCTGGTCCCTCCTAACCCCTGCTGGCCCCTCCTAACCCCTGCTGGCCCCTCCTAAACCCCTGCTGGCCCCTCCTAAACCCCTGCTGGTCCCTCCTAACCCCTGGTGGCCCCTCCTAACCCCTGGTGGCCCCTCCTAAACCCCTGCTGGCCCTTCCTAAACCCATTCTGGCCCCTCCTAACCCCTGCTGGCCCCTCCTAAACCCCTGCTGGTCCCTCCTAACCCCTGCTGGCCCCTCCTAACCCCTGCTGGCCCCTCCTAAACCCCTGCTGGCCCCTCCTAAACCCCTGCTGGCCCCTCCTAACCCCCGCTGGCCCCTCCTAACCCCCGCTGGCCCCCCATAAGCCCTGCTGGCCCCTCCAAACCCCTGCTGGTCCCTCCTAACCCCTGCTGGCCCCTCCTAAACCCCTGCTGGCCCCTCCTAAACCCCTGCTGGTCCCTCCTAAACCCCTGCTGGCCCCTCCTAAACCCCTGCTGGTCCCTCCTAACCCCTGCTGGCCCCTCCTAACCCCTCCTGGCCCCTCCTAAACCCCTGCTGGTCCCTCCTAACCCCCGCTGGTCCCTCCTAACCCCTGCTGGCCCCCCCTAAGCCCTGCTGGCCCCTCCTAAACCCATTCTGGCCCCTCCTAAACCCCTGCTGGCCCCTCCTAAACCCCTGCTGGCCCCTCCTAAACCCATTCTGGCCCCTCCTAAACCCCTGCTGGCCCCTCCTAAACCCCTGCTGGCCCCTCCTAAACCCCTGCTGGCCCCTCCTAAACCCCTGCTGGCCCCTCCTAAACCCATTCTGGCCCCTCCTAAACCCCTGCTGGCCCCTCCTAAGCCCCTGCTGGCCCCTCCTAAACCCCTGCTGGCCCCTCCTAAACCCCTGCTGGCCCCTCCTAAACCCCTGCTGGTCCCTCCTAACCCCTGCTGGCCCCTCCTAAACCCATTCTGGCCCCTCCTAAACCCCTGCTGGCCCCTCCTAACCCCCGCTGGCCCCTCCTAAACCCCTGCTGGCCCCTCCTAAACCCCTGCTGGCCCCTCCTAAACCCCTGCTGGCCCCTCCTAACCCCTGCTGGCCCCTGCTAAACCCCTGCTGGCCCCTCCTAAACCCCTGCTGGCCCCTCCTAAGCCCCTGCTGGCCCTTCCTAAGCCCCTGCTGGCCCCTCCTAAACCCCTGCTGGCCCCTCCTAAACCCCTGCTGGCCCCTCCTAAACCCCTGCTGGCCCCTCCTAAACCCCTGCTGGCCCCTCCTAAACCCATTCTGGTCCCCTCCTAACCCCTGCTGGTCCCTCCTAAACCCATTCTGGTCCCTCCTAACCCCCTGCTGGCCCCTCCTAAGCCCCTGCTGGCCCCTCCTAAGCCCCTGCTGGCCCTTCCTAAACCCCTGCTGGCCCTTCCTGAACCCTGCTGGTCCCTCCTAAACCCCTGCTGGCCCCTCCTAACCCCTGCTGGTCCCTCCTAAACCCATTCTGGCCCCTCCTAACCCCTGCTGGCCCCTCCTAAGCCCCTGCTGGCCCCTTTTTGTAGCATATTCCCCATTCTCTTTAATTTTCCCCTGATTTAAGCACAGTTTCTGTGTGGTTCTGTAACTCCTGAATTCGACCCATCATCTGTGGAGGAACTTCTTTATCTGTGCCAATAATTCCTTAATAGTTTTATAATATTCGATAGGTTTTTATTAAATAATAGGCCAGTTCATTTTGGGGGCTTGAAAGAACCCATTTGACTGTTTAAAGGGGCGTTTTTATAGGGGAAATAACTCTTGATGCTTTAATATTTGAAAGAGAGGATGAGGGAAAAAGGGATGAGGGAAAAAGGGATGAGGGAAAAAGGGATGAGGGAAAAAAAGGGAAAAAAGGGATGAGGGAAAAAGGGATGAGGGAAAAAAAGGGAAAAAAGGGATGAGGGAAAAAAAGGGATGAGGGAAAAAAGGGAAAAAAAAGGATGAGGGAAAAAAGGAAAAAAAGGGATGAGGGAAAAAAGGAAAAAAAGGGATGAGGGAAAAAAAGGAAAAAAAGGGATGAGGGAAAAAAGGGAAAAAAAGGGATAAAAAGGGATGAGGGAAAAAAGGGATGAGGGGAAAAAAAGGAAAAAAAGGGATGAGGGAAAAAAAGGAAAAAAGGGACGGGGGAAAAAAAGGGACGGGGGAAAAAAGGGATGAGGGAAAAAAAGGAAAAAAGGGATGAGGGAAAAAAGGGAAAAAAAGGGATGAAGGAAAAAAAGGGATAAAAAGGGATGAGGGAAAAAAGGGATGAGGGGAAAAAAAGGAAAAAAAGGGACGAGGGAAAAAAAGGGATGAGGGAAAAAAAGGGATAAAAAAGGGATGAGGGAAAAAAAGGGATGAGGGAAAAAAAGGATGAGGGAAAAAGAGGGAAAAAAAGGGATGAGGGAAATAAGGGATGAGGGAAAAAAAGGTAAAAAGGGATGAGGGAAAAAAAGGAAAAAAGGGATGAGGGAAAAAAAGGGATGAGGGAAAAAAAGGATGAGGGGAAAAGAGGGAAAAAAAGGGATGAGGGGAAAAAAAGGGATGAGGGAAAAAAAGGATGAGGGGAAAAGAGGGATAAAAAAGGGATGAGGGAAATAAGGGATGAGGGAAAAAAAGGTAAAAAGGGATGAGGGAAAAAAAGGGATGAGGGAAAAAAAGGGATGAGGGAATAAAAGGGATGAGGGAAAAAAAGGATGAGGGAAAAAAAGGATGAGGGAAAAAAGGGATGAGGGAAAAAAAGGGATAAAAAAGGGATGAGGGAAAAAAAGGGATGAGGGGAAAAAAGGGATGAGGGAAGAAAAGGGATGAGGGAAAAAAAGGGATGAGGGAAGAAAAGGGATGAGGGAAAAAGGGATGAGGGAAAAAAGGGATTAGGGAAAAAAAGGGAAAAAAGGGATGAGGGAAAAAAGGGATGAGGAAAAAAAGGGATGAGGGAAAAAAAGGAAAAAAAGGGATGAGGGAAAAAAGGGATGAGGAAAAAAAGGGATGAGGGAAAAAAAGGGAAAAAAGGGATGAGGGAAAAAAGGGATGAGGAAAAAAAGGGATGAGGGAAAAAAGGGATGAGGGAAAAAAGGGATGAGGGAAAAAAGGGACGAGGGAAAAAAAGGGATGAGGGAAAATAAGGAAAAAAAGGGATGAGGGAAAAAAGGGATGAGGGAAAAAAGGGATGAGGGAAAATAAGGAAAAAAAGGGATGAGGGAAAAAAGGGATGAGGAAAAAAGGGATGTGGGAAAAAAGGGATGAGGGAAAAAAAGGGATGAGGGAAAAAAAGGGATGAGGGAAAAAAAGGAAAAAAAAGGGATGAGGGAAAAAAGGGATGAGGAAAAAAGGGATGAGAAAAAAAGAGATGAGGGAAAAAAGGGATGAGGGAAAAAAAGGGATGAGGGAAAAAAAGGAAAAAAAAAGGGATGAGGGAAAAAGGGATGAGGGAAAAAAGGGATGAGGGAAAAAAAGGGACGGGGGAAAAAAGGAAAAAAGGGATGAGGGAAAAAAGGGATGAGGGAAAAAAAAGGATGAGGGAAAAAAAGGGATGAGGGAAAAAAAGGATAATTAAATCTCTTTGCAATTTAATAATAAAAATTAGGGAGAGGCAAAAAGAAGGATAATGCCAGTGGCTGGAATGAAGCCCTGTGGTATCCCAGGCTGGCAAAATAATTTCAAATAATATTGCAAAAAATTGCAACTTCATTAGTCAAAGGTGTGTGTGGTGTCTTGACCAGGAAAATGAAATTAAATAGTGGTAAAATACAGGCTCAGTATTGGAGCTGCCTTGGGAAAAGCCTTTGGAAAACTCCCAGGGAACCTCTGGGTGGGTGGGAAGATGGGGAAGGGCAGAGCAGGCTGAGGGTGGGTTTGGTCTCTGGCTTTGCTGTGTTGTGGTTCTGGTTTCATCAGAACTGGTTTTGCCTCCAGGTCATCTGAGCTGTGGCAAATCCCAAAGCCTGGGAGATGGAAGAGCCCCATCCTGCAGGAAGGAGGATTTTCTGGAGCAGCTGTCTCTGTATCCTCATGGAAGTACAATCCCTGTCCCTCAATCCCTCCCCAGGGCTCAGGGCTTGTGTCTGAAGAGACCAAGTTGAGCTTTGGCCCTTGGGAGCTCCTTGGTGACTCAGCTTTGCTCCTGGGAATGCTCAGGAGGACAAGGAGGGGCTCTGGATTACCAAGTTGAGCTTTGGCCCTTGGGAGCTTCTTGGTGACTCAGGGGGGACTCAGCTTTGCTCCTGGGAATGCTCAGGAGGACAAAGGGGGGCTCTGGGTTGACCAAGTTGAGCTCTGGCCCTTGGGAGCTCCTTGGTGACCCAGAGGGGACTCAGTTTTTCTCCTGGGAATGCTCAGGAGGACAAAGGGGGACTCTGGATTGACCAAGTTGAGCTTTGGCACTTGGGAGCTCCTTGGTGACTCAGAGGGGACTCAGTTTTGCTCCTGGGAATGCTCTGGAGGACAAGGAGGGGACTCTGGATTGACCAAGTTGAGCTTTGGCCCTTGGGAGCTCCTTGGTGAGTCAGAGGGGACTCAACTTTGCTCCTGGGAATGCCCAGGAGGATGAGATGGGGCTCTGGATTGACCAAGTTGAGCTTTGGCACTTTGGAGCTCCTTGGTGACTCAGAGGGAACTCAGTTTTGCTCCTGGGAATGCTCAGGAGGATGAGATGGGGCTCTGGATTGACCAAGTTGAGCTTTGGCCCTTGGGAGCTCCTTGGTGACTCAGGGGGGACTGAGTTTTGCTCCTGGGAATGCTCAGGAGGACAAGGAGAGGACTCTGGATTGGAGGTGTTGGGATGAGCACACCAGGATTTAATGCAGGAGATGGAAAAGCAGCTCAGGACAGAGCAGGAACTCAGGGCAGCCAGGCCGTGTCTTCCCATCAAATGACAACACACTGGGAGTTTCTCAGATGGCTTTAATGAGGAGCAATATCCAGATATCCAAACTGAGCCTAGTTGGGAGCAACATCCAGATATCCAGACTGGATCCAATCAGGAGCAACATCCAGGTATCCAGACTGGATCCAATCAGGAGCAACATCCAGATCTCCAGAATGGATCCAATCAGGAGCAACATCCAGGTATCCAGACTGGATCCAATCAGAAGCAACATCCAGATCTCCAGACTGGATCCAATCAGGAGAAATATCCAGATATCCAGACTGGATCCAATCAGGAGCAACATCCAGGTATCCAGACTGGATCCAGTCAGGAGAAATATCCAGGTATCCAGACTGGATCCAGTCAGGAGCAACATCCAGGTATCCAGACTGGATCCAGTCAGGAGAAATACCCAGATACAGAAACTGGAATCAGGAGTGGTATCCAGATACACAAACTGGATCTCTAATCAGGAGCAACATCCAGATATCCAAACTGAGCCTAATCAGGAGCAATATCCAGGTATCCAGACTGGATCCAATCAGGAGCAACATCCAGATATCCCAAGGGAGCGTAATTAGGAGAAATATCCAGCTCTAAACCCAGGATCTATTAAGGAGCAATAACCAGATAGAAAAACTGGATCTAACCAGGAGAAATATTCAGATAAACAAACTGAATTTAATCAGGGGAATATCCAGATATCCAAAGTGGATCTAACCAGGAGAAATATCCAGAGACAGAAACTGAATCTAGTCAGGGGAATTGTGCAGATACCCAGACTGGATCTAAGGAGAATGTCCAGATATCCAAAGTGGATCTAATCAGGGAAATATCCAGATATCCAGCCTGGATCTAATCAGTAGAAATATCGAGATACAAACTGAGTCTAATCAGGGAAATATCCAGATAAACAAACTGAATCTAATCAGGGGAATTGTGCAGATATCCAGGCTGGATCTAATGAGAATGTCCAGATATCCAAACTGAGACTAATCAGGGGAAATATCCAGATATCCAAAGTGGATCTAATGAGTAGAAATATTGAGATAAACAAACTGAATCCAATCAGAGAGTTGTGCAGATACCCAGAGTGGATCTAATGACAATACCCAGATATCCAAACCAAATCTAATCAGGGAAATATCCAGATATCCAGCCTGGATCTAATCAGTAGAAATATCGAGATACAAACTGAATCTAATCAGGGGAATTGTGCAGATGTCCAGACTGGATCTAATGACAATATCCAGATATCCAAAGTGATTCTAATCAGAGAAATATCCAGATATCCAGCCTGGATCTAATCAGTAGAAATATCCAGATACAAACTGAATCTAATCAGGGAAATATCCAGATAAACAAACTGAATCCAATCAGAGAGTTGTGCAGATACCCAGACTGGATCTAATGACAATATCCAGATATCCAGCCTGGATCTAATCAGGGAAATATCCAGATACACAAACTGAATCTAATCAGGGGAATTGTGCAGATACCCAGACTGGATCTAATGACAATATCCAGATATCCAAAGTGAATCTAATCAGGGAAATATCCAGCCTGGATCTAATCAGTAGAAATACCCAGATACACAAACTGGATCCAATCAGGAGCAACCTCCAGACACAAGCCCAGAGTCCAACCCAGGTGTCCAAACCGAATCTGTCACCCCAAACTCCCCCTTTTCCCTGGTGCTGCCCTTGGTGTTTGCTGGCCCAGCTGCCTTTCCCCGGGTGCAGTGCCAGGTTTGGCAGGTTCAGGCAGCCCTGGGGCAGCCCAGGCTGGCTCTGTGGTGCTTCCCTGGCTGTGCCCAGGGCTCGAGGCAGAAGGGCATTGCTGCCAGCAGGGCACAGCCACCCGCCAGCAGGAAGGAGCCCACGTAGCTCTGGCTGTGGTCGTGGAGCCACCCTGAGGAGAAAGGCTGCATTAAAGCTCCCTGAAAAAACATCAGTTTGGGGAGGCAAAGATGAGTCTTCTCATGCCAGAATCCCTCTGATATTTTGAAGTTATTTAAACCCTTCCTGGGCTGTGTTTGCAGCCAGGACTAAACGTGTTGGGGTTTCATCCCAGGGCCAACTTGGATCCTTGTGGTGGGGTTTCATTTGGTTGAATTTCATCCCTGATTTTTTTTCCCTCTTGGATCCAATCAGGAGCAACATCCAGATATCCCAAGTGAATGTAATAAGGAGAAATATTCAGATATAAACCCAGGATCTATTAAGGAGCAATATCCAGATAGAAAAACTGGATCTAATGAGGAGAACTATCCAGATACACAAACTGAATCTAATCAGGAGAGTTGTGCAGATACCCAGAGTGGATCTAATGCCAATATCCAGATATCCAAACCAAATCCAATCAGGGAAATATCCAGATATCCAAAGTGAATCTTAATGAGTAGAAATACCCAGATACACCAACTGAATCTAAAGAAATAATCAGGAGAGTTGTGCAGATACCCAGGCTGGATCTAATGAGAATATCCAGATATCCAAACTGAATCCAAACAGGGAACTATCCAGGTATCTGAGCTGGATGTACTCAGGAGCAACATCCAGATATCCCAAGTGAGTGTAATTAGGAGAAATATCCAGATATAAGTCCAGGATCTATTATAAGGAGCAATATCCAGATATTCAAGCTGGATCTTAATTAGTAGAAATATCCAGATACACAAACAGAATCTAAATAAATAATCTGGAGAGTTGTGCAGATACCCAGACTGGATCTAATGACAATACCCAGATATCCAAAGTGGATCTAATCAGGGAAATATCCAGATATCCAGCCTGGATCTTAATGAGTAGAAATATCCAGATACACCAACTGAATCATTTAGATACCCTGAGGAGAAAGGCTGCATTAAAGCTCTGGGCTTTGCTCCCTGAAAAAACATCAGTTTGGGGAGGCAAAGATGAGTCTTCTCATGCCAGAATCCCTCTGATATTTTGAAGTTATTTAAACCCTTCCTGGGCTGTGTTTGCAGCCAGGACTAAACGTGTTGGGGTTTCATCCCAGGGCCAACTTGGATCCTTGTGGTGGGGTTTCATTTGGTTGAATTTCATCCCTGATTTTTTTTTTATCCCCTGGATCCAATCAGGAGCAACATCCAGATATCCCAAGGGAGTGTAATTAGGAGAAATATTCAGATATAAACCCAGGATCTATTAAGGAGCAATATTCAGATAGAAAAACTGGATCTAATGAGGAGAAATATCCAGATACACAAACTGAATCTAATCAGGAGAGTTGTGCAGATACCCAGAGTGGATCTAATGACAATATCCAGATATCCAAAGTGAATCCAAACAGGGAAATATCCAGATATCCAAAGTGGATCTAATGAGTAGAAATATCCAGATAAACAAACTGAATCCAATCAGAGAGTTGTGCAGATACCCAGAGTGGATCTAATGACAGTACCCAGATATCCAAAGTGAATCCAAACAGGGAAATATCCAGATATCCAAAGTGGATCTAATGAGTAGAAATATCCAGATAAACAAACTGAATCCAATCAGAGAGTTGTGCAGATACCCAGAGTGGATCTAATGACAATATCCAGATATCCAAACTGAATCCAAACAGGGAAATATCCAGATATCCAACCTGGATCTTAATGAGTAGAAATATCCAGATACACCAACTGAATCATTAGGATACCCTGAGGAGAAAGGCTGCATTAAAGCTCTGGGCTTTGCTCCCTGAAAAAACATCAGTTTGGGGAGGCAAAGATGAGTCTTCTCATGCCAGAATCCCTCTGATATTTTGAAGTTATTTAAACCCTTCCTGGGCTGTGTTTGCAGCCAGGACTAAACGTGTTGGGGTTTCATCCCAGGGCCAACTTGGATCCTTGTTTCATTTGGGTGAATTTCATCCCTGATTTTTTTTCCCCCTTGGATCTACTCAGGAGCAACATCCAGATATCCCAAGTGAATCCAGTCAGGAGAAATACCCAGATACAGAAACTGGAGTCAGGAGTGGTATCCAGATACACCAACTGCATCCAATCAGGAGCAACATCCAGGGGTCCAAACTGCATCTGATCAGGGGAACTATCCAGATATCTGAGCTGGATGTACTCAGGAGCAACATCCAGATATCCCAAGTGAATGTAATTAGGAGAAATATCCAGATATAAACTCAGAGTCTATTAAGGAGCAATATCCAGATAGAAAAACTGGATCTAATGAGGAGAAATATCCAGATACACAAACTGAATCTAATCAGGGTGTTGTGCAGATACCCAGAGTGGATCTAATGACAATATCCAGATAATCCAAACCAAATCCAATCAGGGAAATATCCAGATATCCAAAGTGAATCTTAATGAGTAGAAATACCCAGATACACCAACTGAATCTAAAGAAATAATCAGGAGAGTTGTGCAGATACCCAGACTGGATCTAATGACAATATCCAGATATCCAAAGTGGATCTAATGAGTAGAAATATCCAGAAATGCAAACTGAATCCAATCAGAGAGCCCTGTGGGAATGCTGAGCCCTCTGGGAATGCTGAGCCTGTGGGAATGCTGAGCCCTCTAGGAATCCTGAGCCCTTTGCTGAGCCTTGTGGGAATGCTGAGCCCTTTGCTGAACCCCTGTGGGAATGCTGAACCCTGTGGGAATGCTGAGCCCTGTGGGAATGCTGAACCCTGTGGGAATGCTGAGCTCTGTGGGAATGCTGAACCCTGTGGGAATGCTGAGCCCTGTGGGAATGCTGAGCCCCTGTGGGAATGCTGAGCCCTCTGGGAATGCTGAGCCCTGTGGGAATGCTGAGCCCTCTGGGAATGCTGAGCCCTGTGGGAATGCTGAGCCCCTGTGGGAATGCTGAGCCCTTTGCTGAACCCCTGTGGGAATGCTGAACCCTGTGGGAATGCTGAGCTCTGTGGGAATGCTGAGCCCTGTGGGAATGCTGAGCCCTGTGGGAATGCTGAGCCCTTTGCTGAGCCCCTGTGGGAATGCTGAGCCCTGTGGGAATGCTGAGCCCTGTGGGAATGCTGAGCCCTCTGGGAATGCTGAGCCCTGTGGGAATGTTGAGCCTCTGTGGGAATGCTGAGCCCTGTGGGAATGTTGAGCCCTCTGGGAATGCTGAGCCCCTGTGGGAATGCTGAGCCCTGTGGGAATGCTGAGCCCTCTGGGAATGCTGAGCCCTGTGCTGAGCCCTGTGGGAATGCTGAGCCCTGTGGGAATGCTGAGCCCTTTGCTGAGCCCCTGTGGGAATGCTGAGCCCTTTGCTGAGCCCCTGTGGGAATGTTGAGCCCTGTGGGAATGCTGAGCCCTGTGGGAATGCTGAGCCCTCTGGGAATGCTGAGCCCCTGTGGGAATGTTGAGCCCTCTGGGAATGCTGAGCCCCTCTGGGAATGCTGAGCCCTGTGCTGAGCCCTGTGGGAATGCTGAGCCCTCTGGGAATGCTGAGCCCTTTGCTGAGCCCCTGTGGGAATGCTGAGCCCTCTGGGAATGCTGAGCCCTGTGGGAATGCTGAGCCCTGTGGGAATGCTGAGCCCTGTGGGAATGCTGAGCCCCTGTGGGAATGCTGAGCCCTGTGGGAATGCTGAGCCCTTTGCTGAGCCCCTGTGGGAATGCTGAGCCCCTGTGGGAATGCTGAGCCCTGTGGGAATGCTGAGCCCCTGTGGGAATGCTGAGCCCTGTGGGAATGCTGAGCCCTGTGGGAATGCTGAGCCCCTGTGGGAATGCTGAGCCCTCTGGGAATGCTGAGCCCTTGTGGGAATGCTGAGCCCTCTGGGAATGCTGAGCCCCTGTGGGAATGCTGAGCCCTCTGGGAATGCTGAGCCCCTGTGGGAATGCTGAGCCCCTGTGGGAATGCTGAGCCCTTTGCTGAGCCCCTGTGGGAATGTTGAGCCCTCTGGGAATGCTGAGCCCTGTGGGAATGCTGAGCCCTGTGGGAATGCTGAGCCCCTGTGGGAATGCTGAGCCCTCTGGGAATGCTGAGCCCTCTGGGAATGCTGAGCCCTCTGGGAATGCTGAGCCCTGTGGGAATGCTGAGCCCTTGTGGGAATGCTGAGCCCTTGTGGGAATGCTGAGCCTGTGGGAATGCTGAGCCTGTGGGAATGCTGAGCCCCTGTGGGAATGCTGAGGCCTTTGCTGAGCCCTGTGGGAATGCTGAGCCCTGTGGGAATGCTGAGCCCTGTGGGAATGCTGAGCCCTGTGCTGAGCCCCTGTGGGAATGCTGAGCCCTGTGGGAATGCTGAGCCCTCTGGGAATGCTGAGCCCTTTGCTGAGCCCCTGTGGGAATGTTGAGCCCTGTGGGAATGCTGAGCCCTGTGGGAATGCTGAGCCCTTTGCTGAGCCCCTGTGGGAATGCTGAGCCCTGTGGGAATGCTGAGCCCCTGCGGGAATGCTGAGCCCTCTGGAAATGCTGAGCCCTCTGGGAATGCTGAGCCCTTGTGGGAATGCTGAGCCCTGTGGGAATGCTGAGCCCTGTGCTGAGCCCTGTGGGAATGCTGAGCCCTCTGGAAATGCTGAGCCCCTGTGGGAATGCTGAGCCCTGTGGGAATGCTGAGCCCTGTGCTGAGCCCTGTGGGAATGCTGAGCCCCTCTGGGAATGCTGAGCCCTGTGGGAATGCTGAGCCCTGTGGGAATGCTGAGCTCTGTGGGAATGCTGAGCCCTGTGGGAATGCTGAGCCTGTGGGAATGCTGAGCCCTCTGGGAATGCTGAGCCCCTGTGGGAATGCTGAGCCCTGTGCTGAGCCCTGTGGGAATGCTGAGCCCTGTGGGAATGCTGAGCCCTTGTGGGAATGCTGAGCCCTGTGGGAATGCTGAGCCCTCTGGGAATGCTGAGCCCTGTGGGAATGCTGAGCCCCTGTGGGAATGCTGAGGCCTTTGCTGAGCCCTGTGGGAATGCTGAGCCCTGTGGGAATGCTGAGCCCTGTGGGAATGCTGAGCCCTGTGCTGAGCCCCTGTGGGAATGCTGAGCCCTGTGGGAATGCTGAGCCCTCTGGGAATGCTGAGCCCTTTGCTGAGCCCCTGTGGGAATGTTGAGCCCTGTGGGAATGCTGAGCCCTCTGGGAATGCTGAGCCCCTGTGGGAATGCTGAGCCCTCTGGGAATGCTGAGCCCCTGTGGGAATGCTGAGCCCTGTGGGAATGCTGAGCCCTGTGGGAATGCTGAGCCCTTTGCTGAGCCCCTGTGGGAATGCTGAGCCCTGTGGGAATGCTGAGCCCCTGTGGGAATGCTGAGCCCTGTGGGAATGCTGAGCCCCTGTGGGAATGCTGAACCCTTGTGGGAATGCTGAGCCCCTGTGGGAATGCTGAGCCCTGTGGGAATGCTGAGCCCTTTGCTGAGCCCCTGTGGGAATGCTGAGCCCCTGTGGGAATGCTGAGCTCTGTGGGAATGCTGAGCCCTGTGGGAATGCTGAGCTCTGTGGGAATGCTGAGCCCCTGTGGGAATGCTGAGCCCTGTGGGAATGCTGAGCCCTGTGGGAATGCTGAGCCCTCTGGGAATGCTGAGCCCTGTGGGAATGCTGAGCCCTGTGGGAATGCTGAGCCCTGTGGGAATGCTGAGCCCCTGTGGGAATGCTGAGCCCTGTGGGAATGCTGAGCCCCTGTGGGAATGCTGAGCCCTGTGGGAATGCTGAGCCCTGTGCTGAGCCCTGTGGGAATGCTGAGCCCCTCTGGGAATGCTGAGCCCTCTGGGAATGCTGAGCCCCTCTGGGAATGCTGAGCTCTGTGGGAATGCTGAGCCCCTCTGGGAATGCTGAGCCCCTCTGGGAATGCTGAGCCCTCTGGGAATGCTGAGCCCCTGTGGGAATGCTGAGCTCTGTGGGAATGCTGAGCCCCTGTGGGAATGCTGAGCCCTCTGGGAATGCTGGGCCCCTGTGGGAATGCTGAGCCCTGTGGGAATGCTGAGCCCTGTGGGAATGCTGAGCCTTTCCCTCCCCTCTGGTCCCTCCAGGCCAAACTCCGGGTTAGTTCTGACACTGCTGGGGGGAAAATCCTTGGGAATGTGGCTGTGGTTAAACTGGTCACATTTTCCAGCTGTTCCAGGGGGCATTTTCCAAGCTGGATGTGTGTGGTGGGTATTTATTATATTATGGTATAATGCTAATGAGATATATTGTACATAATGTTCAATACTACAGATGGAATATAGAATAATGTGGAATAATATGGAATATTTAATAGATATAATATGGAATATTATTGACTATTTAATAGGTATAATATGGACTATTATAGAATATTGAATAGATATAGAATAATATAGAATATTTAATAGGTATAATATGGACTATTATAGAATATTTAATAGGTATAGAATAATATAGAATATTTAATAGGTGTAATATGGAATATTTCATAGGTATAATATGGAATAACATAGAATATTTCATAGGTATAATATGGAATAATATAGAATATTTAATAGGTGTAATATGGAATATTTCATAGGTATAATATGGAATAATATAGAATATTTAATAGGTGTAATATGGAATATTTCATAGGTATAATATGGAATAATATAGAATATTTAATAGGTATAATATGGACTATTATAGAATATTTAATAGATATAATATAGAATAATATAGAATATTTAATAGGTATAATATGGAATAATATAGAATATTTAATAGGTGTAATATGGATTATTTAATAGGTGTAATATGGAATAATATGGAATATTTAATAGGTATAATATGGAATATTTCATAGGTATAATATAGAATAATATAGAATATTTAATAGGTATAATATGGAATATTTCATAGGTATAATATAGAATATTTAATAGGTATAATATAGAGTAATATAGAATATTTAATAGGTATAATATGCAATGCCTAATATATAATGTTTGTTATATTTTCTGTATATTCTGTATTATATTATGATGTATGTATCACATAGAATGATGTATATCATACATAATATTTAATATTATAGATGGAATGCAGAATATGGAATAAGGTGGATAATACATAATATTTAATACTTATATTATGCAATGTATAATGTGTAGTCTATATATTCGATATTTTATATATTCTATGTAGAATATATAGAATATGTAGAATATATTCTATGTAGAATCTATTCTATAGAGTCTATTGTATAGACTCTATATATTCTATATATTATATATATATTTTATCTATATATATCTATATATTCTATATATCTATATTCTATATAGATGTATTCTATATATTCTATATTCTATATCGAATATCTATTCTATATAGAATTCCATACAGAATATATATTCTATATTGAATATATATTATATATAAAATGTATATATTCTATATGGAATACATATTATATTTATTATATTATATGCTGTATATAAATACAGGAAATGATATCATATGTCATATCATAGAATAGAATAAATATATAATATATGTTATATATAGAATAATAATATGTGTTATATATAGAATAATAATAGTATATATTGTATATATATAATATATGGAATATGTATTATACTATATTATATATTATATTATATTATATATTGTATTATATTATATTATATTATATTATATTATACTATATTTATATTTATTATATCATCTTCTGTTTTTATATAGAGCATATAATATAATTTAATAAACATATATACAATATAGAATATATACATTATACATATAATATATTCTATGTAATAGAATAGAATAAATATATAATATGTCTTATATATAGCATAATGATATGTGTTATATATAGAATAATAATAGTATATATTCTATATATATAATATATGGAATATGTATTATATTACATTATATTATATTATATTATATTATATTATATTATATTATATTATATCATCTGTTTTAATATACAGCATATAATAAATATAATATATATTCAGTATAGTATATATACATTATATATACATATTCTATAGAGAATATTATTATATGTAATAGAATAGAATAGAATAACTATATTCTATATTATATATAGAATAATACTATGTATTATATATAGAATAATAGTATATATTCTATATATATAATATATAGAATATATATAATCTATAGAATGTATATTATATTGTATATATTATATTATATTATGTTATGTTATATTATATTATATTATATTATATTATATTATATTATATTATATTATATCATCTGTTTTTATATAGAGCATATAATATAATAAATATAATATATATTCAATATAGAATATATACATTATACATAAATATTCTATATAGAATATTATTTTATGTAATAGAATAGAATAAATATAATATATTATATATAGAATAATAATATGTATTATATATAGAATAATAATAGTATATATTCTATATATATAATATATAGATATATATAATATCGAATATATAGAATATATATAGAATATATAGAATGTATATAGAATGTATAGAATGTATATAGAATATATAGAATGTATATTATATTATATTTATTATATTATATTACATTATATTATATATATTATATTATATTATATTATATTATATTATATTATATTATATTATATTATATTATATTATATTATATTATATTATATTATATTACATTACATCCCATCCCATTTAATTCTGTATTTACCTGCCAGAGGGGGCCCTCCCATGGCTGCCATCCCTGCAAAGAAGGCAGCAAAGCCCAGGTAGCTGTGCAGCTTTTCCACTCCCACCAGATCCACCTGTTTGTGAAGCAAAACGGACAATCAGTGCTGGATTTCCTGGGAATGCAGAACCAGAAGGGATTCACTGATAATTTTGTAAGCACAAGGGATTCATTGTTTGATTGTCCTTAGGAGTGTCCTCTCCAGCTGCAGCTTTGGAAGGACTTTGCTCTGCAGGTCTGGTCAGGCCTGGAATCCTCTCACCTCCTGAGGGTGTGGTGGAGGCTCCTGGGGTGGGAGGGCCTTTGGTGCCTTCCAGGGGATAAGACTTTGGGGGGAAAAGTGTTTTAAACTCTCAATTCCTTCCCAGACAGAAATGCCAGATTGTAACGATGCCTCCCTGTGTGGATCATGGAATCCTGGAATGGCTTGGCTTGGCAGGGACCTTAAAACTCATCTAATTCCACCCCCTGCCATGGGCAGGGGCACCTTCCACTGTCCCAGGTTGTTCCAGTCTGGCCTTGGACACTTTCAGGGATGGGCCAGCCACCCCAGCCATCCCAGCCCCTCCATCCCAGCCCCTCCATCCCAGCCCCTCCATCCCAGCCCCTCCATCCCAGCCACTCCATCCCAGCCATCCCAGCCCCTCCATCCCAGCCATCCCAGCCCCTCCATCCTAGCCATCCCAGCCCCTCCAATCCAGCTCCTCCATCCCAGCTCCTCCATCCCAGCCCCTCCATCCCAGCCCCTCCATCCCAGCCATCCCAGCCCCTCTATCCCAGCCACTACATCCCAGCCATCCCAGCCCCTCCATCCCAGCCCCTCCAATCCAGCTCCTCCATCCCAGCCCCTCCATCCCAGCCCCTCCATCCCAGCCCCTCCATCCCAGCCCCTCCATCCCAGCCCCTCCATCCCAGCTCCTTCATCCCAGCCCCTCCATCCCAGCTCCTCCATCCCAGCCCCTCCATCCCAGCCATCCCAGCCCCTCCATCCCAGCCATCCCAGCCCCTCCATCCCAGCCATCCCAGCCCCTCCATCCCAGCCCCTCCATCCCAGCCCCTCCATCCCAGCCCCTCCATCCCAGCTCCTCCATCCCAGCCCCTCCATCCCAGCCCCTCCATCCCAGCTCCTCCATCCCAGCCCCTCCATCCCAGCCATCCCAGCCCCTCCATCCCAGCCATCCCAGCCCCTCCATCCCAGCCCCTCCATCCCAGCCCTTCCATCCCAGCCATCCCAGCCCCTCCATCCCAGCCCCTCCATCCCAGCCCCTCCATCCCAGCCCCTCCATCCCAGCCCTTCGATCCCAGCCCTTCAATCCCAGCCCCTCCATCCCAGCCCCTCCATCCCAGCCCCTCCATCCCAGCCCTTCCATCCCAGCCATCCCAGCCCCTCCATCCCAGCCCCTCCATCCCAGCCCTTCCATCCCAGCCATCCCAGCCCCTCCATCCCAGCCCCTCCATCCCAGCCCTTCGATCCCAGCCCCTCCATCCCAGCCCTTCGATCCCAGCCCTTCAATCCCAGCCCCTCCATCCCAGCCCCTCCATCCCAGCCCCTCCATCCCAGCCCTTCCATCCCAGCCATCCCAGCCCCTCCATCCCAGCCCCTCCATCCCAGCCCTTCCATCCCAGCCATCCCAGCCCCTCCATCCCAGCCCCTCCATCCCAGCCCTTCGATCCCAGCCCCTCCATCCCAGCCCCTCCATCCCAGCCCTTCCATCCCAGCCATCCCAGCCCCTCCATCCCAGCCATCCCAGCCCCTCCATCCCAGCCCTTCGATCCCAGCCCTTCAATCCCAGCCCCTCCATCCCAGCCCCTCCATCCCAGCCCTTCGATCCCAGCCCTTCAATCCCAGCCCCTCCATCCCAGCCCCTCCATCCCAGCCCCTCCCCACCCTCTCAGGAATTCCTTCCCAATCTCCCCCCTCTCCCTGCCCTCTGGCAGTGGAAGCCATTCCCTGTGTCCTGTCCCTCTATCCCTTGTCCCAATTCCCTCTCCAGCTCTCCTGGAGCTTCTTCAGGCCCTGGAAGGTCTCCCTGGAACCTTCTCTTCCTTAGGCTGAACATTCCCAACTCTCCCAGTCTCCAAGTCAAAGGTTCTCCAGCCCTTGGAGCATCTTGGTGGCCTCTCTGGCTTCACTCCAGCAGGATCCTGCCATGACTGATCCCTGTGTGTGTTCCAGGTAATTCTGGGGTTGGAAGCAGATCAAGCCCCACCCTCTCTGTTGGTGTTTGACAACGACCCCAAGACTCACCAGCACCGGCAGCACCAGAGCCATGAAGCCTCCACAGAAGATGGAAAAGGCCACTGTGTAGGTGAGGAGCAGCGGGAATGTTGTGGCCAGAGGTGCCAGGAGGTTGGTGATTCCACACAGGATCAGGTAAGTCACATGGAAATGGTACTTCTTGGTCCAGTTGTGGTCAGCCACCCACCCTGAGAGCAGCTGGCTCAGCATCTCCGTGATGCCTGAGGGGACAGGAGTCACCACAACCTCAGCAGGAACTTCCTTTGGGTTTTTTTTTTTTTTCCCTGGTTTTCCCTGTATCCCATCCCAGTTCCACCCACTGGGAACAGTTACAGGAAGGTGTTTTAAGGCTTTTTGTGAAACCCATGTTTGGTTTTGCTTTTTTTTTTTTTTTTTTTTTGCCTTTCTCTGCTATCCTTAATTCTGTCAAATTTCCATTAAGGGCTCTGCTCTCAGCAGAAATCTCTGGAAAAACAGGGAAGATAAACTTGCTGTCTGATCCCTTTTCCGAGGTGCAGAAAAAGCAGAATATTAAGAAGAAATATGTGCATGAGATTTTCATTTCTCTGAAGGAGCCCCACATTTTTTTAAAGGCTCAGCAAACTTTTAATACTTCTTTTTTTCTTAAATTTCCTTGATAACATTTTTATAAACCAAAAAGCAGAGGAGAGCTCACTGTCACCTTATATCCTGCACCTCTGTGTCCTTCCTACTCTTAATTCCTGGGAATTCCTCAGTTCTTTGACAGCTCATCATTGCTAAACATCCCCCAGCTCTGGAGAATTCAAATGTATTTTTCTATAATAAAGGTTTAATTATTCCTAAGGTTGGAGCTGCTTTCTTAACCCAGTGTGTTAATCCCAGTTTTTAATCAGGTGTTGGTTTTTGGGGGAGTTTAGATTGGGGTTTTTCCCCCCTTCTCTTGAAGGGGAATGTGCCAAATCCAAAGTTAAGATGGATTTTTTTTCCCACAATATTGAATTTTTCCTCTCCTGAGTCAAACTGGAGAAGCTCTTTGGATTCTGAAGTGATTTTTGTGGGTTTAAGCAGAGCAGGGATGGTGGTGGGAAGGCTCCAGGAGGACAGAGAGTAACTTTTACTGGAAAATTTGGTGTCCTGGGAGCAGGGAGGGTGAGGAATCATCCACCTTGGGTTGGGAGAACCACCCACCACGTGAGAGCAACTTCTGCATGTGCAGAAGGTGCCTCTGGACATCCAGAGGGATCAGGGCTGGGAGCTCAACCTCTGCCAGCAGGGTTCCTTCTAGGACATATCTGAGACTATTTCTTGGCCAGGTTTCAGTTGGTTTTTTATCCTAAAATGGGTTTAAAAGGTTTGGTTTTGCCTTACCAGCCACTGAGATGAGGTAGGAACCATCCATGCTGCTCATTCCCAGAGTCCTGGCTCTGGCCACCAGGTGGAAGTAGGGCACGAAATAGGCCAAGTGGCTGAACAAAAAAGACCATGTGAAGATGAAGAAAAGTGGATCCTTCAGTGGGGACAGGTCCAGGAGAGGCTGAGAAGTTTCTTTGTTGGTCACTGGAAGGGGTTTGTTGCTTCTTTTGGCCTCAGTGGCTGTTTCTGGTGAGCAGCTGCCCAGTGTGGGTTTCTCCAAGGCAGGTGGATCTGTTGGGTCAGAGGCATCTTTGCCATGGGACATCAGGAGTCTCTCCTGTGCACTCTGAAAGTCTAATTCCCTGTGAGAGGATCCATCTAAACATCCAGCAAGAGTTTCTGGATCCTTCTGTGCCACTGAAGACCCACAGTCCTGGTTTTTGGCAGAGCAGTGTCGGGTGCTGATGGGTCTCAGCAACAGGTTGGAAGGCACCAGGTGCAAGGAGATGCCTCCAAAAATCAGCAGAGTTCCTGAGGGAACACAACAGCTGTTTTATTCTTGGAGTGAGAGAGAGGAGCAGCAGGAAATGAGATTTTAGAACAGGGTGTTTGCATTGAACATGGAGAAAGCTCTGCCATAAGGAGGGGAGGGATTTTTTCCCTCCTGTGAAGGAGATAACCAAACAGGAAGTTTTATTCCTGTTTTTTCTGGCTGGAATGTTTTATTCCTGTTTTTCTGGCTGGAAGCCAGTCCTGTTTAACATCTTTATTGATGGTTTAGATGAGGGGATTGAGTCCATCAGCAGCAAATTTGGTGATGACACCAAGTTGGGAGGGAGTGTCGAGCTGCTGGAAGGCAGGAGGGATCTGGAGAAGGACCTGGACAGGCAGGAGGGCTCTGCAGAGGGATCTGGACAGGATGGAGGGATCTGAAGAAGGACCTGGACAGGCAGGAGGGATCTGGAGAAGGACCTGGACAGGCAGGAGGGATCTGGAGAAGGACCTGGACAGGCAGGAGGGATCTGGAGAAGGACCTGGACAGGCAGGAGGGATCTGGAGAAGGACCTGGACAGGCAGGAGGGATCTGGAAAAGGACCTGGACAGACTGGAGGGCTCTGCAGAGGGATCTGGACAGGATGGAGAGGTCTGGAGAGGGTCCTGGTCAGGCTGGAGGGGTCTGGAGAAGGACCTGAACAGGCAGGAGGGATCTGGAGAGGGATCTGGAGAGACTTGAGAGATGGGCTGATTGCAATGGGATGAAGTTCAACAAGGCCAAGTGCAGGTCCTGCCCTTTGGCCACCCCAAGGCCTGCAGCGCTCCAGGCTGGGCACAGAGTGGCTGGAGAGCAGCCAGGCAGAGGGACCTGGGGGGACTGAGGGACAGGAAGCTCAACAGGAGCCACCAGTGTGCCCAGGTGGCCAAGAAGGCCAAGGGGATCCTGGCCTGGATCCAAACTAGCGTGGCCAGCAGGCCCAGGGCAGTGACCCTTCCCCTGGACTCTGCCTTGGGGAGGCCACACCTTGAGTGTTGTGTTCAGTTCTGGGCCCCTCAGTTGAGGCAAGAGATTGAGGGGCTGGAGCGGGGCCAGAGAAGAGCAACGAGGCTGGAGAAGGGACTGGATGTGGCACTGAGTGTCCTCTGAAACACCTCCAGGGACAGAGAATCCACCATGTCTTGATCCAACCCCACTGTGATCACCAGCCCAGGGCACTCAGTGCCAGAGTGATCCCAGTGGGGTTGGATCAAGGGTTGGACTTGATGATCTCAGAGGTCTCTTCCAACCCAAGTGAGAAGAGAAGAGCAACAAGGCTGGAGAAGGGACTGGAGCACAAGTGCTGTGGGGAGAGGCTGAGGGAGCTGGGGGTGTTCAGCCTGGAGAAGAGGAGGCTCAGAGGTGACCTCAGCACTGTCTGGAACTGCCTGAAGGGAAGTTCTGGCCAGGTGGGGGTTGGTCTCTTCTCCCAGGCACTCAGCAATAGGACAAGGGGGCACGATGGGCTCAAGCTCTGCCAGGGGAAATTGAAGTTGGAGATCAGGTAGAAATTCTTTGCAGAGAGAGTGCTCAGGGATTGGAATGGGCTGCCCAGAGAGGGGGTGGATTCCCCATCCCTGGAGGTTTTTCAGCTGAGCTTGGCCGTGGCACTGAGTGCCATGATCTGGTAAAGGGACTGGAGTTGGACCAAGGGTTGGACTTGGTGATCTGGGAGGTCTTTTCCAGCCCAATCCATTCTGTGATTCTCTGTGATTCTAAGCCCCTTTTGCTGTGATGGACACAACAAATCCAGAGCTGCCTCTGGGGTGTGGGAGCTTGTTTTGTTCCTCCTCATTGATGGACCTTTAAGATGGCCTAAAACCACAGTAAAGAGGAGGGATTTTCAGTTTAGATTTCTGAGGTCTCTGTTCTGACTCTGATTTTAATGAGTGATAAACTGTTTAATCATTAAGATGTCCCCAAACCATCCTGGGAGAGGCAGAGATGTTGAATTTTAACCTTTACAAAAAGCCTCTTCCCCTGCCCAGATCCCCCCAAATGCCCCCTGAGTGCTGATACATTTGGGTGAGCAGGAGATCACTGACCTTGCCAGCCATAGAGGTCGAGGAGGAGCTGGGTGAGGGGTGCCATGAGGAAGGTGAGCCCCATCCCAGAGCGTGCCAGGGCGTTGGCAAAGCCCAGCCTTGCCCTGCAGTGCTTGGCTGTCATCACTGCTGCTGCCTGGTACAGGCAGGAAAAGCCCAGCCCTGGGGGAAGATCAAAATAAACACATCCATACCCCAAAAAGTCTCCTGAGCTCTTGGAATTCTAAGCTGTGCCCTGTCAGGTCTTTGGGATGGAGCATTTCTAGGATGGAAGGGGGATTTCTGCTGGTGGAGAGTAAGATTGTGTGAGTTGTGGTGAATATTGTGGGGGTTTGGAGGCTCTGCCCTTTTAGTGAGAGCTTTTAAAAGGCCAGGATTTGGTGGAGCCAGGAAAAAATCAGGATCAATTGGGACCAGTGTGTTGAAACTTGTTTTATTCTGCTGAGAATGAGGTTTTGAGGGTTCACCCAATGTCTCCTAGAAAGGAGATGGAGATGCTTTGCCACCCAAGGGTTACAGAATCACAGAATATCCTGAGTTGGAAGGACCCACAGGGATCATCAAATCCAAGTCCTGGCCCTGCCCTGGACACCCCCCAACAATCCCACCCTGTGCCCCAGAGGTTCATCCAAACCCTCCTGGAGCTCTGGCAGCCTTGGGGCTGTGCCCACTGCCCTGGGGAGCCTGGTCAGTGCCCACCACCCTCTGTGGGAAGGACCTTTCCCTGAGATCCAACCCAGAACTGCCCTGGGGAGCCTGGTCAGTGCCCACCACCCTCTGGGGGAAGGACCTTTCCCTGAGACCCAACCTGACCCTGCCCTGGGGAGCCTGGTCAGTGCCCACCACCCTCTGGGGGAAGAACCTTTCCCTGAGATCCAACCTAACCCTGCTCTGGGGAGCCTGGTCAGTGCCCACCACCCTCTGGGGGAAGAACCTTTCCCTGAGATCCAACCCAGAACTGCCCTGGCACAACTCCAGGCCACCACAAAATCCCAGAATCTGCTGAGCTGGAAGGGATCATGGAGTCCAACCCTCAGCCCTGTTCAGGACCATCCCCAAGAGTCCCACCCTGTGCCCCAGAGGATCATCCATCACTCCTGGAGCTCTGGCAGCCTTGGGGCTGTGCCCACTGCCCTGGGGAGCCTGGTCAGTGCCCACCACCCTCTGTGGGAAGGACCTTTCCCTGAGATCCAACCTAACCCTGCCCTGAGGAGCCTGGTCAGTGCCCACCACCCTCTGGGAGAAGAACCTTTCCCTGAGATCCAACCCAGAACTGCCCTGGGGAGCCTGGTCAGTGCCCACCACCCTCTGGGGGAAGGACCTTTTGCTGATACCCAACCCAACCCTGCCCTGACACAACTCCAGCCATTCCCTGGGTGCTGTCCCTGGTCCCAGAGCAGGGATCTGAGCTGCTGCTCCCAAGAAGCTGCAAACCCCAATGAGTCTCCCCTCAGTCTCCTCCTCTCCCGCTGCCCAATCCCGGTGCCCTCGTCTTCCCCTCCAGACCCTTCCCAAGGTTAAGGAGCCGATTCCCTCCCGGTGCCCTGGAGAATGCCCGTGTGCCAGCGCTGCTCACCCAGGAGGAGGCCCATGGAGAGGCAGAGGAAGGGCACACTGGTGGCCTGGGTGCTGAGCAGGCAGCCCCCTGCCAGCAGTGCAGCCCCCAGCAGGGACGTGGGGCGCTCCCCCAGGCGCCGGCACAGCACGGCCACCAACGGCGCTGCCAGGAGAGAGGGCACAGTCAGGCTCAGGGGGCAGGAGCTGCTTCCCAGGGCTTGGGGTTGGGAATTGGGTTCATTGGATCCCTGGGAATTGGGTTCATTGGATCCCTGGGAATTGGGTTCATTGGTCCCTGGGAATTGGGTTCATTGAATCCCTGGGAATTGGGTTCACTGAATCCCTCGGGAGTGGATTCATTGAATCCCTGGAAATTGGGTTCATTGGATCCCTGGGAATTGGGTTCATTGGATCCCTGGGAGTGGGTTCATTGAATTCCCAGGAATTGCGTTCATTGAATCCCTGGGAATTGGGATCATTGAATCCCTGGGAATTGGGTTCATTGGATCCCTGGGAATTGGGTTCATTGGATCTCTGGGAATTGGGTTCACTGAATCCCTCGGGAGTGGATTCATTGGATCCCTGGGAATTGGGTTCATTGAATCCTTGGGAGTGGGTTCATTGGATCCCTGGGAATTGGGTTCATTGGATCCCTGGGAATTGGGTTCATTGGATCCCTGGGAATTGGGTTCATTGGATCTCTGGGAATTGGGTTCATTGGATCCCTGGGAATTGGGTTCATTGGATCCCTGGGAATTGGGTTCATTGAATCCCTCGGGAGTGGATTCATTGGTCCCTGGGAATTGGGTTCATTGAATCCCTGGGAATTGGGTTCATTGGATCTCTGGGGAGTGGGTTCATTGGATCCCTGGGGAGTGGGTTCATTGAATCCCTGGGAATTGGGTTCATTGAATCCCTGGGAATTGGGTTCATTGGATCCCTGGGAATTGGGTTCATTGGATCCCTGGGAATTGGGTTCATTGGATCTCTGGGAATTGGGTTCATTGGATCCCTGGGAATTAGGTTCATTGGATCCCTGGGAATTGGGTTCATTGAATCCCTGGGAATTGGGTTCATTGAATCCCTGGGAATTGGGTTCATTGGATCCCTGGGGAGTGGGTTCATTGGATCCCTGGGAATTGGGTTCATTGGGTCCCTGGGAGTGGATTCGTTGAATCCCTGGGGAGTGGGTTCATTGGATCCCTGGGAATTGGGTTCATTGGATCCCTCAGGAGTGGGTTCATTGGATCCCTGGGAATTGGGTTCATTGAATCCCTCAGGAGTGGGTTCATTGGATCCCTGGGAATTGGGTTCATTGGATCCCTGGGAATTGGGTTCATTGGATCCCTCAGGAGTGGGTTCATTGGATCCCTGGGAATTGGGTTCATTGAATCCCTCAGGAGTGGATTCATTGGATCCCTGGGAATTGGGTTCATTGAATCCCTCAGGAGTGGGTTCATTGGATCCCTGGGAATTGGGTTCATTGGATCCCTGGGAATTGGGTTCATTGAATCCCTGGGAGTGGATTCATTGGATCCCTGGGAATTGGGATCATTGAATCCCTGGGATTTGGGTTCATTGGATCCCTGGGAATTGGGTTCATTGGATCCCTGGGAATTGGGTTCATTCAATCCCTGGGAATTGGGTTCATTGAATCCCTGGGAATTGGGTTCATTGGTCCCTGGGAATTGGGTTCATTGGATCCCTGGGGAGTGGATTCATTGAATCCCTGGGATTTGGGTTCATTGAATCCCTGGGAATTGGGTTCATTGAATCCCTCAGGAGTGGGTTCATTGGATCCCTGGGAATTGGGTTCATTGGATCCCTCAGGAGTGGGTTCATTGGATCCCTGGGAATTGGGTTCATTGAATCCCTCAGGAGTGGATTCATTGGATCCCTGGGAATTGGGTTCATTGAATCCCTCAGGAGTGGGTTCATTGGATCCCTGGGAATTGGGTTCATTGGATCCCTGGGAATTGGGTTCATTGAATCCCTGGGAGTGGATTCATTGGATCCCTGGGAATTGGGATCATTGAATCCCTGGGATTTGGGTTCATTGGATCCCTGGGAATTGGGTTCATTGGATCCCTGGGAATTGGGTTCATTCAATCCCTGGGAATTGGGTTCATTGAATCCCTGGGAATTGGGTTCATTGGTCCCTGGGAATTGGGTTCATTCAATCCCTGGGGAGGGAGTTCATTGGATCCCTGGGAATTGGGTTCTTTGAATCCCTGGGAATTGGGTTCATTGAATCCCTGGGAATTGGGTTCATTGGATCTCTGGGGAGTGGGTTCATTGAATCCCTGGGAATTGGGTTCTTTGAATCCCTGGGAATTGGATTCTTTGAATCCCTGGGAATTGGGTTCATTGGATCTCTGGGGAGTGGATTCATTGAATCCCTGGGGAGGGGGTTCATTGAATCCCTGGGAATTGGGTTCATTGGATCCTTGGGAGTGGATTCATTGGTCCCTGGGAATTGGGTTCATTGGATCCCTGGGAATTGGGTTCATTGGATCTCTGGGGAGTGGGTTCATTGGATCCCTGGGAATTGGGTTCATTGGATCCCTGGGGAGTGGATTCATTGAATCCCTGGGATTTGGGTTCATTGAATCCCTGGGAATTGGGTTCATTGAATCCATGTGCAGCCTTGGGAGGGAGGGCAAGGAATTTGGGATGGGTTAATTATCAGGAGAGAGCACAGACTCTGCTGTGCCCAGGGAGCTCAGGGGAAGGAGGCAAAGCCCAAACTTTCTGATGTCCTGACTGGCTTCCTGAACCATCCCCTGCCCAGGAGCCCAGAGTTGTTCCAGAGCTGGTGACAGAATTGGTGTCTGCTCTGGATCTGTACAATGAACCTACAGTTGAGTGTCAGAGAATCCCAGACTGGCTTGGGTTGGAAAGAGCCTTAAAGGTCACCCAGTTCCACCCCCTGCCATGGGCAGGGGCACCTTCCACTAGCCCAGGTTGCTCCAAGACCTGTCCAGCCTGGCCTGGGACAATTCCAGGGATGGGGCAGCCCCAGCTTCTCTGGGAACTCCATCCCAGTCCCTCCCACCCTCCCAGGGAAGAATTCCTTCCCAGGATCCATCTAAATGACACACAACCCCATCTTTGGACCACCTTCCTGCTAAGACACGTGTGGGTACCAGCCTTGTCCAGCTTGGAGCAGTTTGGGATGGGAATGGGATCATCCTCAGTGCTTTTAAAGCAGGTGGCCCCGAGGTTAAGGTGCCATCCCAAACCTTGGCAGTGCCAACTCACCTCCCAGGAAGCGCAGGGAGGACATGATGGAGCCAATCCAACTGACCTGCTCAGAGGAGCCCCCCACCTCCTCCTGGAATGCCACGAAGAAAATCCCAAAGGTCTTGAGCATCCCCATCACAAGGACATTGACCTGGATCAGGAATGGATGCAGGTGAGGAGCCACAGGGGATCAGGAGGG